>NC_141044.1:30080000-30435000 GCF_052040795.2 Danio rerio
GTTATTGTAAATGATAATAATTAAACCATAAATAAAAAATAACTGTATGTAAAAGAAATCAAAGTGAAAACACAATGTGCGGTGATGACCACATTCACACAGTTAACTTTAGGCCCATAATCGGTTCAAAGAATGGTTAAAGTGAAAGCTGCCACTGCTACTGCTTGCAATAAATCTCAGACTTTTGAAAGCAGTAGTCATGTAAGTGCATGAGCATCACTTTTTGTTCAGTTTATGTTAAAAAGAAGTGATCGCACAAGTGGCGTTTGCAGGCAATGTTGCTTCACACAAGGAAATGGGAGCATGCAAGATTTATAAACACTTGCGCGCATCACATCAGCTGTGCACACGATATTGAAGCCCTCGTCAATGCGTGAAGAAAGTCTGCGTCTCATTGTGCGTGATCATTTGAATTCACATGCTTTCTTTTGCTTGCACGAACAGTTATATGTATATATGGTCAAAGTTAGAATTATTAGCCCCCATGAATTATTAGCCCCCTGTTTATTTCTTTCTCCGAATTTCTGTTTAGTGGAAAGAAGATTTTTTTTCAACACATTTCTAAGCATACTAGTTTTAATAACTCATTTCTAATAACTGATTTATTTTATTTTTGTCATGATGACACTTCTATACAGCTTAAAGTGACATAAGAAGGCTTAACTAGGTTAATTAGGTTAACTACGCAGGTTAAGGTAATTAGGCAAGGTATTATATAACAATAGTTTGTTCTTTACACTATCGAAAAAAATTATAGCTTAAAGGGGCTAATAATTCTGTCCCTAAAACGGTGTTAAAAAAATTTAAAACTGCTTTTATTCTAGCCAAAATAAACCAAATAAGACTTTCTCCAGAAGAACAAAAGTTATCAGACATACTGTGAAAAATTCCTTGCTCTGTTAAATATCATTTGGCAAATATCTAAAAAAAACAAAAAAACAAAGGAGGGCTAATAATTCTGACTTGATTTTGAATAGATATAAAAACAATTGTTCATACATTTATTTTTATTTTTTTTATAATTATTTTTTCGGAGTTTTCACCTTTATTTTTGATAGGACAATATAGATAATTGACAGGAAAGCATGGGGAGCAGAGAGAGGGGAAGGATTGGCATAGGACCGCGAGGCGGAATCGAACCCGGGTCGCCGTGAGCACCGGAGTGCATGTGTCGACGCACTAACCACTACACCACAAGCGCCGACGATTGTTCATACATTTTTGAAAATTACCACCACAAAATCTGAAAAAAATAAAATAAAATTAACAAAAAATAGTTAAAAAACAAGGGGGGTCTGGCTACTGCAGAAGAAAAGTCCTGTTTAATAAATTAACAGCAAATTAACATTTTACAGTGAACTATTGCTTTTAAAGTTTCTATGCACCACAGAAAAACAAACTTTTCAGCGCCTCAGAAAAAAACATGCTTCAAAAAAAAAAAATCAACCAAAATAAACTATTCTATTTTTTTTAATATCAAAATAACTACATGAATCACAGCAGCTCAGATAAATACAGTTGTTGTCCCAGTTTTGGGAACATGCAGAGAAAAACAGCACTCAGAAAACAGAAAATCAAAACAGAGGAACATGGAGATCATTTATATTAGCAAACGTTTTCAGGTGACTTTGTTCCCAGTCATATGCAGCTGTTTTAAATGGAGCACAGTTTATGTCTCCATGGAAACAAAAGGGGTTTTAAGCCTCTTGATCGCCGGTGGCTCAATTTTTGAGGTCTTAATAGTGTGTGTGTGTGTGTGTGTGTGTGTGTGTATGTGTGTGTGTGTCAAGGCAATAATATCGCCCCTGTACAGTCAGTCTTCTGTGTATTAAAAGTCTTGTTAATTAAATGGGATAAAAATATTGACAATCTTTAATACTCAAGCTCCCAAACATACAAAGGAAAACAAACATTCAATTAAAACGACCATCTTGAATTAAGTATAATCATTTTCTAGTGGTGTTTGCATGAAAAGAATAAAAAAGGCTGTGGAATTAATTTGTTAATCAAGTTATTACAGCCTGAAAAACTCAAATCCTTCACTTACAACAATTTTTCTTTTTATTTTATTAAATTAAATGAGTAGGATGAACTAATTGGAACACATGTATGACTGTATGGGTGAATCAGAAAGAGCCAGGCCACGATGGTAATTTGAACAAGCAGTTGTGCTAGGTCACAAAATAACAACCAATTGGAGCATAAAAGAGAGAATTAGTGCCTGCCCACTAGTTTAGCAGCATGTGGTTCATTCTGTCTTTAAAAGCTTGTCGGAAAATGAATGTTTATTTCATTTAACCTGTTTAATATTTAACCCTTTTACTCGCAAGTTTTAAATACTCCAGCTGACCCTGCTGTGTGAGTTTTTTTGTGACCGTTACTTCAAAGTTTATCACCTGACCCATCAGCCCTAATGATCTATGTATATATCCTCTTTTGTTTCTTTTTGCCCTTTCCTGTAGATCAGGGGTGGCCAACCCGGTTCCTGGAAAGCCACCTTCCTGCAGATTTCAGTTGCAACCCATTTCAAACACACCTGCCTGTAATTATCACGTGGTGTTCAGGTCCTACTTAAGTGGTTCAGGTGTGTTTGATATGGGTAGCAACTGAAATCTGCAAGAAGGTGGCTCTCCAGGAACAGGGTTGGCCACCCCTGCTGTAGATATTGACAAATATTCTTATTATATTGTGAAATGTCCAATACTACGATTCTTAAATAAATGATAGAACATATGTTTTGTTATTTAAAGAAATAATAATGATCATAATGATCATTATTAATGATCATATTATATGTTTTATGATGGGTACTGGACGCTGCTATTGTTGCTTGAAGGGATACAGCTTCGATCGGAAGTTAACTAGAAGTATTTATATTATTTATTAAATTACGCATTAATTATTAGTTTCTATCTCTACCATACCTGCCAACACTCCTGTTTTTTCCAGGAGTCTACCATATTTCAGACCCATCTCCGCCACCCTGCTCTTTTGTTACGCCCCGGTCCTCAGCTTTTTGGTACAGTCTATAATACCTCCAGGTCGTCAACTTTGGTATACAGTAGTATCCGATCGCAGCGGCCACCCGAAACCAGTCCCATAGTACAGTTACTAACAACACAGTATAATTAATAACCCGGTGACCTTAAAATGGGTTAAAAAACATTTTTAAACTGCTTTTATTCTAGCTGAAATAAAACAAATAAGACTTTCTCCAGAAGAAAAAATATTATAAGAAATACTGTAAACATTTTCTTTGCTGTGTTAAACATCATTTGGGAAATATTTAAGAAAGAGCAAAAATTTACAGGAGGGTTGATAACTGACTTGAACTGTATATGCAGTAGAATATTTGGTACTATTTGTTTATTTCATAAAAGAAAAGACTTTGATGTTTCCATCTAAAACTCAACAATGAATATAAAAAGACAGATCCTCTCAGACACAACAGGGACTGTGATGGCAAGCCCGTTTTCTTATTTTAATGAATAAATTCACACATCATTTTGAACGCCAGCTTTCATTTGATTGATCTCTCAATGGAAGTGACATAAGCAGAAAAAAATTCAAATCGACTGCACACCTCAATAAACTCTAATCGCTATAATCACACGTTTCCCTCTCTCCAGTTCCCCTTCTAAACCCGCGGCACAATTTAATGAATCCTCTGGGACTGTGTGTTCAGAAGCACTCAGATTCATTCAAATGCTGATTGTTACGGCAAATAAAATGGAGCGAAGAGCAAATGATGCCAATAGCTCAAGCAGTTTTTCCATTTCCGCTTCAAAATAAATTCTATTTATCAACATCATCATCTGTGGCCATATGTAAACCTAATGCAGCCCTTTCTTCAGTGAAGCGAAGTAAAAATACCACATGATATTCTTGTCTTTAACATGTCAAACAGTCCAATTTGACCTTTAATCTACATGCAACTTAAGCCTCAGGTAACCCCAGAAAGTATTTGTGAAGTTTCGGCTCAAAATACATCATGGATTGTTTATTACACCATGCAGTATTTTTGTGCCTCTTTAAATGTAAATGAGCTCCTGCTCCCTGCCCCTTTTCAGAAGAGGGCGGAGTCTTTACAGCTTGAGCTTCAATTACTTTGATGCAATAAACTGCAAAATAGGCCTGTCAGTGCTCAACAACAACAAATAACAAAACTAAAAGTGCAAAAACCACATATAGTTTGAACAATGTCAACATTTGGAGGGAACAGATTCATGAAAGTTAGTAAAAGATGAAGGAGAGTTAATGAGGTTTTGATGTTACCTGTTTATATTCAGATTCTCTTCCACCCAACACTTGCAGCACATAGCTGACCCGGTCTCCTCTCATTGGTGGGATACTCTCCCATGTGACCTCACAAGTGTTTCCCTCCAGCTGGACAACTCTTGGAGCTAAGAGGGCAAAAATGAGTATTTAAAACAAAAATAAGTAAAATCTTAAAATATTGAATTATAATTATTAAATTGTAAAAACAACACACACACAAATACCAATACTAATGAATTAGGCTGCTCGGCTTCATGTCATTCAGTTTTCACCCTGACCTGACACGGAGACCAGATCTCTGGACTATTGCTATCTGTTAACTATTTATCTATTAATTTCTCAATTGTCATAATTTAGTTGCTTTTACATGATAAAATATCTCAATTTGTGTTCTTAAGGTTGGAATGACGGGAGTGTTAGTAATTAATGACAGAAAGAATTTTCAGTTTTGCGTGAACTAATCCTTTATGAAAACTGAGAGGGCACAAATTCTTTCTGAGGGGGCAGTGCCCCCTTTTGTCTCCCCATAGCGTCAGGCCTGCTCCAATTCATCACATCACTTTAAACCACTAAAGATCTGATTCCTTTTTCTTAGTTGTAATTAAGTAACAGAAACTTTGAGTTAATAATAAGCATTTCTTTCAAGTTTATTATTATTATTTAAAAACAGAAAATACAGTATGAACAATGTACAATACATGGACCTTCTTACAGTACAAGTAATAACATTCATTTGTTAACAATAAATAAATGAATAAATAAATAAATAAATAAATCTTTATCAGACTCTTGGTTGTGCGAAAATATCCCCAAACTGTTTTTGTATCCACACATACAATTAATGTCACATGGTTATCCCCCTTTTTTTTGTTGGACTTATATGGTTGTTTGTTACACACACTCAATTAAAAATAGATTTACTCAATAAAACAAATAATACAGGATCAGTGGTTTTTTGTTTTGCTTTGCAGTTTAAGTTTTATGTCTCTTGGATTTATTCGATCAGGCCCCATTCTTTGCGTGTGAAATAACCAGAATTGTAATTTTTTTTTTCTACTTTAACATATTTTAATTTGTCATTTATTTCTGACACAAAACAAAATGAAATTACAGTTTAGCATCATTACTCCAGTCTTCATCATTCTATTATATCTAATTGCTTCTGAAAATTAATTGCTGATGTTTTCGTGAAATCTGTAAATTCATTTTCAGCATTCTTTTATGAGTGAAGCTCAAAATAACAACATAAATATTAAATACACTACCGGTCAAAAGTTTGGGGTCAGTAGGTCTTTGAATTGTTTTGAAATAAGCTTCTACTGCTCACCAAGGGTGCATTTATTTAATCAAAAATACAATACAAATTGTACAATTATGAAATGTTATTGCACTATTAAACAACTGTTCAAAAGTAGTTTATTATTGAATTTAATCAGTCATTCCAGTGATTTTTAAAGATGAATTTTCAGCTTCATTACTCCAGTCTTCAGAGTCACATAATCTTTCAGAAATCACTTTAATATTAAATTATTATTGTTATTATTATTATTAATAATAATAATGGTAATAGTAATAAAAGCAATAATGGCTGGACTAATAATTTCATTTGAAACTACATACAATAAGTAATAAATAAATATTCAATAAATAAGTATTAAACAATTTAACATTTTTTTTTACATTTAATAAATGCCGCCTTGATGAACAGAATGAATTTATTTAAATTATTAAATAAAATTCATTAAAAAAACTGAACCCAAACTTTTAACCAGTAGTGTATATACTTGCTGTCATTTGTAAATAATATAATGCATATTTGCAAAATAAAAATGAACACAAAATATACAGTTTGCGGTAATACTGAAAAATATTACACCATTTGGCAGCCCTTCCTGTCACATTTAAAAAAAAATAACAATGAAGAAATAAAAAAAGAATTTGACCAAATGAAGAAAGAAAAAAAAAACTATTTAAAATAAATAAAAAAATGATCTTGAACAGCTAGAAATAAAGTAAGTAAGTAATGTGTATATAAATATGGTACCTTTCAGCGTTGGTGGCAGAGATTTGGTTGTGCTGAAGGTGTAGGTCTCAGAAAAAGGCCCTTCGCCAGCTTCGCTCACCGCCTGGATCCGGAAACGGTACCTGCTGGATTCATTCAGTCTCTGCAACTTAAAAGTGTGGCTCGGACCTCGATAAACCACCACAAACCTAACAAAACATTACAAACATACACAAAAAAAAATAATTAGGTACAGCTTTTTAACGATATTCTTTATTATCTGATAGCGTAATAATTTTTGTACAGTGTTAAGTGCAAAAACGTGATGCTTGAGATCATATAAGTGAACTCGCATCACATTAATAGATAGTCTGAATGCAAAAAAATTTAAGAGCATTATATAAAATAACATATAACTTTGTCATTTATTAAAACTCTCAAGTGCAAATAACGTAAATCCATTGCTTGAGATCCTATATCTGAACTCTGTCACTTTCTGATGGCTTTAATTAATATCCTGAATGAAGAAAAGACAGGCAGGTAGAAGCCGGCCTTCATTAGATCCATTCGCCATTACTGCTTATACGGTTACAAATTTTCAGAAGTAGACCCGAGGCTGAAAGCTCAAACAGACGTCTTGATTTGCTTCTAAATGAGCCATCGGTGGGTCAGTGACGAGCGACTCTGAGAAAGCATTAAGGCAGGTGGTCTTGATAACCCCGAGTCTTCTAATCTAATTCCGCACAGCGCTTTGAGAGATCAAGTCTTCTCATTAGCAAACCCCACCTTAATGGACCCGCAAACACAAAATGTGCTGTTCTGATGAACTGCTTACATCAGAGAGAAGAAACTGCTCTATGGGTGCATGAAGGACAAATTAAAGTGATCAAGTGCAAACATACAACCACACACAGAGGCTTTCCTGTGAATATAATTAATATAAGCAGAAAGAACGTTTACACAATCTGACTAAGTTGTTGATGTTTAATACGAGACTATTGCTCTTAATTATGAGTTATAAGTGTTAACAAAAAATAAATATTCACTGCCTGACAAAAGTCTTCTGGCTGATCCAAGTTTTAAGAACAACAAATAATAACTTGACTTCTAGTTGATCATTTGGTATCAGAAGTGGCTTATATGAAAGGCAAAGGCCTCGAGATTACACTTATTTTACCACAATAAAATATGATCATGCCTTGATTTTGAATTATTAAATTAGGACAGAAAGGTCTGACTTTGCTTAGACAAAAGTCTTGTCACTTGTCACAGAAATAATATGCAGTATAGAATATAAAGTCATGGCACAGTTGAAAAAGATTTAATATTGTGTATGAACTTGGAGGACTGCATCCATACATCTCTACAATGACTTAAATAACTTATTAATAAAGTCATCTAGAAGGGGAAAGGAAGCGTTCTAGCAGGACTCCCAGAGTTCATCAAGATTCTTTGGATTCACCTTTAATGTCTGGGGATGCGGTTCAACAGATGATTCATCAAAAAAATCTATCTTCTGCCACTTTTCCGAATGATCAACTAGAATTCAAGTTATTATTTGTTGCTCTTGCAACTGAGATCGACGACAAGACTTCTGTCAGGTAGTATACATACAGTATAACATACTTTAATAATAAATTTTATGTATGTATAACATACATAAATTTGAATTCTTTAATCTTTTTTTCTGTTTAACACAGATTTTATCAACACATTTCCAAACATAATAGTTTTAATAACTCATTTGTAATAAATGATTTGATTTATTTTTGCCATGATGACAGCACATAATATATTTTACTAGATATTCTTAAAGATACTAGTATTCAGCTTGAAGTGACTTTTAAATGCTTGAATGTTTACAACTGAAAAAAGATATTGCTAAAGGGGGCTAATAATATAGACCTTATATTAAGCTGCTTTCATTCTAGCCGAAATAAAAAAAAAATAAGACTTTCTCCAGAAAAAAAAAAAACATAGGAAATTCCTTATAATGCCTTGAAAAAAATACCATGAAATGTCCTTAATCTGTTAAATTTCACTTGAGAAATAATTGAAATGAATATATGAATAAATATTACACAGGAGTGCTAATAATTTTGCTCTTAACTATATATTAACATGAAAATGTATGAAAAAAATTGGCCAAAACAAAACAATTTTGATTAATTTTTGTAATACAGTAAAATAATTTTTATTTATAAAAAACATTTTTAATTAGAAAAAAACATAAAATATAAAAAATAAATAAATAAGTAACTATTAACACACTTAGTTCTAAGTTCTGAATATTAAAACAGATTGTGTACTTTACTTAGCAGGCACCCCCAAAAAAATCTTAAAATACATCTAAATTAGCCTAACTATCAAGACATGACTAATTGAGCCATCAATACATCCCTCTGATTAGTCAAGTATGGAACTACACATATTTCACACTGCCAGTCACATTCTCTTAGTGCAAACCTCTGATTGCGATCCTCCATCTGCAGGATGTAGTTGGTGTCGTCTGTGAATTGACTCCGGCTGCTGAAAGCCCAGCGCAGTTTCAGACTCTGAGGTCCGACAGCTGCACACTCCAGCCGCGGGGGAGATGGTGGCAGGGGTCTGGTCCTCACTCTAAGGGTCTCACTTAAGGGTCCGGCGCCCATTTCATTTTCTGCCCAAATCTTTAGACTGAGAAAAGAAAAAAAAAACGAGAAATCATGTTACAAAAGAAGTGCTGTCAAAATCTGATCATGCTATAGAAAGAACATGCTTATACAAATGCACTACATCATATTGAGGTTAAATATGGCTTTTATTTTAATGAGTTTTCTCTTTGTACAAAGTTAAAAACTGATGCTAATGATAATAATGTTGACATTTGTTGTTTATACATTTATTTGAATAATGATTGTAAAACTGCATTATTAAATGCTAAGTGGGATTAAACAATTGAAATTAAGATTTGGTCTTTTTTTATTAATGGCAGCAGTAGTTTTACTCAGCTTTTACTTGTTTGAGACATATTTGAGTTTCGTTCTTCTGTTAAACACAAAAGAAGATATTCTGAAGAATGTTGAAAACCATTGACTTCCATAATATTCTTTTTTTTATATATATATGAAGGCCGATAATAATATGTTTTCAGCTTTCTTTAAAATATCTTCATCTACTAGAAGCTCAAAGTTTTCGAACCACTTAAAGGTGAGTAAACAAGAGTATATTATTAATTTTGGGTGAGCTTTCCCTTTTAAAATAGTCTAAAAATACTGAAAATTCTATATTGGAGGTCTCCTGATTTATATCAATCCATGGTCATGAATTACAGTACTTTATTTTCTCATAATAACCCCTGCAGCATCAGCTTTATTCACTCAGCAGTTAATTCAAAGATCCAGCCTCTTTAAACCCCAACTTTCTCAGAGCATACTCTTTTCTGATTATGATTTGACAAAAACTTACTGTACATGCTGGAAACCAAACACTCATTACTATCTGAACCAGCATATTTTTATTCAAGACAAAGACATATTGCACACAAACTGTAGGCATTTTTACATGGCAGATACAGTACACTAGTAAGTGCACTCATACTACATTATTGTTAGTCACTGAGCATTAAAAACACTTGTATTTTACTGCTCACCACATTTCTCTCATTGAAAACAAACTAAACACTCGCAAGCACCGAGTCCCGTGTTAAACCACTGATCTATATTATATTATGATTGTATGAATTAGTGCTTATGATCAATGTTGAGGAAGAAGCGCTCATATTTGGCAGGACAGCACAGTCAGGGCTGTTTCTAGACTTTTTGTCACCCTAGACAAGATTAAAGTTGTTCGGTTTTGTTTAATGTCCTCCTTTAAAAAGCAGACATCATCACTAGGGAGAATAATAATTTGCTGCTCATTGGCAATCCTGCTTATGTGGCACCCTAAGTGGCCGCTTACTTCATCTATGCTTAGAAATGGTACTGTGCACACCCCATCAGAAAAGAGAGAGACAAAAATGATGAACTATTGCCAAGTATTATAAAAAATATATAATAATGAAACGTCATGATAATTATTTTGTCTTTGTACACTTTTGTTGTTGCTAAAAGCAATTATCACCCAAGAGTCACTAATTTAAAAGTAAAAGTAATTAAAAAGTGCACATACATTCATTTAGGCATTTAAAAGCGTCCTGCCCCTTGGCGGTACCTGCAGGTGTCTTCAGTTTTCTCTGACCTTTTCACTCTGACTGACAGCAGTGGAGAAACTGATCTACTCTGACTGAAGAGCTGGCCACGCATTTGAATGAGCGATTCTGCAAACTTATCTACCTGGAATCCAATTATAGTAAGAGTACACAGGACTGAAAACATTACTAGATTGGTTTGGCCGAAGAGCACGGATAAGAGGGAAAGTTATTGCAATCTGTTTGATGTACACTAAATATTATTCCACAAATAGACAATCTGTCATTTACTCGCTCTCACAGTATTCTGAACCTGACTTTCTGTATAAGTGGAACAAACATCCTCTGTACTTACTTGGATTTGGGTTAGTTAACTACAACTAAATTCCTAAATTGAAATCAAATATATTATTTTACAAAAATATGTTGCAATTTAACGAAAATATATACATTTAAATTTTTATATATATATATATATATATATATATATATATATATATATATATATATATATATATATATATATATATATATATATATATATAGTGCAGTAGGTGATTGTCTTTAAAAACATTTTTTGTTGTACTGGTTGAAAGTCTCTTCACAGTCCAATAGTAATGATTAAAGTAAATGATCTAAATGTGTTTATATGTATCTTTATATTCTGGGTAAGGCATAAAACAAAAAAAAAAATGTTCATCCAATTATATATTGTCTGGCCGACATCTCCCATAATTCCCATAAGTAGCTGAAACTGTCTTTCAGCAAATGTAAATTCGGATTTCTGCACATCTCTGTGGGCATAATGGGTAATTTTTTAATCTAGATTATTCATGTGATTAATCTAAATTAAAATGGCTCATTTGAATTCTGCCGAAGGCATTCAGAATAGGAGTCAGATCGTCTTGACCATGTCTACGTGCCTAAATGCATTAAACTGCTGCCATGTGATTGGCTGATTAGAAATTTGCACTTGCAGTCGTTCAGGCATACCTAATAAAGTGGCCAGTAAGTGTAAATACAAATAAATATAATACATATAAAATATTGTACATAACACAAACACACACTCAACTTTGTGTTTCTCAGACAGAAAGTAGGTTTTACAGGTATGGAACAACAGGACTAGGAGGTAATGACAATTTTCAACCCTGTAAAACTTGTTTTGCACTGTATTTTTCTAGTATGATTCATTTTGAGAACTAATGGAAGCTGAAAATATGAAATGGCCAAGAACACTCTTTATGACCCCGACAGAATTACTATAAAAGCTTATTCACAAAACCTGAAGCTGTTTTCTAATGAAAAGTCTTCCGCAATGGTAAAAGCTTATGTCGTAAAGCACTTAACAGAAAAAAATTAATAAACAGCAAAAAACAAACAAATAAACAAACAAACAAAAATATTTTTGAGGCAACAGTTCACTAAAACATGCTTTTTTGA
The DNA here is from genome assembly GCF_052040795.2 of Danio rerio. Taxonomy (NCBI): domain Eukaryota; kingdom Metazoa; phylum Chordata; class Actinopteri; order Cypriniformes; family Danionidae; genus Danio; species Danio rerio. The sequence goes on from NC_141044.1 coordinate 30,091,892, forward strand.
AAAAAAAAAAAAAAAAAGCATGTAAGGGGCAATTTGAGCAAAACATTTCCCATATTAAAGTTTGTTAGTAAGTGTTGCATGATGCATCATAAATAAACAGTTTTAAGACAAAAATATTAGGGCAATTTGTGCCTAAAAAGTATTAGTACACATGATCTCAACATTCAAATCACCTTGACTCCAATTGGTATATAAAAAAGTGAGTTCAAAAAAAGGTTGAGCATAATTTGTTTCCTGAGACACCTTAGTTGGATTTTTGTTTTATTTAATACCTTAAAATTCACAATTTAAGTATCCAAACACATTCAGGCCACACTAGGTCATTAGGGGGAGCTGAAACATGTTATTTTTTAAGAAGGCTTCTGAAATCTGCAGCTCCATTAAACACATTATGTGCCCCTGATAATTATTATAAGTGCATTTGTATTTGGCATATTAATTGAGGATGTGTTTCGTGGTCCATTACCCCAGTGGAAAGTCGCATTTGTGATCATTTAATGTCTTTCATTACAAACTAAACCCTTTTTTAACAGACTCGCTTGCCAGAAGCCCATTAGCCTGTAGAGAACGTGAGAGAGTCATTTCCTTATGCAATCCTGTTAGGAAGCTAGTCCTTTTAAAATATACCTCTATTTACATAAGAATAGCTGAATTTTAAAAAGTGCCATATGATTAACAATGTAGATTGTTTAGACCAGTGGTTCTCAAACTGTGGTAGTGGTACGCGGAGGAATCGCTGAATAATGAAAGAAACAATTAACACTTTTAATCCTTTAATGCGTAATATAACATTGATGTGATCAGCATTGGCTGTTTTGTGAAACGTACGATCACAACGCTGTGCTTAGAGTGTTTATTTTAGTGCATTGTGTCATAAGCTGCTGAAAATCTGTTTCCAAAGTTTAAGAATTGACTCTGAAGTGTGATTTGACTGACATGAAAAGTGGCCAATCACAGTCGACCTTGTCTAGTTGCGTGAAACGTAAGGGCGGGACAAAGGCTTTCTGTGTTGCAGAGACAGAAAAAACAACTTAAAAACAAATGTTTTGTTGGAATAATGCTTCTCGGATGTTTTCACTACAGAGATGTCTAGCAGAGTAATTAAACCGCGGACATATTTCCTGCCTATTTGATGATCTTCATACACGTTTCGCTCTCCGACAGCCAGTCGACTCGCCTCTGACCTGTCACTCCTCTAAATACATTCTGAATGGCGGCGCGGGAATGAAGGTATTGCGCAATTACTCATTTCTGCAAAAGAGCGAGAGCGCATTCATGTACGCAAATCGCTAAAACAGATATGCGAGCTCTTAAATAGGCTTTTTTTCAAATGAACTGCAAGTCCTCTCATGATCGCCTGTGTGCTCAGATAGAATACAATCGCAATCTCTCCACTATTAAAGTAGACATTATTTAGGCTATCTTTGCTCCTTAACTAAATTTAGTCAAAAGTATTCAAAGTTATCAAATATTTAGAATTAGATTGATACATGATCGATGACAATGCTAAAGGTCTTCTTATTTGGCTGTGTTTTGAAGTGAAACTTACTTTTAGCAAAGGTGCAACATTTTTTATTTCTTTACGACAAAAGAATTATGCTGGAAATGTTTCTGGATGAGGTATTTGTGTGATTTATACATTTAGCTGTATTCTGATCTGTCCTAAAGCATTACAGGTCAAAGCAATCCGTTGTTAGCCTACTTATTGTTTATTTATCACAATTTACAATAAGGCTCTTAAAGCACTGCTTTGATAAATGTAGTGTCGTCATATTTCAAATACCTCAAGTAAAATGAAGTCATTTGTTTTATTTTTTTACTGACAGTGTACTTGTATTTTTTTACGTTTCTATTTTAGATTAAGATCAAGTGTAAAATAAAATCTACATGTGATGTACAGCTATTTAAGAAACAAATTTGCCATATTGTAAAGAAAATAGTGTAAAATATGTAAATAAAAGGCTAAATTTAAATCTTTTTACCATATACTTTAATTTAACCTTTCAAAGCTTAAAAATATATATTTTTAAAAATGGGCAAAAAGTGTCTCTATGGCCTTAAAGATTATTTGGTAGTTTTACCAGTGCTATTGAAAAAGATTAATTGTCATGAAAGGAAAAATTTACTATACTTCCTTTGTTAGTGCAAATTATACATCTAGCTTTGGGATGTAAGCAATCAAACCATTAAATCAGGTTTACACTTAAAAAAAAGTGATTTCATAATGAAAATCAGATTTTTTTTCAAAAGTAACCAACTAGTACTTTTTAATAGAGTAATTTGTACTTTTACATAATATTAGGATTATTTACTAAAAAAAAATTTATTTTAGCAGTGTAATAGTATTTTTACTTGAGTACAAAAAAGATTTCACAAGCACTTAGTGCAGGTTTATTATACTATTAATATATGATTAATAAATATCATTATTAATGGTTTTTATTTGTATCTATTCTTATGCAATGTTTTATGGGTTGCTGAGAATACATTTCAGGTCTTCAATACATAGCATGTCAGTCTTGAAAAAAAAAAAATAGGTGCTGGAATTGATTTTCATTAGGCTGTGCCTGTATGAACCCTGTCATGTACATTTAACATTTATTTCAAGATTTGTCTGAAAGTGTATGAATATGACATATAGCCTATATTTATAAGGTCCAAGCAGCATTTCCAGCTTTTGATGAATAGGCTACTATGAATACTTTAGATTTAAGTACAGCAGTTTTCTTTTTACTTTTTAAGAACAGCGCCATTTTTTTATGAACTTTTAAAAGCACATTTTAACTAAAACTTTTTTTTTTTTATCTGCAAGCACAGTTAATGTTCAGACTATTTCAAATGTTTAAAGTGACTGACAATAATACATATTCTTACTAATAGGAAGTAATCTGCATCGTTTTAAAACTGTGCACACCTGTAGCTGCTTAATTAGGCTTACGACGCTATTTTTAATACTGGTTAAAAAATAGCGTCGTAAGGTGGTACTTGGAGAGACGATTTTTTTCTAAGGTGGTACTTGGTGAAAAAAGTTTGAGAACCACTGTTCTAGTACATTTCAATTCTGCCATATTCCCAAAATACATGCATCACTGTGCCAATGTCAACCCCACACTTAAAAAAACAGCTAAGAACTTTTTTATACTTTTTTTTATTTTTACTTTTACTTTTATATCACTAAAGTGATGAAGTTTTTCCTTAAAACAAGCAAAATAATCTCATGCCAAATAAAAAAAACAAGATTATTTTGCTTGTTTTAGCAAAAATTTTTTACATATTATTTCTGAAAACAAGACAATATTTTTTTGCTTGTCTAGATAATGGCTCTGTTTTTTTTTTTTTTAGATATTTGGACAAATAAGACAAAGCTCTTAAGTAAGAAAAGCATTTTTTTGTTATGCACATTCTAGATTTTATTCTTTAGACTTTACTTGTATCATATTCCATACATTTTCAAGTGTTATATATCTCATAATACTAAGTCATTTAATTTATGTTTAACCCTTTCAAAAATACCATAGTTTTACCACTTGATCCATCACTGTACCATCTAACCAAAAAAACAAGCATCAAATATACCCTGCTACCAATAAAGCAACACACAAAGTCCAACATCTACCCAGAATACAGCATTTAGCTGATTACATCTTGAGCCAGATGTAAGAGGGGTCCATTTGTAGAGCTAATAACACTGACACGCTCTATCAGGGATTTACCAGTACTCGTCCCTATATTATTGGAACCAAAATAATGAGGAAATAAGGTCTCTGGTCAGCACTAATGCAGTATCAGTGACCTCCAGCAGCAAAGAGCTGCTGATGGAGAGGATGAAGGTAAAAAAGGATCTGAAGTGTTGAACAGCATGTGCGCTCACCTGTACTCGCTGTCCGGCAGCAGGTCTCTGATAATGTGCTGGTTTGTGTTTTCAGTGGAAATGATTCGGTCCCCGATCTGGATGTTGTAGGAGATGATTTGGGCTCCATTACAGTTCGGCTCGTCCCAGGTGAGGGCCAGACAGGTGGAGAGGGAGAAGGATTCACTTTCTGCTGGGTTCAGAGGGAGGTTGAGTTGGTGAAATCCGGATATGAGATCAGGGGCTGCAGCAGGGGTTCGACATGTCACCAGATCACTGTAGGGGCCCGCCCCGGCCTGGTTAACTGCCTGTAAACCAGATAAAGAGAGACAGAGAGAGAGAAAAAAAACAACAATATATTAATTTAAATTCAGACATTTGAGAATCTGTTGTTGAATTTAACAAATATTTAGATCATAAGTTACATTAGTAATATAGAATATGTTCTATTGTTCAATTCAGTTGCTACAAATGACAGCTAAAAGTGTTCCTTGTTTAATAGATGTAAATATCTGCAAGTGTTAATAGTAAATAAATATTATAAAAAAACAACAATTAAAAAAATTAAACAATAGTTAAAGGTTTTGGTTGTTTAATAGTTGATAGACGTAAAAATCTACATGTGTTAATAGTAAAAAAATATAATAAAAAACCCACAATTAAATATATGAAGCGATAGTTAAAAGTGTTGCTTGTTTAATAGTTGATAGATGTAAAGATCTACAAGTGTTAATAGTAAATAAATATAATAAAAAACAACAATTAAATAAATGAAACAATAGCTAAAGTTTTAACTTGTTTAATAGTGGATAGATGTAAAGATCTACAAGTGTTAATAGTAAATAAATATATATAAAAAACAATTAAATAAATGAAACAATAGTTAAAGGTTTTGCTTGTTTAATAGTTGATAGACGTAAAGATCTACAAGTGTTAATAGTAAATAAATATAATGAAAAACCAACAATTAAATATATGAAGCAATAGTTAAAGGTTTTGCTTATTTATAGTTGATAGACGTAAAGATCTAAAAGCGTTAAAAGTAAATAAATATAATAAAAAAACAACAATTAAATATATGAAGCAATAGTTAAAAGTGTTGCTTGTTTAATAGTTGATAGACGTAAAGATCTACAAGTGTTAATAGTAAATAAATATAATAAAAAACAACAATTAAATAAATGAAACAATAGCTAAAGGTTTTGCTTTTTTTAATAGTTGATAGACGTAAAGATTTACATGCGTTAATAGTAAATAAATATAATGAAAAAACAACAATTAATCATATAAAGCAATAGTTAAAAGTGTTGCTTGTTCAAAGGTTCACAAAACCCTTGAGTACTTTTTTTTAAAAAGATTTTAACAGATTTGTGTGTGTTGAGCATCAGTTAAGACAATGTTGGCACCTAATAGCTTTAATTGTGGGAAACACTGGATAATTTTGATCTTTTGTCAGCTAATTTCAGCTTTTCGGGTTTAAAATGATTTTTCGGACGGGATAAAAATCGGCGACGTAGCGCAAAACTGCATGTGCAAAGATGACTCGTCGGTTTCTCATTATTATTCATAGCAGAGTTTTCTTATCCTATGAGAAGAGCCAGCTTCTTAATAATTCATGACTGCAAGTGCTTTCCGAAAGCAAGGCAGACCTGTTAGTGCCAAGCTGTGAGACACAGACCAACGGCACACAGTATTTAGCTGTTCATGATGGGTCGTATGCGTTTGTTTCCATAATCCACGGGGTTTGTTGCATGTTTTTCCCTGCGATGCTGTCAGGGCCGATAAAGCAAAGCTGTTTGTGTGCAGCAAGCATTTTTGTCGGGAGAGCAATACGAGAATTGGAGAATGGCTGGCGTTGATATAAATTGTGGTTATCTGTATATGAAATTACGAATAACAAAGTTAGCAGGGCATTAAATTATTGTTTATTTTTTTGCATTTTAACTTTGTAAACTATATAATCATGCGCCTCCTCACGGTTCGTGTATCGGTTTTGTGACCTAACTGACAACAGTTAGGCACGCACGCCCTTTATGATGCATCTTTTGAAAAAATTCTGTGGTAAACCTGAACCGAAAGTGGGGGGTGTCATGACCCTTTTATAGCTGGCAGATGTAAATATCTGCAAGTGTTAACAATAAATAAATAAAATAAAAAAAACAACACAACACTTAAATACATGAAGTTATAGCAAAAAGTGTTGCTTGTTTAATAGCTGGCAGATTTAAATATCTGCAAGTGTTAACAACAAATAAATATAATAAAAAACACTTAAGTATATGAAGCAATAGCTAAACGTTTTGCTTGTTTAATAGTTTGTAAATGTAAATATCTCCAAAAACCAATAGTAAATCAATATAATAAATGCTAATAGTAATTTTTTAAAGGAAAAATAAAGTAAAGCTAAATTAAAATAAAATAAAAATCCACTTCTAGCTGATTATCTTTTGACCATTTAGAATCATAGAATCATTTAGAATCCTAGAGATGCTGAATCTTTATATAGCCAACTATCTTTATTTAAATTCTGACTGACGGCTTAATATAAGATAACATTAAATGAAACAACTAAATAAATAAAACACGATTTATTTTTAACTTGCTTTGCTGATCATCTTTACAGTTTTATAGGCAAACATGCTTTCAGTTTGTCAAAACATCTGGACATTCACTGAGCATTTTAAAGAGCATGGGAGAAATCTAGTTACTCTGGTGCAGGTAGATTGTTTTCCTCCACTACACGATGTGCACAGTGATTCAGAGCCAATTATTTGTAAAGAGGAGCATGCAAAGGTCAGAACATTATCATAACAGTACTCCAGTCTAACATCACTATTTAAGATGTCTAAGCAAAGCAATTTGTGGGTTTATTTTTGTTGCATAAAAACAAAAATATCTACACCAATGCATGCAAAGCAAGATCTTTACAATAGTTTGAAAAAAAATTAATTCTAAAAATAAGTGTTAATCTTAGGGTGCTTTTACACCTTGACACTTGTTTGAGAACCTGTCTATTGATTGCAGTTAGCGTGATTTGTTTGGCATATGTAAACCCAGCAATCACACCCGGATCAGCAACAAATCAAACGGTCTGAGATCGCCTGAATAAGGTGGTCTTGGTTCGATTTAAAAGAACTCCGGAGCGGATCGATTAAGAAAGCTAGTAAGAATGTAAAACGATCCAACGAATAAGGCTATATTACAGTGCACTGTGGTTATGTAATAGCCATATATATTACTATATGAAGAGAGCTATGACATTTTTATATTTATTATTTATAATTTTTTTTAGATTAATTATATTTTTACAAAATTTGACAACTGAAATGAGGCTATGTATGTGGAAGTCTTTCCTCTTATATTTATATTTGGTGACGTTATCTTATGGTGTCAAAATCACAGTGCACCTTTGTGATTATAATGTCCTACAGCTTGTCAACATAAAGTAAAAAAACAACGTGACAGCTGAGCGAAATCTATGGGATATAAACCCTGAAACTCTGACCAATGTGAGGCGAGTTTACAGCACATGACTTGTTTGAGCTATTTTGGTCCGTTTAGAAACTTTGCCACATGAAAGCGAACCGCACCAGAAAAAAAATAGACATTGTAACAATTTTACACTCTTCTAATTTCCTTAATTATAAAGCAAGCTGGTAGTAAAGCATTGATTGTAATGTGATTAAGCTCAAAAGCAATAACATGAGCCTTGCTTATGTTTATGTTAATGTTTATGCTTATATACATGGCTACTGAATTGAAAATGTTCATTTGTGGAGAAAAAAAAAACTGAAAAATCTCAGTCGTTATTTCTCTGATAAAAGGGTAATTAAATGTATTGCTTTAAAAAAAAAAAGTAAATAATGATCATGTTTAAATTTATAACAACCAGCAGTTGTATGAATATATTTATACATTTATACCAACCAGATGTTTAAATAATATTTCAAGGTTTTGACAGAAAATTCTAAATAAATAAAAATATATATATTTACTTAGAAAAACAGCATTTTCTCATTGCAAACTTTAAACTACAGCTGAACAAATTACAGAACAGTCGATCTCTCTCTTTTGTATTACTGTGTTTATACCACACAAACTGGTAGTGTTTGCTTTACTCTGGTTTTTCTGAGTTTATTATTGTGATCTCCCGATTGCAACAGAGAAATACTGGGAAATCTCTATAGACTGATGGCATTTCATGCCGTATAATCTTAAAATGTCAGCAAAATTACCTGGTTTGTCATCACTTTAGATATTACGCTAGAGAATCATTCAAATACTAGCTCTAAAGAGATGTTGGCAATGTTTCTGCTGTTCTGATGTCAGCTGCAGATGTGAATGAATGGTAGAAGTAGTTCTTCATACAAAAGGATTTTGAGACTCTCCGTGTTTAATTTTCTTTTTATATACATAATTATATTGTCGAACAGTTGTATAAACACAGTATTACACTCGTAGCAGTATGATACAGCCATATCACACTGCTTCTCCTGTGATATTGCTCATATATATATATATATAATTTTTTTTTTTTTTTTTTACAATTGTTTTTGATTATTTAAAAAAAATCTTTATAATTAAAAAAATTTGTGCTATTAATTAGTACTAACAGTGCTAATTTACTTGAGCAAGTTCTTATGCTAAATGAAAAAATAAATAAATCGCATTTCTTTTTGAAACAGAAACCTAAAAAAATAACAACACAAAGAAAAACGAATGAAAATATTTAAATGTGTCAATTGTGTCCATTGTGTTTTCTAATGGTCCAAATAATAAAAAACTCATTGTCATTATTGCCTTCAATACCTGTATCCTGCAGCAGTACTCTGTCGAAGCCTCCAGGTTGGAGATCTGGAAGTAGGTTTCATCTCCACTGTAGACCAGTTCAAGCGAATCCAAATCCCGGCCCCAGTATAGCCGATACCCAGAAACATCTATCCCAGAGCTCTCTGTGTTCTGCGGGATCAAAATCACAGCAAACTTTACGCTCCAGGAAATTACAACAACAAACAACAACACATATTCCCAGAATTACACAGCTAATTACCTGCATGACACGGTTTCATCAGGACAAACATGCATCAGACCCAGAGATAATAAATGAATCAACCACTCAAGACAGCAAACAGAATGTTAATAAGGGAAGTCTCTCAGATATCTTGACATTTAAGACACAACAAGGCTAAATATCCCATTAATTTTCATTCACTGCAAAACACAGCAGGCCTTTTGTCATGAAAAGCAAGTGTCTTTTGAGAGGAAAAGATGGGAAGAGCAATTATTGTTGATAAGGTTTTGATCTGCCTTCTCCAATATACAAAATCTTCAGTGTCCTCTGGGTGATCGATCAAAATAAAATCCATCAGTGTAAACTAGGATGGTGAATCTATGCTTGTATTATTTGCTTTCTTTGAGTCCCAAAGCCTAAACGCTCTCTTGAAAATTGATTTCATTCACAGTGCAGCAGAAAATTGCTGACGATCATATAACAGCTTGATTTATCATTTCTACTGTAGGAAAAAACCCACTCTACATTTATAATAAAACGATTTTCATACAGGGCTCTGTAGTTTTGAATTTAGCTTTCCCATATTAATAAAAACCTTCATTCAAAAACTGCATTATGTGTTTTCTTGTGTTATCTCTGGATAACATTTTAATTTGTTTGATGATCTGAAATATTAAAGTGTGACACTCATGCAAAAGAAAAGAAATCGGTAAAGGGGCAAACAGTTTTTCGCACCACTGTATATTCACATTCATAATCCTTAAAAAATGTATATTTGAAACAATTAAGCCACTACTAATACAATAAAAAATTACACTTGTCTGTAATTTTTACAATTTTGCAAGAAACTAGCCTAGAGCACAATCTGCTGTTAGAAACTAGCATAGCAGGCCGCCTGCAGTTAAAAAACTAGCCTAGAGCCCCATCTGCTGTTAAAAATTAGCCTAGAGCCCCATCTGTTGCTAAAAACTAGCCTAGAGCTTTATCTGATCTGCTGTTAGAAAGTAGGATAGAGTGCCATCTGCTGCTAAAACCTAGCCTAGAGCCCCATCTGCTGTGGAAAAACTAGCCTAGAGCCCCGTCTGCTGTTAAAATTAGCCTAGATCGCTATCTGCTGTTAAAAATGAGGCTAGAGCGCCATCCTCTTTTAAAAACTAGCCTCGAGCACCATCTGATCTGCTGTTAAAAACCAGCCAAGATCGCCACCTGCTGCTTAAAACTAGCCTAGAGCGCCATATCCTGTTAGAAACCAGCGTAGCAGGCCACCTGCTATTAAAAACTAGCCTAGAGCCCCATCTGTTACTAAAAACTAGCCTAAAGCATTATCTGATCTACTCTTAGAAAGAAGCATAGAGTGCCATTTGCTGTTAAAAACTAGCCTAGAGCCTCATCTGTTGCTAAAAATTAGCCTAGAGTGTTATCTGATATTCTGCTAGAAAATATCATAAAGCGTCATCTGCTGTTAAAAACTAGCCAAGAGCATGATTTGATCTGCTGTTAAAAAGTAGCAGAGCGCCATCTGCTGACAAAACATAGCCTATAGCCCCATCTGCTGTTAAAAACTAGCCTAGAGCCCCATCTGTTGCTAACAACTAGCCTAGAGCGTTATCTGATCTGCTGTTAGAAAGTAGCATAAAGCACCATCTGCTGCTAAAACCTAGTCTAGTAAAATCTGCTGTTAAAAAACTAGAAAAGAGCACCATCTGTTGCTAAAAACTAGCCTAGAGCCCCATCTGTTGCTAAAAAATAGCCTAGAGCGTTTTCTGATCTGCTGTTAGAAAGTAGCATAGAGCGCCATCTGCTGCTAAAGCCTAGCCTAGAGCCCCACTTGCTGTAAAAACTAGCCTAGAGCACCATCCTCTTTTAAAAACTAGCCTTGAGCACCATTTGATCTGCTGTTAAAAACTAGCCTAGATCGCCATCTGCTGCTAAAAACTAGCCTAGAGCCCCATTTGCTGTTAAAAACTTGCCTAGAGTGCCATCTGGTGTAAAAAAACAGGCCTTGAGCGCCATCCTCTTTTAAAAAGTAGCCTAGAGCACCATCTGATCTGCTGTTAAAAACTAGTCAAGATCGACATCTGCCAATAAAAACTAGCCTAGAGTGCCATCTGCTGTTAGAAACTAGCCTAGAGCCCCATCTGTTGCTAACAACTAGCCTAGAGCGTTATCTGATCTGCTGTTAGAAAGTAGCATAAAGCACCATCTGCTGCTAAAACCTAGTCTAGTAAAATCTGCTGTTAAAAAACTAGAAAAGAGCACCATCTGTTGCTAAAAACTAGCCTAGAGCCCCATCTGTTACTAAAAACTAGCCTAGAGCGTTTTCTGATCAGCTGTTAGAAAGTAGCATAGAGCGCCATCTGCTGCTAAAGCCTAGCCTAGAGCCCCACTTGCTGTAAAAACTAGCCTAGAGCACCATCCTCTTTTAAAAACTAGCCTAGAGCACCATTTGATCTGCTGTTAAAAACTAGCCTAGATCGCCATCTGCTGCTAAAAACTAGCCTAGAGCCCCATTTGCTGTTAAAAACTAGCCTAGAGTGCCATCTGGTGTAAAAAACTAGCCTTGAGCGCCATCCTCTTATAAAAAGTAGCCTAGAGCACCATCTGATCTGCTGTTAAAAACAAGCCTAGATCGCCACCTGCTGCTAAAAACTAGGCTATAGTGCCATCCTATTTTAAAAACTAGCCTAGAGTACCATCTGATCTGCTGTTAAAAACTAGTCAAGATCGACATCTGCCAATAAAAACTAGCCTAGAGTGCCATCTGCTGTTAGAAACTAGCCTAGAGTGCCATCTGCTGCTAAAAACTAAACTCAAAATCAAAAAGAAAACAGCAATCCAATAAAAAAAATGCAGAATCAATGTCGATTTAGATTTCTTAAACAATTTTGCATGTGTGTCTGCATGTGTGTCTGTGTGTGAATGAAAGGCCCAATTTGGCTATCAAATGAACTAAAAAATGGAAAAATAGGAAAAAAAGAAAGCTGATTCACCTCCCAGGTCACATGAGCGCAGGTGTGTGAAGTCACATTGATGACAGGAGGATTACATTGCTCTGGAGGTCCAGCGGCTGTGCTGATGTCCACAGATTCAGAGAACGGGCCATACTGAGAAACAGAAGAGAGAAACACCGGCTAAGATTTAGTGTGTTTTTACTGCTGTCTCTCATGTAATGAATGGCCTGGGCTCAACCATAAGGAGGGAAATCTGTTATTTCTGTGGCAGGTAAAACCCAAAGTGCTACACCCTGTCAGACATCCATCCTCAGTGACGGCTGAATGAGCTTCTTAATAAGTTTTCCAATACAGAAAGCAGATCTCTTTGTCACCCTGAGGTGATGTGGAAGGTTTGTTATAAAACGTGGATTCCACGTAGGAGAGAGAAAACAACTGGAGAGATGGGATTTAGACTGATGGGGATGAAATTATAGGTGGTTGAAATGTAACTGTCCTGACTCATTGCTTATGAAAGCCTGCATTATGCAACTAGTTAAAATAAATGCTATTTATATTGTGGCATTTCAGGAGAATGTGCTAATTTGTGAAATAAAAACACTAATGGATTGGTGTAAAAGATCAAAATTTAATCTAATATACATTTCAAACAACTAAATTGAATGTGTATATATATATAATTGAATTAATTATTTTATACTATGATCATTATTATACTATTTATGTACCATTATAATATACATTAACCAGCCACTTTATTAGGTACACCTGTCCAACTGCTTGTTAATGCAAATCTCTAATCAGCCAATCACATGGCAGCAACTCAATGCATTTAGGCTTGTAGACATGGTCAAGATGATCTGCTGCAGTTCAAACCGAGCATCATAATGGGGAAGAAAGGTGATTTAAGTGACTTTGAACCTTCCATGGTTGTTGGTGCTAGACAGGCTGATCTACTGGGATTTTCTAGCACAACCATCTCTATGGTTTACAGAGAATGGTCTGAAAAAGAGAAAATATCCAGTGAGCGGCAGTTCTGTGGGCACAAATGTCTTGTTGATGCCAGAGGTCAGAGTAGAATGGCCAGACTGGTTCAAGCTGATAGAAAGGCAACAGCAACTCAAATAACCACTCCTTAAAATCGAGGTATTCAGAAGAGCATCTCACAACACGTCTAACCTCGAGGCAGATGAGCTACAGCAGCAAAAGATCACACCGGGTGCCACTCCTGTTAGCTAAGAACAGGAAACTATAAGCACAGGCTATAATTTGCACAGGCTCACCAAGCTTGGACAATGGGACCTTTGGAAAAACATTGCCTGGTCTGATGAGTCTCGATTTCTGCTGCGACATTCGGATGGTAGGGTCAGAATGTGGCCTCAACAACATAAAAGCATGGATCCATTCTGCCTTGTATAAACAGTTCAGGCTGGTGGTGGTGGTGTAAGAGTATGGGGGATATTTTCTTGGCACACTTTGGGCTCATTAGTACCAATTGAGCATTGTGTCAATGCCACAGCCTACCTGAGTATTGTTGTTGACCATGTTCATCCCTTTATGACCACATTGTGCTACTTCTAGCAGGAAAACGTGTCATGTCATAAAGCGCGAATAATCTCAAACTGGTTTCTTGAACATAACAATGAGTTCACTGTGCTCAGATGGCCTCCACAGTCACCAGAGCTCAATATAATAGAGCACCTTTGGGATGTGGAGGAACGGGAGATTCGCATCATGGATGTGCAGCTGACAAATCTTTAGCAACTGCATGATGCTATCATGTCAATATGGACCAAATATTTCCAGTGCCTTGTTGAGTCTATGCCACGAAGGATTAAGGCAGTTCTGAGGGCAAAGGAGGTCCAGCTCAGTACTTGTAAGATGTACCTAATAAAGTGGCCGCTGAGTATATATGTCAATATTTGTAATTAGCTTTTATTTATTCATCGTTTTCATGTTAGCATTAGTTTACGTTTCAGTAATTTTTGTGCATTTGTAGTATTAGTATATATAATAAGTATATTATATATTATGTGACATTAGTTCATATAATGTCCTTTTGTATTCGTTTTTCTTTTAAAATTTATTTTGTTCTGTATTTTTAGTTAGTATATTAGTAATTATGTTTGTAAACTTTTATGGTTATTGACATTGCAGTTATACATTGTTAATTCAATGTTGATGTTCATTCTATAAACAAAGCAGAAAAAAGTGCGGAAAAATAAATGCAGAAATGTATAAACATACAAAACCACACACATGAATCAACGCATAACATTTATATGTGTGTAAATTAATGCAGAAATAAATTAATAAATGGCTTACCCCCGCACTGTTGACTGCACGAACTTGAAACCTGTAGGTGGTGCCAGGGAGCAAATTACCCACAGTGCACTCCGTTTTAGATCCACGAAACACCTCCACTGGCTCTGAATCCTCCTCTATTGCACACATCTCTAAACAAAACTCAACCCCGTCAGTCTCTTCGTCACACAAAGAAGCATCTGGAGAAACAAAGAATGATGAGTGAATGGGAGAGGTATAGAGAGACAAGGACAGAACAATACACAATCATAAAAAAGTGGAAAAGCATCACTTCTCAGTCAATATAGATGATTACATATTTAAGGCGAACTGTGTCAGACATCCTGAGTGAAACAAATATGGTGGATACATCAAAAAACGATTGCGTTTATTTTCATTTATGTATAAAAAACAACATGAGTTGTTTAATTGTTATCATTTATAATATTATTTCGAATTTGTAGTATTTATAAAAAAAACATATAATCATAATTATTAATTAAATGAAAGTTAATATATTAAATAAAAATATATATAATAATAATATTAATAATAATAATAATAATGATGATGATGATGGTGAATATAATAATAATAATAATAATAATAATATAATAGTAATAATGATGATGATTAATTTGGTGAATAACAACAACAATAATGACGATGATGGTCAATATAATAACAATAATAATAACAACAATAATAATAATATAGATGGTGAATATAATAATAATAATAATAATAATAATAATAAAAATAATGGTGAATATAAGAAGAATAATAAGAGGAATAATGATGATTAATATGGGGAATATTATCAACAACAATTATAATAATGATGATGATGGTGAGTATAATAATAATAATAATAATAATAATAATAATAATGGTGAATATAATAATAATGAGAAGAATAGTGAAGATGATGATTAATACGGGGAATAATAACAACAACAACAATAATAATAACAATGATGTTGAATATAATAATAATAATAATAATAATAATAATAATAATAATAATAATAATAATAATAATAAAATAATGGTGGATATAATAAGAAGAATAATGATGATTAATATGGGGAATAATAACAACAACAATAATATAATGACGATGATGGTGAGTATAATAATATTATGAATAATAATAATAATAATAATAATAATGGCAAATATAATAATAATAATAATAAGAATAATGATGATGATGATTAATATGGGGAATAATAAAAACAACAATAATAATAATGACGATGATGGTGAATATAATAATACCAATAGTAACAATAATAATGATGGTGAATATAATAATAATAATAATAATAATAATAAATAATAATAATAAATAACAATGATGATGATGATTATGATAATGGTGAATATATTAATAATAATAATGGTGATTATGATGACGGTTAATATAATAGTAGTAGTAGTAATAATAATAATAATGATAACAATATTAATAATAAATATGATAATGGCGTTGATAATAAAAATAATGATGATAATAATAATAAAATTTTATAAATTATTATTATTACTATGATTACGAAGATGGTGATGATTATGATAATATTAATAATAATAAATATTAATTAGCTTATTAATTTTTATCATTATTCCAGTGTTCACACTTAGATCTTGCTTGATAATAATCACAGGATTGGCATGCTGTCTCCGGAAAGAACTCTGAGCTCTGAGATATTGCAGCCTAGGGCTACTGCCTGATAATTTAGCAGGTACGGCGATCCGAGATCAGGTAGTTCTCGAGATCTCACCCTAAAGTAAAGGGGGAGATGTGCTGGATAGGGGGATTCTTTAAAAATACAGATAAGGGAAATAAGATGAAATGGGCTATTTGTTGTAGGTTTGGATTAATTTGATAAGTTTATTCATGATTGTAGATGAGAGACCAGCCGTGATAAATCATATCATGTTTTCCTCTCAAAATTAGTTTATAAAACTTCACTCAACACTGCATACCAAAAATCATTTCACTATGAATCCGCAATTCTGTTTCATCACAGAAACCCTTTGTGCAACCCACAATGCAATTCTGCTGTAACGATGCTCACGTGCCCAAAACACAAACTTTTTGAGAACCTCAAGACATCTCAACTCTCAAAACTAAATCACACTCCCAGTTTCCTCCACGACTGTGGCTACAAAAAGGAACGGATCAATTGCAGTGATGGAGAACATGCAGGGAAGCTCACGTCTGCTGTCTGAGAGTCAGTGTGGACGGCTCAAATCAGCACTGCTATTTCAATTATTTATAGAGCGCATTCAGCCTCTTAAACGAGCCCACTTTCACTTAAAAACAGTGAGTCAGGGCTAGAAATCGCTAACAAACAAGTGCGTTTTTGCCTCACTCATGTGTACATGTGTACAAAGACCGACACATTAATGGGGTGATGTAATGTGTGAAAAGCACAAAACATAGCTGCAAAGTTTTTGCAGTCAGTGCAGATGCATTGTGGGTAAACATATTTGAGATTTTCCGAGCTATAATTGAAAAAAAAAAAAGTTCTCAATAGTTGACCTTTTAACCTGGCAACAACAAGCAATTAGTATAAAAGCAATCAAGCTCCTTTTTCTTCAGCTTGTTAGGAGCTGCGCTTTCACTTTTCTTCAAATGGATCAGTCCACTGGTTGTCTAGGGGAATGTTACTATGGGAATATTATTGGAGAAAAGTCTGAAATACTACATCTGGTTAAATAATTAGTCTTCCTGAAGTATTAGCCTGAGTATATTTTCCCCCAATTTCTGTTAGCAAAAGATTTTTCCAACACATTTCTAAACGTAATAGTTTTAATACCTCATTTCTAATAACTGATTTCTTTTATCTTTGTCATGATGACAGTACAAAATATTTTACCAGATAGATTTCAAGATACTAGTATTCAGCTTAAACTGAAATTTAAAGGCTTTACTAGGTTAATTAGGCAAGTTAGGGTAATTAGGCAACTCATTGTATAACGATAGTTTGACCTAAAAAAGGTTTTTTAAAAAAATCCACTTATTTGGTAAACACAGCAAGTCTCTCATACAATATATCTACTAAAAGATTATTACTTTACAAACTGTATTGTAAATAAATCACATGAACATTTTTTTATTAGTCAATAATATTACTGTAATTAATAAAAAAACTGAATAAACATACATTTACACGAGTAAAAAAACAGACTATAATAAATAAATAATGATGGGCTAAAAATCTGCAGATTTCTGCACACTCAGATTCAGTGTGAGCCTACTAGTATCTTAGAAATGCATATTATTTTGCGCAGTTGTGAGTTCTCGGGCTTTTCCACAATTTTCACAAATCCCCAACTTTTTTCTCAAACATTATTTATTGCAATTCAGAATTTAAATTAAGCAAAAATAATTTTACCCTTCCTTCGGATTTCTTACATGATGCTAACTTGTTCTACATTATCAAATCAATATCTCAATGTACAAAGTTGTGGCTCTGGAAAAATTAAGCTAATTATTTTTGTGATTTTTATAAGTTAAATCACATGTTTATCATTTAAAAATCTGATAAGACAGGACATCTGCAACTGCTAAACCACTAAAAAGGTCAGAATATATATTATTACTATTAGGTACAGATTTACAAGTCATATAATGTGGTAAAAAGTCTTTAGCACAATACAGTGACTATAGAAAAATCATCAAACCCCTTTGAAATATTTACTTTATTGGTCAAATAGCCTGAAATTAAATTCCATTATAAATAACTTTTCCAGCTTTTGAAATGTTTGTTGTAGTCTTCTACTAACAACTCTCCTACAACGTTACCCCAAAGTTGTTTTTGAAAGCAGGGTGCATAATGTGAGTAAAGTTTTCACAAGGCATGCTGATTTTCTATAGGCACTGTGAATGCTATTTTCAGAGAATGCACTCTTTTTACACTTATAAACACAGAGGAAAGTAAAAAAATAAAGTAATCAAATGAAAAAAAAGCCTCACCCCATTGCAAAGTCAGCTCCTTGTGTTTGACATTTCCCATAATGCTCGGTGGTTGGCATCGTCCAGGAGGCGGGATGAGAGTGCGCACCGTCACCTCACCTGACCACTGCACGAGTGAGTCAACATTAAACACAATGAGCAAACTAAGACCTTACAACATGAATCAGCTGTGGGGATCAGTGAATGATCTTCTCTTACCTGGCTTTGTCCGGCCGCACTGACACAGCTCAGTCTCAGGGAGAAGCTCGTTGCTGATTTTAGATCCTCACACGAATGTTTCCTCTCTGGTCCTCTATAGACAGCCTCCCACTGTCTCTCTGATGAAAGTGAACATGGATTAACTACAGATTCATGTCAAAAGCCCCATCAGGAACATGTCAATACTTTACATACAAGCAAAAGAACAAGAAAAAAGCTAAATAGAAACTACACTCTAAAAATGCTCGATTACAAATGTCGTCCCAACTCAATCGATTAAGAAAACCTAATGGTTTTTACAATTTTAAGTTGATTGAACATAAAATAAAACTAATTAAGCTGTCCCGAAAAACTCAAGAATTGAGTTGTTTCCACTCATTTTGAATAAGTGGTTTGAACAAGCAGCAAAAATATTTTGCTTGAGTGTATACAGCTGTTTTTACTTCATTTAAATGTCACCTTTCATATCATTACATTATACCTAACTAGAATATGCTGATCTGATTTCAAGTAAAAATAGAAACATGTTTACAACTACAAAAATACTCATAATTATATAGATGCTGTTAATATTGTGAACTTTCTAATTAGGAAAAAATTCAGAGTGCATTTAAAAGGATAACTCATGCACAAATGAAACATTTCTCATTATTTACACACCCTCAAGTACAGTAGTTTCAAACCTTTGACTTTCTTTCATCTGTTGGACACAATACATGCTTTAAAAAAAAGCTGCAAACCTGAAAGCATTTACTTCTAGAGTAGGAAATACTACGAAAGTAAATAGTTGCTCGTTGCAAATGTGAATGTGTCAAAAACTAAAGAATTGCTTGTTAACTTTGGAATGAAACACCTGCTCTCCAAAGGGTGGTCATAAATGAAACACAGGTCAATGTCGTGGAGGAATATACAGTAGGTGCCTTGGAACAACAGGTTGAAATTTGATCAAAATACACATACAATTATTAATAAGGCCACATCCATTTCACCCTGCAGCCCAAGACTGATTACTCAATGAAGCTAAGCAGTGCTGAGCCACATGTGAAAACTAGGTCGCTGCCAGAAGTAGTGTTAGTGAGGCCTGCAGGAGGCACTAAACCTGTGGTTTGTGCGAGTCCTAATGCCCCAGTGTAGTGAAAGAAACACTGTCAGTGAGCGCCGTCTTTTGGATGCGACATTAAACCGAGGCCCTGACTCCCTGTGGTCATTAAAAATCTCAAGGCACTTCTCGTAAAGTGTAGGGGTGTAACGTCGATGTCCTGGCCAAATTCCCTCCATTGGCCCTTAACCATCATGGCCTCCCAATCATCCTCATTCACTAAATTGACTGTCTCTCCACTTCACCTACAGCTGGCGTGTCCTGTGGCTGCCAAGTGGATGCTGCACACTGGTGGAGGTGTGGAGAAAAATTTTGTGAATTCCTCTGCGAAGTCTTGTATGTTATTATGAACTCAGGTGTTGAGGATGGCACAGAAAATAATAGGAGAAAGCACACCCTCTTTATAATAGCTATTATAGCCATAACAGTCTGCTAATTTATTTGCAGCTTTTTCTAATGTTTACTATTTAACTATAATAGTTACTATAATGTATACTATTTTTCTATCTTGAGTAAATAATAATAACAATAAAAGATACTACTGATAGTTTATTTACATTTAAACTGTTTATTTACAATGAAAAAATGAACTCTAGAAAAACATATTTAGTAATTTGAGGAATTTCCCTTATTTTCACATCCATATGTTGACAGGTATGTTAAGCGTTGGTGTTTATTGTGTTAAGTGTGTCATTCTTGTCATTTGAAGCACCACCATCTCCAAATGAATTGCCCCAAAGCGGAACTAAACTACAAACATTCTTCAAATTAGCAAATTTTTTGATTGACAGAAAAAAGAAAGTCATAAAGTCTTGGTATATGAAATTTTTATTTTTGCGCCAACTATTCCTTTAAATAAATAAGATTATTTAAATGAGTTAGTAGTATTGGAATAAAAAGGGAAACCTTTAATAATACCTTCATTATTATTACTTTCTGAAATCTCCAGGATGTACGTCAAGTCTCCAGATCCGCCATCATCTTCTGGAGGTTCTGATTTCATCATATAAAAACAGAGAGAAGGGGAAAGGGTGGAAGTGTTATTAAAATGTACAGAAAAGAATCTAAAAGATAAAATGCTTAAAAGATAAAAGTTTTTCCTACCCCACGTCACGCAGAAGCTGTGATATGTTAGTGTGTTAACTGCAGGATTCACAGGGGGTCCGGGTCTCTCTGCGGTCGTCTTACACACAAGCAGAGAACTCGGTGCGCTACGCCACTCGCCACTACATGTGATGAGCTATAGGAGGCAATTGGAGAGATTTTAGAGAATCCCGTGAACAGAAGCATATATTATTTCTGCATTATGTATGTAGTGTGTGTTTTTCAGAAGAAATCACTGCTTTTATTCATAAAAGATACAGTTTGGAGTTTATTGCCATATTAGCTTCTCTGGCTATGTCATGGCAAAAAAAAAAAAAAAACATTAGGTTTACCAGATTTTATAAATATCACTCTTCTATAATTATGAAAATATTTGAACAATAAAAAGTCATCAACAGCAATAAATAATATGTGAGATAAAATACATAATAATAATAATAATAATATTTAAGAAAATCTAGAGCCGTTTTTAAGGTTTATTTTTAATAAAAATTGTACAATTGTGAAAGGATTTACATTTAAAGTCTCTCCAGATAAAAATCTTTGTCTGTTAACTTTAAAAATAGGGCATTTCACAAGTATATGTTTAACAGTTTGGTTCTGGTTGCTTATTCAGAAAAAGTGCATCAAAAAAGGATCAAAAATGACTACAACTTTTTTCATTACAACAAAAACTGCTTTTTAACTGCTTATTTGCTGAAGAATCTTCTAAAAAATGCATCACAGCTTTTACTGTTTATTATTTTTCCAAACTGTGCTGCAAATTGCTTTGTTTTAAATTAAAAGATTAAAAACATGTTTCAACATGATGACAAACAAGATGATGTAGATGTATGTAAAATAATCATACATTGTTCTGAAAACAGATAATTTGAGTTTGATCAGATCAGGCATGTTACAGAAGGAACCATTCAAGATACATTATGAAAATGCACAAAAAACATATGCGCATAACTGAGTAGGATAAACTTTCATTCGAAAAGAAAAGATGCACATAAATTACGATTGAAACACGTTTACCAAACAAATTCCAGTATGCACTTTAAAAAAATCGTTTTATTTTGTTACAAGAGATCTAAGATGATAAAAGTGTGTGTGAATAGACAAGCCAGCAGCCTGAGCACATTGTAAAACATCTGAAATGTAGTTTTGGTGGCCTTGAAAGGCCTTAACCATCTCAGTATTAGTGTTTTTAAATTGTTCATTTCCTCCAGACTTGTCAAGAGCGTCTGTGCTCTGCGTCTTATGCCTTTAAATGCCACTGCGCATTCACTGCATGTCAGTATTGCCATCTGAGGCGTAAGTCATTTATTAAATAAAGAAAAGATTCACGCAGCTTCTCCTACCATAGCAAATTCTGTTTTCACTGTTGATATTTGGCGCCAGATAATCAGTGACGATTTTGTTCGATTTGACTTATTGGGTGGAAACGCTGCTTTATTCGCACGTCCTTTATGCGAAAATCCAGTTTTGCACAAAGTTATTTAGCATTTTTGGATGGAAACATAGCTAGTGTTGATCTCCTTTGTTGATAAAAGGCAATTGAGTAAATCAACCACAAAAGGGAGCCACAAGAGCAAGTTGCATGGCTTTCGCAAAGGATCAAGTCATTGGATTTATAATAAAATGCCACAGAAAGGCAAATTCCATTAACGTAATTGTTCTGTATTGCAACACATTTAAATACTATGCCAGTGTTCCATTCGACATTTATTCTCTAAATCAACATGACTGGTAGTTCCTATTGCGTTGGATTAGGTTTCGCTCTAAAGTGGGAACTAATTAAGCTACCTCAAAAGTCATTTCTAAAAAGTAAAATCATTGCCAGCTAAAACGCATGTGCAATCTCCAATAGTTCTAGGAACTACAAAATATTTTGTCTGATGCAAAAACCTCATTCATTCATTGATTTGTTCATTCATTTTTAGTCCCTTATTTATCAGGGGTCATCACAGCAGAATAAACCGCCAACTATTCCAGCATGTTTTACGAAGTGGATGCCCTTCCACTACTGTACAGGGAAACACCCACACACACTAACTCATAAACCACTATGGCCAATTTACTTTTTCCAATTTACCTATAGCGCATGTCTTTAAACTGTGGGGGAAACCCATGCAGCCGGAGGAAACCCATGCAAACACAGAAGGAACATGCAATCTCCACACAGAAATTCCAACTATCCCAGCCGGAACTCAAATCAGTGACCATCTTGCTGAGTAAGGGGACAGTGCTAACCACTGAGCCACCGCGCAGTGCAACCTAAATAAGTCACATCATTGCAAACCATAATGTAAGTGGATTATCTGACAGGGACTTAAACAGTACATTATTCAGGATTATAGCACTCATTTGCAGTGACCTGAGATGACATGATGGAAAAGCGGATAACTGAGATGACGACTGAAGATTTCAGGAGGCACTTTTGTGTACAGGACAACACGACGTTTGCATTCCCAATCACCAGAAGCATCGCAGGGAGAGACATTTAAATCCTCTCTGAGGGGTGTTTCTCCCTTGACGATGCTAACGCAGTGTTCTTAGCCTTCTCAGAGATTAGACTAAAAGCTTTTAACACGTAGCACCACTGGAAATCAATTCACCTTCCCCCAACAACAACCTCAACAGCTGCAGGATCTGAGAAACCGCTTCAGGTTATCGAAGAAACCAACGTTCATTAGATTATGGCTAATTGCCTGATTAGCAGAGAAGGAAATGAGGAAGCAGAGGTGTTTTGAGAATGCGTGCTAGTTAAACACCAGAATTGTTTGTTTGTGTGTATGCGAATGAATGGAAGCAGAGTATATGTACACATTAAAGACTTTGCATCTCAAATCAGTGCTGGAAAGCTCATTACTCACCCTGAATTTGTACTGTGTGTTCCTTCTCAAGGACTCCACCTTATGGTTCAGCTCCAAACCGCTGTAAACTGCTTGAAAGTCCAGTCCCTGCCAGAAAAACATAATCTTTTAGGTGTCAGAAAGTGAAGTATGGAACAACTATTGACAGGTTTGCTTTCGAGCCCGTCTAAATCATCATTTTACACTTAAAAATACTGCAAACAGAATCAAGTGAAAACAGTGGAAAATTGCTGTGAAAATGAAAATGAAGTGGAAAAAAATAAGCAGCAATTATAAAGCCTAGTACTGCTCCAAACTCGAGCAAATTTCTTTTTGGATGACATCATTAATGCCTCATGCTTTTCAATGGCTATGTTTCAATCTACCTATTTTTTTATTTTTGTTTATTTGCGATTTAATTATATACAAAAAAATTACAATTTCATCAACAAACCCCAACTCACCCCTTTATACATCAGACAACATCTGCCTATTTTTATGCACATTTTAGGATACTGCAAAAAGAAAATAAATAATTAAAAATTTAAAATAAATTAATAATAACAATAATAAATATAGCTGCAAGCAGCAATTATCGGGGCCAAGCAGCCCAGTGGCCACATCATAAACCAGCAAGGCAACAAGCTAAAGAGCAACTGGAAAACTCCATGGAAAAACAGCCTTGGATGAGTTCGTTCAAATAGGTTTTACAAATATTTCAAAATAGCGTAAAAAATTTCATGACGAAAATTACGTCATTGGGTGCGTTTGAATTGGCTTGAGCAAAGGAATCAGGAGAATTTTTGATTGTAGCCCATCCAGTTTAAATTTATAAAGATAAACATAAATGAAATATTGGACAAGTGGTGGCGGTAGAGAGTTTGAATTAGAGTCCAAATGTGTTGTAGTTGAAGATCAAACTGTCCTCTATCAGTGCACCAAAGTTTGCACAAATGCCGCAAGCAGTTGATAGGGCTGCCATTGACTCCCAGAGCAGAAGAAGAAGAGGAAGGATACAATAGTACGGATACAATAGTATAATAATAATGTTGGGTGAAACAAGAAGATGCACATAAATTCTAGAAACATGCATGGGAAAAAAGTGTGCTAGTTGTCTAATATTTTTTCTACGCCATAAAAGGATATGCCTGCCTACAAAAGCAAGACACTATGACAGCAGTTATTATTATAGAGAAAAAAAGAGCTCCTGCTTGCATTATTTTATTATTTCATTCATTCAATTATTTTCCTTCGGCTTAATCAATTATTTATCAGGCGTCGCCACAGCAGAAAGAATCCGCCAACTATTCCAGCATATGTTTTACACAGCGGATGCTCTTCCAGCCGCAACCCAGTACTAGGAAACATCCATACACTCTCACATTCACACACAAACACTATGGCCAATTGTGGGGGAGACCGGAGCACACTTCAGGAAACCCCAACCAACATAGAGAACATGCAAACTCCACACAAAAATGTCAGCTGATCCAGCCAGGACTTAAACCTCAGCGAAATGTATTTTATTATATATAAAAAAAAAGAAATATACAAAAAAAAAAAATAATAATAATAATAATAAAATATATATATATATATATATATATATATGTGTGTGTGTGTGTGTATATGTGTGTGTGTGTGTCATATAATTGTGTTCTCCTACAATTAAAAAAATGCTACATTACCGCAATAACAAAGAAGGAACATTTGTTCCTTAACAATTAGTGGATCAAAAATGACAGCCTCACTAAACAACAAAGAGTGAGATTTCAAATATTTGGATGACGCATCAGACTGCTGTGTGAAACACGACGGCCATTAGTCAGAAGAGTCCATTTACACTGTAGGGAAAGCCAATTAGCCAGAAAATAGCAAGGGAATAAATAAAACAAACATGTCATCCAGTATATTACCCTAACAAAGAGAAAAATATATATATTTGAAAACAGAAAGATAATGCTACAGAAGCTCAGGGGGATTATAGGATGTAGAATGTATGGTAGGGGTGAGTTCAACACCTTGGTCTCATCCTGCATCTCCAGGGTGTACGTGATCATTTCCTCAGCGCTGCAGCTGTTTGGTCGCGTCCACTCTAGTGTAACCCAGGATGATCCAGCCAGAACTAGCCGTGGAGGTAAAGACGTCTGCTGGAGGCTCCCTGTGGTGTAAAATACGACTTCTGTACTGAATCCACTGCAGACAAAAGCAGAAAAAAAAACACTCCATCAAGACTATACTTCATATCTGACTCTCTTCAAAAGCACAAAAAATATTAATTATTTATACTTTCTCCCTCTATGCTGAAACTCACAGCGAGTAGTGCGGATTTTTTTTTTTCTTATTTGCCACACCATTAAACTTAAGGACACCGCAGAGACAACATTTCAATAAATTGTGTACAACCCAAAGCTTGAGGGGTTATAAATGCCATTTTATGATTTATGGCTAAAGACAATCCACTTAAAAAGACAGTATTTCACCTGAACCTCAAAGAAACTATTGAAAACCGTAATATAATGATGGTATCAGACGGAAATATCAAAATACTCATTGACTATTATATTCAATTTCTTCAATTCAATACTTGAACATGAGAAATAACAAAAACACACAGTGTACGTAATACGCAAATGATGTATAAACCAAAGGTACAGGGTTACAGAACTCTTAAAAAGAAGTTTAAAAAAAAAACATTAATAAAAATGAAAAAAAATTCAAATCAAATTAAATTGAAAAAAAACTGTGGGGAGTCAAAGACTTAAAAAAACGAATTAATTAATTAATTAATTTAATCTTATCAACAAAATTGTGGGAAATCAGGGTTTTATGAAATAAAATTTAATAAAAAATTTAAATTAAATTAAAATTGTGGAAACTCAAAGTCTTACAAAATAAAATGAAAAAATAAAAAAATATATATTTAAATTAAAATTGTGGAAATTTAAGGTCTTAAAATAAAATAAAATAAAATTGAATTAATAAATAAAATAAATTAAAATAAAATAGTGGAGAGTCAAAGACCTAAAATTAAAAAAAATAATAATTAAATAAAATAACTGGTTAAACGCCAAGATAAATTTTTATTTATAATGTTTAAAGAGACAAAGAAGCAAACCTGGAGCCAATGTCATTAAGCGCTGCAACTCGAAAAGTGTACCCGACACCAGGGCACAGCCTCAATACTTTGCAGTGTCTCTGGGGTACGACACAATATTCACGGAAAATGCTGTTCTTTTTCCCCTGGAAAAAAAAGCAGCAAGGATGCGGTCAGCAGTGACAAAGAGGACAGCAACATGCATAAAAAAGTCAGCGAGAGTCGCACACTGTGTCAAAAGAACAGGACACACTTGACATGAAAAGAACAACAACAAGAGCACAACTGCTGCTGGAAGCTGTGCTAATTGTCACAACAACACGCACAAGAATTGATTTAAAGTTCAAGGCAGAGCCTTTCTAAATGATTTCTGCGGGGAAGAAACAGAAGCTTCAGACATTTCTGGAGCGGCAGAGAGTTTTAATGAACTCTTAATGAGACAGAAAAGCTTTGAGTAAATAAAACCACCAAAGCAGACAGTCTCTAGCATAAAGCATCTCTCAACTCTGGCATAAAGCATCACATCTCGTGCAACAGGGATAGGAAAAAAACAGCACAGTAATAGCAAAAAGGAAGACAAATAATGAACTAAATGGAGAGGAAATGAGGGAGAGAGACAGAGAAATCAAGTGGGTGGTTCATGGGTAGACCAGACATGGGTAGATCAGATATATATAAAAGTATAAAATGTGTATATTTTGAAGTGGATAAAAAAGTTAATCCAAATTCTCCTAAGACTAGAATGGGCATTGTTCAATACATATTTTTACCTACTTGATTAAAGATTTTGATCCACTTCAAAATTGTATTTTTCTGTAGGGTATTTTGAGGACAAAAATACATACCTCATCCCATTCCACAATGTAATTGTTGATTTTTGAGCCATTGTCTGCTGGAGGCTGAAATAAAAAAATATTTATTTTAATATAAAAAACAAATAATTATTATTTAACAAATACAACTACATTTACACCACAATTCAAAATTTTAGATTGAGTTATTTAAAAAAATGATTTGGCTGCATTTACAGGTATGTGCCAAAAAATTGGAATATCGATGGAAAATCCATTTGTTTCAAACATTTCTTTCAAAAAGTGAAACTTGTGTGCTATATTAGTTTACTACACATATAGTGAAATGTTTCAAGCTTTCATTTGTTTCAATTTGAATGATTATGGAGTAAAGATGAAAAAAATAAAAACTCAAATCCAGTATTTCTCAAAATGTGAATATCATGACAAAGTTCAACTATGTAGGTTCCATGTGTCTCAATCCATTTCGCTAATTAATGCAAAGCCTTGAAACTGTCTCAGTCTGGCTTAGTAGGCTTTAGAATCATGGGGAAGACTGACTTGATGGTTGTATAGAAGACCAAAACTGTAACCCTCTATAACACAGGTGTCAAACTCAATTTCAAAAGGGCCGCAGCTCTGCACAGTTTAGTTCCAACCCTAATTAAACGCACCTGATCAAACTAATTGAGTCCTTCAGGCTTGTTTGAAACCTACAGATGTAGGAAGTGTGTTGGAGCAGGGTTGGAACTAAACTGTGCAGGGCTTCGGCCCTCCAGGAATTGAGTTTGACACCCCTGCTCTATAAGGAGGAAAAGTCTCAAAAGGCAATGGCGAAAGAAGCTGGATGCTCAGTGAGCAGAGAAAGGGAAAAATGTGAGTGCAAAAGGTGCACAAGTATGAACGCAGCCTTGAGAGAATTGTCAAGCAAGGGCGACTGAGGCTGGTGTCAGAGCATCCAGAACCACCACATACAGACATCTGCATGACTCGGGCTACAGCTGTAGAATACCACGTGTTAAGCCTCTCCTGAACCAAAAAACAATGTTAGAAGTCTCTGTGCTGGGCTAAAGGGAAAAAGTACTGCTCTGTACTGCCAGTGGTCCGAATTTCTCTTTTCAAATGAAAGCAAATTTTGTATTTCATTTGGAAATCAAGACCTCAGAGTCTGGAGGAAGAGCGGAGCAACACAAAAGTCAAGTCTAATTTTGTATTATAAATTTAGTCAACCCAGCTTGACCCAGGACGTTTTAGAGTGCTTCATGCTTTCTGCTGCCAACAAGCTTTTTGGATGATGATGATTTTATTTTCCAGCAGGACTTAAACCAGGTACTGGAAGCTTCGGCACTGTGTCTTGGTTTCAAGGACCATTGTCTCCCTGTTCTGAACTGGTCTGGAAACTTACCTGACTTAAACCCAATTGAACATCTATGGGCTATTGTCACGAGAAAGATGAGGGAACAGAGACCCCAAAATGCAGACGAGGTGAAGGCTGATATCAAAGCAACTTGGGCTACCATAACACCTCAGCTGTGTCAAAGGCTGATCTCCTCCATTCCACACTGACTTCATGCTGTAATTAGTGCAAAAGTAGGCCAAACACAGTACTGAGGACTTTAAGATCCTTTTCTTATTGGTCAAATGAAATATTCTAGTTTTGAGAAATCCTGGATTTGAGTTTTTTTCATTTTTAATCCATAATCATTCAAACAGAAACAAATGAAGGCTTGAAATACTTCGCTTTTATGTGTGGTGAACTAATATAACACACATTTCACTCTTTGAACAAATTATTGAAATAAACTTTTCCTCGATATTCTACTTTTTTGGCACATACCTGTATTTGTTCAAAAATACAGTCATATTTGAAATTCAATTATAATAATACAATTTGAGAAACATCTGTATTCTTTTTTTTGTAACTGTAAGAGTCTTAACAATCAACCATGAACAGCGATTGTTTAAACTAAAAAGTTTACATTATAGTATTTAATTATTGTTATTTGTAGCGTTAACATTTTAATGGCGCAATTCAGTCAGGCATACCTTCCACTGTAGTGTGAGGGAGCTCTTGCTGCGATGGGACAGTCTGGGAGGAAGAGGGATATCAGGAGGGGCACATTGGGTAGTGAAGGCCCTCACATCCGAACTGGGACCCTTTACTGAGTTACAAACTGTGCTTACTCTGAAAACACACACACATACAGACAGAAAGACAGACAGACGGACGGACAGACAGACAGACAGACAGACAGTTTTGTTTTTATGAATTGGGGGACATTATAAAGGTTTCTATTGCATTTATACTGTACAAAAAGTATAATTGATATTTCTATCACCCTACCCCTAAACTCAACCCTCACAGAAAACTGTTTTACCTGCTGAAAAAAAGTTTTTTTGAAAAATTAAGACATCAGCAATGTTTTCATAATTCACCATCTTCTTGAAATACCAGTGTCATACTGTGTTGTTATAAAAAAAGATGTCCTGATGTGTCATAAAAACACGTACACACAGTAAGAATTTCCAAATTAGAGAAGATTTAACATTTAGGAAAAAAATGTAAATCAAATGCAAGTCTCATTCATCAATCCAAGTCAAAGGCTACCAGCGCAGAGAATCAACAAAACATGAACAAGACAAAAAAAAAGTGGTTCCTGGCGATATATTAATATCAAATAAAGCAAAATAAACTGTCTGGGCAAGAAATGTTATCTATAACATCACATTTATTCAACAACCGTGAAGTTCATAAGACTTTATAGTCTTATGTATATTAATTAAGTGTAGCCTATATACTGTATAAGGTTTTTTTTTTCACCAGGGAAAGAATTCTTTGGTCATCCACCACAGTTGTTTTCAGTGGTCTTTTGGTGTTTCTGAGCTCACTGGTGCATTTCTTCTTTTTAAGAAATTTTCAAACAGCTATTTTGGCTAATGTTTTTGCTATCTCCCTGATGGGTTTATTAAGATTTTTCAGCCTAATGATGGCTTGCTTCACTGATAGTGACAGCTCTTTGGATGCAACAGATTCTTAATGCAAATAGCACACTTGAAATGAACTCTGGATCTTTTACCTGCTCCTTGTAATTGGAATAATGAGAGAAAAACACACACCTGGCCATGGAACAGCTGAGAAGCAAATTGTCCCAGTAGTTTTGCTCCCTTAAGAAGTGGGAGGCACAAATCTAAACTGTTGTAATTCATACACCGTTCACCTTATTTGGATGTAAATACCCTCAAATTAAAGCCGGCAATCTGAAGTTAACACACATCTTTTTTCATTGTAAATCATTTGTGTTGATGTATAGAGCAAAAAATGTTAGAACTGTGTTGATGTCTTAATATTTAAGGACCTGACTGTGTATATACACTACCGGTGCAAAGTTTGGGGTCAAATTTTTTTTTTTAATGTTTTTTTTAAAGAAAATCATTCTGTTCATCAAGGCTTCATTTTTTAAATGTAAAAAATTTTTTTTTAAATGTTAAATACTTTTAAATAACTGCTTCTTTATTTTATGTAGTTTCAAATGAAATTATTGATCCAGTCATTACTGCTTTTATTACTATTACTATTAATAATATTTATATTATTATTATTATTATTATTATTATTATTATTATTAATAATTATTAATAATAATTAATTAAAAATAATAGTTACAATAATTAATATTAGAGTGATTTCTGAAGGATTATGTAACTGAAGACTGGAGTAATGAAGCTGAAAATTCATCTTTAAAATCACTGGAATAAATGATTAAATTTAATTATTTATTATTTTTGAACAGTTATTTTATAGTGCAATAACATTTCACAATTTGTACTTTTGTATTCTTGATTAAATAAAGGCAGTTTTAGTGAGCCGGAGAAGCTTAATTTAATACATTTAAAAATTGTACTGACCCTAATTTTTTACAAGTTTATTATAATTTTATCATAAGTTTATTATAAATTTTTCCTCTTAAAGAGCTGGTAGCCGCTGACATTTTAATTCTGCAGTTGCAGCTTTAATACTGAACAAACAAAATATTCCCCTGAACATTGTATGGTAAGAGGATGGATAAATTAACTATATAATAAAATAACTTAAGTAAATTTTTTAATTAAATCACTTCAAGTTAACCAATAATCCCCATTAAACACATTTATCTTTAATTTTGTCGTTCAGATATCAGTTCATTCATCTCTTTATAACACTAATGAAATGCAAAGCACTCAGTTAATGGAGAGTTTCACCTCATTTGTAAGAAGCTTTAGTTAAAAGTATGCACTTAATGAATAAATGCAAAAGTAATGCACTAATCTCACCGGACGTGATAGTCTGTGGCTGGTCTGAGGTCAGTGAGAGTGTGCTGGAGCTCCTCGCCACTGAAACAAACACAGACAGTCTGTTTATAGAAGTGAATTACCTTTAAAAAAAACTTCAATAATAGCCTCTGTACACTCCGAAACAAGCAGCAGTCGTACATGAGGAGCATTATCCACATGAGCAAAATGAAAATGTTATTTAACTATACAAATGAATGTAAACAAATAGCTAAATTAAGGAGCAAAAAGCACATAGATCAAATAAATGATCGGTCTAGACTTTGTGCCAGAAGTGAAGAACATGATGTTTAAAAAGGCCTTACCTGTAGACAACTTTATATTTCCCATCACGACTTTTGTCCTTGAGCTGGAGCTCGTAACTACAGGATGGGACTCGTCCAGGAGACCCCGATACGGAAATTGAAGACCATGACACAAGCGCAGAATGGGACTGCAAATTAGACACCTGAGGGGTCAAAATAAAGACATTTTTAAGAAAAACAACCACTTCTAAATCAAAATCCAATTAAATAAAATGAAAAAAATAAAAATTTATAAAAATTAATTTTTGTTAACTAAAATCTCACAGAAAAAATATATCTTTAGTTATTTTTATTTAAATAAGAGTTAAAATAAAATAAAATAAAATTGTGGGGACTTAAAGTCTTAAAAAGTATAAAAACCACAAAAAAAGTGAATTGTGGGGACTTAAAGTCCTTAAAAAAATAAAAAATAACAATAAAACAAAATTAAATTAAATTGTGGGGACTCAAAGGCTTAAAAAAATTAATAAATAAAATAAAACAGTGAATTGTGGAGACTCAAAGTCCTTAAAAAAACTATTAATAAAAAATAAACCATAAACTGTGGGGACTTAAGGGAAACAAGTATAAGTATAATTTTAGTTTTTTTAAGAGTTTAATTAAAAATTTTATATAAGGGGCTAGAAGAAGATTAAACTTTAATAAAAAAAAAACTCAATGGTACAAAATAAAGCAAATTCCTTTTTTTTTTTTAAACTAATTTATTAAAATATATATATATATTTTAAAATAAGTCTTTTCGGCGTGATGTTTCAATGCAACAAATGCCAAGAAAAGGTTTACTCAAATAATGTATTCTTCACAATTGTATTTAGCAATTCTTAAAGACTTAAATTCCTCTTACTGCACTTTCAAAATAATCAACAAACTTTTGAATAAAACTTAACATTAAAATACAATTAACATTATTTTTGTTTATGAGAGGTATTAAGAACACTGTCCCCATAGGTGACCAATATTTGTGTAAGATTCCTCTTGTGACATGCAAAATAGACTATAACAAGGAACTGCCTTGAAGACTCAACGTTGAAACATAAGCAGTGGTTTGAGATAATTGAAGAAATTCGAGTGGAAAAGTGACATTTATGTTCAGGATAAAACTGACATTTTCAGGAAGAGTAGGGAAAATGGTTGATCTATAGGTAATATAAAGACATCCCCATTTAAGTGAATTGTAATTCGAAGAGATATAGCAATCGTACACATTTGGCTTTTTTCCCCCCTCTTACTCTACATGCAAGATTATGTCATGTATATACACTCACTGGCCAGGTACACCTTACATGGTACACCTGTGCAACTGCTAGTTAATGCAAATTTAATCAGTCAATTACATGACAGCAACTCAATGCATTTAGGGACGATCATAACAATCTGCGGCAGTTCAAACTAAGCATCAAAATGGGGAAGAAAGGTGATTTTATAAAGTGTGAATCATCTCAGACAGGTTTCTTGAACATGACAATGAGTTCACCGTACTCAAATGGCCTCCACAGTCACCAGCTCTCAATCCAATAGAGCACCTTTGGGATGTGGTGGAAATTCGCATCATGGATGTGCAGCCGACAAATATGCAGCAACTGCGTGATGTTATCATAAAAATATGGACCAAAATCTCTGAGGAATATTTCTAGTACCTTATTGAAACTATACCCAGAGGATTAAGGCAGTTCTGAAGGCAAAAGGTGGCTCAACCTGGTACTAGTGAGGTGTACCTAATAAAGTGGCCAGTAAGTGTATATATATTTAAATCAGAATTTTAAAAAGGCAGTACAACAACGGTGAAACATACTACATTAGACAGCTGAGAAGCCACAGACTGAAGAAACACAGATTTAAGTTGTTATAAAACATAAACGAAAAAAGCAATACCAGTTAAACTAAAGCAATTTTCATTAAAAAAACCCTGGGAGAAGATGAACGCAAATAACAGGGAAACCACTAAAGACGGCAGACCGTTTGAATTCTAATTTATGATGTCTCTCCGGTACATCAATAAACGTAGGCAGCTGTAAATAGAAGTTCATTCGGGTGCCAAGGCTACAGCAGGCTCGTCCTCAGTGAATGAAGCATGACGAGTCATTCACAAAACAAAAAACATCTGTGTCTAAAGACGCTTCAGCCATCGCAAACCAGACTATTTACATGACACTTCCTCGTCTGCATCCAAACGAAGCCATTTTGAGTTAGCGGCAAATGAAAAAAAGACCTACAAGGAGGAGTATCTTCTTCACAAACATCTTTGAGCAAGATGATCATGACGAAAGACTGCAAAAAAAGCTTCATTTATCAAACTGGAACACCACTGTGCCAATCAGCAGAGTACGAAACCAAAACAGCTTCTTCTGCAGAATATAAATGAGCTTTTAGGGTGGGAGAATAACAGAAAGAAGCACAACTAAAGCTGCTTAGCCTGTTAGATTTATTACACTCGAAAACACAATACAACTATAAAAACAAAGGAAAATTACTCAATAAATTAATATATGTATATCATCTTTACAGTTAAGTCAGAATTAGTAGCCCCCCTATATATCCCCCCACCCCACCCCACAATTTTCTATTGAAGGAAGATTTGTTTCAACACATTTCTAAAGATAATTGTTTTAATAACCAATTTTTAATAATGATTTTTTTTTTATCTTTGCCATGATGACAGTACATAATATTTTACTAGATATTTATCAAGACACTGGTATTCAGCTTAAAGTGACATTTAATGGGCACCTATGATGAAAATGAACTTGTGTAAGCTGTTTGGACAGAACTGTGTGTAGGTATAGTGAATCCACAGTCATATTAGAGTGATAGAAACACAATAAGTTTAATTTTTTAATTTCCTGACGTTAAAACACAATCAAATTCCAGTGATTTGGAGGCCCACCACAAAGTGACATAGGAGTACGGTTTCCCCACCCACTGAATTAATTGATAGGTACCATGTTTCTATAATAAAATGTATACACATATCCACGGAACATTTATTGGCAAAGAAACTGTGATAAAAATATCTGTTCTAACTCTCTGTGACTTTTAGAAGTTAAAAATGTTTATAAAACAGAGCACATTTGTAATAAAGACAGTAAGTAAAATTCCAAGGTAAATCTTAACCGCTTCAATCACCACAGCCTTATGGTGTCAGTAAACATGCATATAAATGTGTGTGTGGGTGTGTATGTATTGCAAACAGCATTTATGTGGGACTCATCGTTTCAGAAAGGCTTGAAAAAACTCCACCACAAATAAATCAAATAAACTTATTTAGTATTTTAGACTAAAGAGCTGTATTTCAGTTTCATTCAAGTCTGTCTCTATCACTGACTGCTATTTATCTGCTGTAACACATGATGAGAAGCAGACACACATGTGGGAACAGGTTGTGGGGAGAAGCAGCTCATTTGCATTTAAAGCTACAGGCTACCACACCAAAATGGGAAGATTCTATGCTATAACAAATAGTATTTTGAGCTGAAACTTTACAGACACATACTCGAGACACCAAAAGCTTGTCTTACATCTCGTAAATAGTGGTAAAATAGATGCCCTTTAAAGGCTTAGTTAGGTTAATTATGCAAGTTAGGGTAATTAGGCAAGTGATTGTATAACGATGGTTGGTTCTGCAGACAATTAAATAAAAATAGTGCCTAAGGGGGCTAGTAAAATTGATCTTAAAATGATTTAAAAAAAATTAAAAACTGACTTTATTCCAGCTGAAATAAAACAAATAAGATTTTCTACAGAAGAAAAAAAAATTATAGGAAATACTGTGAAATGTCCTTGCTCTGTTAAACATCATTTGGGAAACATTTGGAAAAAGAAAAAAAAAAAGAAAAAAAGCAACAACATGAATGATAAAAATGGAAATAATTAAATGTATATGTAATGTCAATGTCAATTTCATTTATATAGCACTATTAAACACAACCAAAGGTTGACCAATGTGAAATTTTCACTAATAAAATGGCAAATCAAAGAGTTAAGTTTTCAACCTAGATTTTAAAACAGAGATGATACAGAGGGGCAGAGCATTCCACAATCTAAGATCTGCTACTGCGAAAGCATGGTCACCCCTGCACTTCAGCCTTGACTTACAGTAGGAATGCATAATAATCTCTGGTTTAATGACCAAAGAGACCAATCAGGCTGATGTTGTCAACAGATCTGACAGATAACAAGGTGACAAGCCATTTAGTAATATAAAATCCATGAGAAGGATTTTAAAAGTGACATGATAGTGCACAGGCAACCAGTGCAAAGAACATAAGACTGGTGTGATGTGGTCATGATTTTTTAAAATCCTTGCAGCAGCATTTTGAACTAACTGAAGACAGGATATTTGTAAGACTAATCCCAAAATATAGTGAGTTACAATGAATATTTTTTTTCAGTTTTTTAGCTAGAATAGGTTTGACTGTTGTTAAGAGTCGAAACTAAAAAGCAGGATTTGACCACTGCATTTATCTGTTTATCAAAACTCAAGCCATCATCAAAAATAACACCCAGATTTTTCTATCTGAGTGAACATAAATATACATAAGCAAAATTATTTGAATACAATTCAATCAAATAAATCCAATTTTACAAGAAGGCAATTCATTCTTTATAAAAATTATTACTTGGATCTGGAAAACAAAGAGCTCAAATATAAAGATTGGATTCTTTTCCCATGCTAATGTTCTGACACACTTATCAGTTGTTTACTTCTATTTGCTATTTATTTTTCTACAGAACAGTTCACTGCGTTTCTGCAGGGGTCAGATTGACCTTGTACAGAAAAACATTACTATACTGAAGAAATGGTGTTTGTCTGAGAAATGGTTGATTGCTTTGTGACAAAAATGAGTTAAAATTGTAATCTAATTTAATAAGAATAGGTTAGAGGAACATGGAGGCAATTAAGACAAATAGCTTTATACAAAATAGAGGCTTGGGGTAAAAATATATACATGTAAATTAACTGCACTGAATAATATACATTAACCCAAAGTGCACCTAAATGTTTCAAAAGCAATAACAAACAATATTAATCTTAACTCAATTTAGATTGATATTTCTTTTCATATTTGCGTTTGCACTCATTAATTTCCTTATTGTTCAAAATATTTTAAGATTAAAATAAATAAATCAGTAGTGCATCAAATGAGTCTTGGAAAAATGAGCAAAACAACGAGATGCCAAAACATTTAAATGTTGAAAGTATTTCTCAAAGTGGAATATATACATACTGCATACAGTCAGCAAAACACTCCTCTCTTTACTATTTCTTCTGCTAACAGAGACGTTTTAAATCACTTATCAAATATCATTCTTAAGGTAAATATAATATTAATTTTAACATGGGTTACATCGTGTCCAAACTACACACAATGCAGCAATGTGACACGATAAAAGCTATCCTTTTCATGTTAAAATCAGTGAAATTGCGACAGAGAAGTGCAAAATACCTTTTTTTTTTAAACGGTTTCTTTGCTCTGGGGATGAAAAAAAATGTCTCAAAGACATATAAACCCAACTTGAGTCTCATCTCGTAATCAGATTATCACAGTGAAACCTAGACTCTTTTGACTGCGAAACTACCTACAGTAGCAACAATCAAGAATACCCTATAACTTTATATTCGCTTGAATTATTAATAAATGTGCTTACACTTTACAACAAGGTTTCATTAGGTAATGTTAGTTAACACATCGACTAAAATGAGCCTAAATTAAACAATTAAACAAAAATAAACTATCAATTCAATCAATGTATATACTGTACAGTCTTATTAATTTCAACTCCTGCAAAATAACATCCTATTTTGAACATGTGTGATGTATTCTTACTGAATGAATGTCCTAAAGATTACATAATAGTGCAGCAGGGAGTTGAAAAACATATTGATGCGAGTAATCAATGATGGACTGATGAAGAACTGCTGCCCTCTCCTGAACATTAATGGAAGTGCTTTACTCTGAACGCATCTAAAAACCATCCTCACATATCTCTCGTCCTGAGTGCTCCACATGTGTGAAGCAGGTATTGGCAGTTAGGATGTTGCAAAGGTATTCTTGATGATTGCTAGGGGATTCTCTATAATAATCAGATTACTAGATAAGTCTGGACTGGTGAAGATACATGTCTTATGTCTGAAAATATTTTTCATTCCCAGAGTAACGAATAGTAAATTCTAAATAACTGTTTTATTGTATTTCTTCTTCTTCTTAATAATAATAATATTAATATTAATAATAATAAATACTATCATTAATATATATATATATATATATATATATATATATATATATATATATATATATATATATATATATATATATATATAAATAATAAATAATAATAATAAATTATTATTTTTATATTAATATTTATATAATATTAATAATAAATACTATCATTAATATATATATATATATATATATATATATATATATATATATATATATATATATATATATATATATATATATGTTATATGATTTTCTATGACTGATCAGGGGCCTGTTTCAGAAAGGAGGTTAACTGAAAACTCAGAGTATTTTAACCCTGAAATGAGAGAAACTCTGGGTTTTCCGTTTCAAAATGGCAGGTTTGTTAAACTCGAGAAAGCAGGGTAAGTCAAGCCTGTTTCTGAAAGAGAGGTAACTTTAACTCAGAGTCAGTTACTGTGGTAACTTACTCTGTGAATCTAACCTGGTCAGAAGCAGGTTTTATTCTCTAAACTCAGAGTTTCTGTCGGTCTCCTCCCCTTTTTTAAAGATGAAGCGGTATTTCTCGCCTTAGCCTTACGTTTCCACCCACCTATTTTTATGCTTATTTTGGATACGTGCATAAAAACGATTGATAGAAACGTCATGATGCACATAACTTTTTAAAATATGTATAAAAAACGCGCATAACTGAGTAGCATAAACTTTTATTCGATCGAAAATGTGCGCATAATCTACGATGGAATCACTTTTACTGAACAAATTACAGTATGTACATTAAAAAAAAGATCATGATCATATGATAATGAAAATGTGTGTAAATGGACAAACAGCAGGCTGAGCACACTGTAACATGTCTTAAATATTGTTTTAGTCATTCTAAAATGCCTTAACTGTTTCAGTATTAGTGTATATTATTAATTACCTCCGAACGTCTAGTGTGTGTCAAGAGTCTCCGCGTCTCATGGCTTCAGACGCCCCCACGTGTTCATTGTGTTTCAGCATTGTCTTCTGACATCGAGGCGCAAGTACATTAATTAGGCTAAATAAAGAATTAATTGACGCAGCTTCTTCTACCACAGTAAATTCTGTTTTTACTGTTGATATTTGGTGCCAGTTTAATCAGGAAGTGACCATTTTTTTCTCTTTGACTCGTTGGATGGAATTTTATTCGCATCTTCTATGCAATATTCCAGTTTTGCACATAAATATATGTAATATATTTGGATGGAAAATAGCTATTGCCTACATTTTTGTCACAGAAGAACTGTACTAGAATGGCTTATCCTTTTTTAATAAATAATTAAATTAAATTCACCTTCGACATGCACTGTAACTAGATTAATGGGATTATTATTCTTTCTAAAAATAATTTTTAGTACTGCTTACCTTCTAAATTTTATATTAACCTCTATCACTTGATCAATAAAAAAGGCAGACACAAGTGCACTGTTAAATCATTTAAAACTAATAAATGTATAAAAGAAAGTTTAGAAAAAAAATATAAACGTCACAAATTTCATTACTTATTTTATTATACTTAAATATTTAAATACTTAAAAAGTGAAATTAGGCATTAACTTGAGCAGCTGTTTTCCCACGCTCACTGTCTCTTCTTCACTGATGGTTGCTTCTTTTCAAATATATACAGTCATATTTGCTATAACTTTGCATGAGAACATCAAGTTCAGCCGGAGAAAGAAATGGTGATCTCTTTTATAAGATATTGCCATAGTCACTCGTAATGTCTGCGCTCCATTGATAATGCCTTTTTATAGTCACGGTGTGCGCGCTTAACTCTGAGTTGGTCTACTCGAAGTTGATTGACCCAACTCAGATCAGCTGTTCTGAAACCGAAAACTCTGAGTTTTTAATCTCTCGGTAAATCAACTCAGAGTTCAAGTTTAAACTCTGAGTTGTTTGAACCTCCTTACTGAAACAGGCCCCAGATCTGAATAATACTAAATAAAAAATATTAATATTATTATTATTATTATTATTAATAATGATGATAATAAATATAATCTAATCTCTAATTCTAATTCTATAATCTAATTTCCTCTTATTCTTACAAATAATAATAATAATCTGAACTCAATTTATATTGATATTTCTTTTGATACTTCTTAAATAAGTAATAAAGTATCATATTGATACTTATTCAATGTTTTATTGTTCAAAATATTTTTAAAATAAATAAATCAGTAGTGCAACAAATTTTTCTGTGGAAGAATGTTCAAAAGATGCCAAAAAAAAGAAAAAAAAAGAAAGAAAAATCAAACGTTTTTTTTTTAACATAATGCTGCAAAATGTTTAAATATAAATAGTGGGTTTTTTTTTAAACGTTAACCAATTTGTTCATATTCCCAATGCAATGTCATGTAATATTTGCCTCAGCAAGCCATAAAACATTTATGAGGTGATAATCCTGCAGGACAAATAAAACAATCCCAACCAGAAGCATGAAATTAAAACGTGAGTGTTTGCTAGATTCGCTGGATCGTCTTGTTGTAGAGAAGATTTCCGAGACGGGGCTTTTTTTGGCTTATTATTATTATTTTTTAAATCACCCACCTGAGGCTTGTCCATTCCTGATGGCACAGCCTGAACTCGTCTCGCTTCCACATCGTGATCTGCACACAAAACACATCAAATGCAGCCGATCAGTCATAAATCATTTCATGTGTGTCTGTGTGAGTGTGTCTAACATCTTCATGCAGCTTTAGAAAGAGACAGAAAGACAGAGCACACAAAATGAGCATCAGCAGATCTGGGGCATTATCTGATGGATGCTTCATAGGTCTGGCTGTTACAGGGCCCGAGGGGCTCCTGCAATGAGTCATGATCCCTGCAATGAAGTCAACACGACCCCAAACTGACCTCCAGGGTTTTCCCCCCAAAACAAGATGCTGCTGGGATTGAGAGATGGAGGATGTTTTCAGTGGAATCTTGATTTTAATTGAGGTAGGACGAGGGGAAGGATGGAAAAAATGAGAGACTCCGAGCCATATATGGATTAAATATGAGACAAAATAGGGTCAGAGTGGTCCTGAATTACTCATCAGATATGAATGAGTCATGATAGCATTGAAAAACAATTTGAAGTAAAACACGGTGAAACTGCAAATTATATTTATCAGTAAAAAGCTTTGAACAGTAATAAAGGTTTATCAATGAAAACAATTCTGCTAACATTTTTTTCCCAAAACGACAACTTCACATGTGACCGTTTAGAAATAAATAATTATTAAAAGATAAACGTGAGACTTTAAATGACATATTAAATGATTTAACGTGCTAGTGTTTGTAAAAAATTCTGAATAATTTAGCAGAACAATAACATTATTTGCACACCTACACTACCTGACAGAAGTCTTGTCGTGGATCTCAGTTGTAAGAGCAACAAATAATAACTTGATTTCTAGTTGATCATTTGGAAAAGTAGCAGAAGGTAGATTTTTCTGAAGAATCATCTGTTAAACTGCATCCCAATCATCACAACTACTGCAGCAGACTTATTGGAACCAGCATGGACCCAAGATTCTCACAGAAATCAGTCAAGTTTGGTGAAGGAAAAATCATGGTTTGGGGTTACATTCAGTATGGGGGTGTGCAAAAGATCTGCAGAGTGGATGGCATCATCAACAGCCTGAGGTATCAAGACATTTGTGCTGCCCATTACATTACAAACCACAGGAAAGGGCAAGTTCTCTAACAGGATAGCGCTTCTTTTCATACTTCAACCTCCACATCAAAGTTCCTAAAAGCAAATAAGGTCAAGGTGCTGCAGGATTGGCCAACCCAGTCACCAGACATGAACATTATTGAGCATGTCTGGGTTAAGTTGAATAAGGAGACATTGAAGAAGAATCCAAAGAATCTTGATTTTTTTTTTTTCACTCTCCTATTGGTGAAGTTTTTTTTCCCTCTCCGCTGTCGCCACTGACCTGCATGGTTCAGGATCTGAAAAGCTACTCATCGATGAATTTGCTCTTCAGTGTTTGGACTCTCAATAATGACTTCAAACCACACTGAACTAATCTGAACTGAACTTAAACACTAAAAACTGAACTACCCTGATCCAGTTACTATGGCCATTTATGTGAAGCTGCTTTGACACAATCTTCATTGTAAAAGCGCTATACAAATAAAGCTGAATTGAATTGAATTGATGAACTCTGGGAGTCCTGCAAGAACGCATCCTTTGCCATTCCTTTTGCCTCCTTTATTAATAAGTTATTTGAGTCATTGCAGAGATGTATGGATGCAGTATGGATGCAGTCCTACAAGCTCATACACAATAATAATTCTTTTTCCACTGCACCATGACTTTATATTCTATACTCTACATTATTTCTGTTCAATGACAAGACATTTTGTATAAGCAAAGTCAGACCTTACTGTCCTAATGAAATAATTAAAAATTAAGGCGTGATCATACTTTTCTTTGGTAACATATGCGTAATCTAGTGGCCTTCGCCTTCATATAAGCCACTTCTGATACCAAATGATCAACTAGAAGTCAAGTTATTATTTTTTGTTCCTAAAACTTCAATAGCCTGACAAGACTTTTGTCAGGTAGTGCATACATATAGATCCAGTTTGTTTGAATATTTCATTCAAAGAATAATACTTAAAAAAATATTAAGCATAATTCTCTGCTTAAAAAAAAAACACTGTTCAATCACAAAAAAAGAGACATTTTAAAATATTTTTAAATAAAAAGGATGTTTGAATGGACTGGTCTTTCATGGCTATTATTTTATGTCTTTTAAATTATTTAACTTTTTTATTATCATTTATATAAAAATTCTTACAGATTGTTTAAATGTTTTTGTTCTGTTTTGTGCTTATAAAAATATAAAATTAAAATTATTTCATAAAATAAAACATAAGACAAAACTGCTTTTTAAAATTCTTATATTATTACATTTTTTAAATAACATGAGAGACTGATCATGATAATGAAAGACAAAAAAACCCCTACTTTTTCAAAATAATAACTTGACACAAAAATAAATGAACAGTTCAACTTCAATATACCAAAGACAGCTGAAGACTGAAAACCAAGTTTAACCTTCTGACGTCATTTATTTCAGCCAGAACTGAGCGTCTTCTCTGACTGTCCACATCTCATCTCTCAGTTAATGTGCCATGGCTTTTCTCTGTGCATTTCACCAAGGAGAAGCCTTGTGCTGTCACTGCAGACAGGAAAAGATCTGGCTCTCATTATGTGCTGCGGTTTTGCCACAGACACACTACAGACACACACGCACACAAAGAGGCATGGGAACCGATCGTTCACGAGAACAAAGAGCAG
This sequence comes from Danio rerio, assembly GCF_052040795.2. Lineage (NCBI taxonomy): Eukaryota > Metazoa > Chordata > Actinopteri > Cypriniformes > Danionidae > Danio > Danio rerio. The sequence continues at coordinate 30,135,285 of NC_141044.1, forward strand.
AGTAAGATAAGACATTAAAGAACAAAGAGGAAAAGAGTGAGACAGACTGAGTCGTTTTCAAAGGAATGATGAAAGAAAAGGAAAGGATGATATGGAGAATATGGAATCTGCTGCATCTGATGCAACATGTGGTCCACAATTATCCACCAACTGATCCCAGAACAGATCAGCCGGAGACCCTCAGCGGTGCAGAATTCACAATGGAACACTGTATACTACATACTTCAACTAAATATTGTACAGTAGACATTTTTAATTAACACTGTATTCTATACACTTGACTGAATAATCGTATACTGCATGCTTTATGAATATTGTATACTACATACTTCAAATTACTATAGTAGACTACACAGTACATACTTTAAATGACCACTGCATTCTTAATACTTTAAATGAACACCATACTACTTATTTCAAATGAAACATGTATACTACTACTTACTTCAAATAAATCCTGTACACTACATTATTCCAATGAAAATTCATATTGTATAGTAGATACTTCCATTACAATTATATTCCTCATACATCAATGAATACTCAGTGCAGCATGCTTTTATAAGTATAGCATACTACACACTGAGAATTTACAATGTTGAATATACACTTAAATTAATACTGACTGCATTCTACATACTTTAAATAAACACCCATACTACATGCTTTAAATTAATACTGTATACCACATACTTCAAATGAATCCTGTATACTACAAACTTATAATATTCATAGTGTTTAGTAGCTACTTCAATTAACCTTGTATTCTACATGCATCAATGAACGCTGCATGCTTCCATAAATATTGCACACTACATTCTTATAATTAACATTGTTGACTAGACACTTTAAATGTGTGTTAAATTTATTAAACTGGAGCTTTTATGAATATTACACTACATACTTGAAATGAACATTGTATTCTATTGTATAAATCAAGTGATTACTGCATACTACATACAAATAAATATACCACATGCTTCTGTGAACACTGTAAACTAAATACTTCAAATGAACAATAAGACTGAATTACTAAAATGGTTTGCATATTTATTATATTAAAAAATAATTATTCAAATGAGGCTATTGATTTTTATGGAAACCCTGTTTTTTTTTTTTTTTTTATAGGATTTTTTCATTAATAAATACATTTTTCATAACAATACTGTCACTTTTGATCACTGTACCATGTCCATGTTTTTTTCCTGTATTATTATACTGTCACTTCTGATCATTTTAACATGTTCAAACTTGAAAAGCAAGTAAAAGTATAGCATTAAAAGGGAATATGCAATAGAATGCCCGTGTTACTGAAGCGGCTTCCTGTATTACTCCAGAAGTGGGCGCTCCTCCATATCCCTACAGTACTTGCTTCATGCACGATTTACTGTATCCAAAGTGTGTCACACTAAAGAGTAAGTGCTGACACTGATATAACAGCTCAAAAACAAAGACTTTGTCAACTCATAAAGCTTCGTGGCTTTAAAGTGAACAGATGTGCATAAGACTGTTGACTCATCATGAAGAGTCAACAGATCTGCCGGATTTAACTTGTGTCCAGCTGGAAATATCCTTTGTTTTTGCACTCTGTTGATGTAAAACATACTAAAATACCACAGATATTGAAGAACATGTAGGAATAGGTCAAGTAAAAATTAGTGCTGGACAAAGAATAATCACAAATAATCACACTCAAAATAAATGTATTGAAATGTATATGGGACACACACACATATATAGAAACAAACAATACAAACAACAATTTTGTTACATAGATATTTAAATTTATACAAAATTTATATCATATACATTTATATTTAATATTTAAATATTAATAAAAAAAAAATCATAAATATATGGATGCATGTGTGTATTTATGTATACATTATAAATACACAGTACAGTATACACATACATTATATCAATAATTCGTTTTGGATTAATGAAATAAGCTTGATGAATTTATCCCAGCTCTACTTAAAATTAAAACTTACAATTTACATGCCCTTATGGGGTTCCAAACTTATGACTTTTCTTTTTCTATGGAATACCGAGAAACATATTTTGAAGATTTTTGAGGATTGGTAGCCATTGACATCCACAGAAGGAAGAAAAAAATAGTCAATGCAGAAAGGAAATACAAGTTTGTAAGCACATGGAAAAAGAGTAAATTATGACAATTTTCATTTTTAAGTGAACTATTTTTTTTTTAAATTTAGTGATGTTTTTTTGAGGGTGCTCACCTTGTGTTTCGGTGTCTGTGTGTTTCGGGCTTCCTCTGGCTCTTCTCTCTGGCCTCTTGTTGCCCGGGCTTCCTCCTACTCCTCCTCCTCCTCCAGGGCTACCGTGACTCTTGCCGTAGCCATTAGCGGTGGTTGTTGTGCTGTTTTTGTAGCTGTTGGACACTGGGATGTTCATCTGACTGAGAGGCGTGCGCTCCACAGGCTGCTTCAGCTTCTTGGGTGGAGGTTTGCAGTACTCCTCATGTCCCATGAAAGTGGAGACGTTGTATAGCGGGATGATCTCTAAGATGAGACACAGATCATAATTACATGACGGAAATAATAGTAGATGTGTAACAAAGCAAAAAGTGCTACACTGTGTACACACACACACACACACACACACACATATATACATACATTTATATATATATATATATATATATATATATATATATATATATATATATATATATATATATATATATAGTGGGTTAAAAAAAGTATTCGACAGGTCATGTTTTTTTTTTTTTTTTTTTTTTTCGGGGAAAAATATTCTAAAGAAGCTGTTAACATGGAATTGATCCAGATTTTGGTAAAAACCCAAACAATACAAACATAAAAATATAGCCAGAGAAAAAATCTGAAACAATTGTTGTATGTAATAACAATGAAATGACACAAGGAGAATGTACTGAACTACTTGCATTTAATACTTTTTATAAAAGGCTGTTTTGGTGATGGCAGCTTAAAGATGCTTCTCATATAGAGAATGAAACCACGCATTGCTCAGGTGACATTTTTTTTCACAGATTTTGACAGTGTAAAAATCTTGATAGTTCTGTGAGTTTCGTCAGTCAAATCTGATCTTTAGTTTGTATTTTCTATTGAATACAAGTCAGGAGATTGGCTGGGCCATTCCATAGCTTGATTTTCTTTCTCTGAAAATATTTGAGTTTTCTTGGCAATGTTTTGGATCATTGTCTTGCTGAAATGTCCACGCTGGTTTTATCTACATAATCCTGCTAATGTAGATGTTGGACTGAAGCAGCTAATATTCATTTACAATGAGGAGGGTTGCTGAAGAACTACTGAGAGAGTTCAGCTGCTGTCTGGGCTTTCACTGCCCTGCTACACCTCCCTTTATTTATGTGTTCAATACTTTTTCCCTGTGTCATTTCATTTTATTGCACATAACTTCATTTGTAAACTAACTAATATTGTTTACTTAGCATATATGGATTTCTTTGGGTGATACCAACATCTGGTAAAAATTTCAAGTCAACAGCACCTTTAGAAATATGTTTTCTGAGAAAAATGGTGAAGTGTTCAATACTTATTTCCCCCACTGTACACGCACGCACACACTCACACAAACACAATTTTCTTTTCTTTCAAACTTATTTACCTTATTAATACTTAATTAATATTAACTTAAATTTTGTAGCTTAAAATTTTAGTACAAAAAGTATATATTACACCACAATTAGATACGTTTATATAATTACAAAACAACAAATTATATTACAGAAATTATTAAATTATTATTAAATTATTATATATTAAACAAATATTATAAAATACAATATCTTTAAATGGTCACAAAACACCAAAACACATTTTTTTTGAGATGCTGACTCCTATATGAGCACAACGCTGCTAAAAACACTATAGGGACACATATATTTTACAAAAAAAAAGTGAAAATTGTTTGTTTTTGAGTATTTGACTTTGAGCAAATTTGTTCTTCCGGTTTGAATTTTTTTTAAGCGACATCACGGCGATTAGGTGCTTGTGTGTATTCCAGTGTGTAGACTGGATGTCAGTATCAGCAGGTACAACATGAGCATCTTTTCAGCATTAATTCATGAGAAAGGCTTTCAAGTCTTTCCAGACCGCCAATCAATGAGCTCTATTGTGTATGAGGTGCAACTTCATTAATATGCATAATAACTTTAAAGTTTTTACCTGTTACAGTGTTCAGACGACAGAGAGACGCCACGTTTTTGCCAACCGTAATTAAAAGAAGTGGAAGAATAAGAATTGTTCAGAGACATGGGTCGTCAGTGCTGCATTTACAAATGTGCTGCTAGGAAGGTTTTGTTTTCAATTCCTCGCTATGAGAGTGCAGTTAGACTTACGTGGGGATTACAGTAGTGTGCTAACACGCGAAAAAAATACATTTGTAAGGAACATTTTTTTTACCCGAGAGCTTTTCACATCTGGAAATGGTAAAATCCTCTTTAAAATCAATTTAAAATGTTTTTCTTGCATTAAAAGGAAATGCTAGTTTTGTAAAGACTAAATACTGTAGAAAAAAGGGCAAAAATACATAAGTTTATATGCTTATACTCTATACATTAAAATATAATAATTTATATAAAATAACAATTAAGAAACATAATATTACATTTTATAAATGGTGTACACGTTACATTAATCTACAAAAAAAAAAATAAATAAATAAATAAAATTCAGTACATAATCAAAAATCTATATAACGATGAGAAACCTTCCCTCAAACGTGTCCCTACTGTTCTCTGACAGTGTAGGTCTGGACAGCTTGTTGTTTTTATAGCTTTGTGTGGTATTTCACTTTCATGTTGTGCTTGTTTAGCACACAGTTAAGCTTTGACACAAAGACACAGCAGCCCATCCTCACTAAAGTATGCTGAACTAGCTGAATAAGACCAAGAGCTTTTACATCTGAAGCTTTACCTTCTGGGTATATGGGTGGAAGCCGATGTTGGTAAAACTGGTGTGGCACGTCACCGGGGCTGACCGGAGGATAGTATGACGTGTGTGAGGCCGGGATAAAGTGAGGGTGCGTCAGGTATGGAGGATGAATGTGGTGACTGGGGGATAAAGCTGGAGAGTAACTGGGAGGATAACATTCAGAATGAGGTGTGACGACAACCCTCCGCACGCCGGTGTTGTCCTCCAGAACCTGAAAACATAAATAAAACAAACAATATTTCATAAAAGATTGCAGTTTCAATAAAAATTGCCAACATTCCCATACAAGAGCATCCACTGTGAAAAAAGACATGTCAGAGTAGTTGGCAGTTCATTCCGCTGTGGTGACCTCTAATAAATTACAGACGAAGCTGAAGGAAAATTAATAAAATAATAAGAATTCCCGTACATTGTTAAAAATAATTGAACAAATTAAAGAGACAAAAATAAATCAATTTAAAATAAAGAGACAGTCACCCACAATATCTTTTTCCTCATTTCGTCACATGTTTCATTTCTAAACATTTATGACTTTCCTTCTTCTGAACAAAAGCAGATATTTTGAAGAATGCTGGGGGGAAAAGCGGATGTTGACATCCATAGTAGGAACACAATCAACTATGGACATCAATGGCTGTTTTTCAAAAACATTTTTCAGAAAATTTTCCTTTGCGTACAACAGAAGAAAGAAACTCAAACAGGTTTAGAACAAGTGAAGACTAAGTAAATGATTTTCTGAACTATCCCTTTAACTCAATTCAAGTTTATTTGTTTAGAGGTTTTCACAATAGTTATCGTTTCAAAGCAGCTTGTTCAAAGGTTATTGCATTACAACCAAAATCAGAAAAGCTATAAGGTCATTAGCTACCATAACTTTATTAGTTACTAATAACTTGAACTAATTAACTAGTAACTAAAAGCTTTTAGATAAAGTTATTATATATAGTAGTTGACCTCCAGTTGCAACATGCATCCGTGTGCCTTGCATTAATACCCCTGAGTTTGTTTAGTCCCTTGTCCGGTATTACATTGCAAAACACCCCTGTCAGCTTTTGGATGTTCTTGTTGAGTTTTGTTTCTAGTTCCTTTTAAATGTAAATATTGTAAATAAATATGTGGTTTTGATAACTCCTGTGATCCAGTGTGCCTCTTTATAGAGTAAAAGTGTAACACAGGCCAACTAAACCACGCCTGGGCATGATTCAGAGCACTCACACTTGTCAAACAAACCAGAAAACGCACCCGGGCATGGTTTATATAGCATACTGTGAGTGCTCTCTCAAAGATCATAGCCATAAAATAACTGCTGTTATTAACATAATAAACCAGATGCTTATTTTTATTAATTTATTAATAAATATTATTAATATTTTTTTCCCTTTTTTTACATTAGTGGTCAGGCATGTTGCTGCTTTATTCAGAGACATTTTGCATACCCCTTCTTTGTAGTGTGGTCCTGCAAAATTTTGTTTGTTTATTTGGAAGGCTGTACGGCCCTTTGCTTTACCCCAGCAACTTCAACCAAAAGACAATTGGGACACCACAACCCCTTCATGTGAACATGTAAAACAGAAGAGTAGGGGGAAATGGAAAGAAGGGGTAGAATTGGAATTGGGCCGTGATCTTTTTTCCAGACTTGCATACAAACTCCATTCAGCGAAGCATTAAGCAAGGAAAAAGAGAAGGTGAAGACTGACAATGTATACACTATACTGACAGCACATACACAAGCACTTATAGAAAAACACAATATATTCGGTACTAATGTAAACCAGTTAAGCAAATATTGGCATTCCTTCATTTCATACTTCTGAATTTCCATGATGTTCTGTGATATGCATGATTTCAGAAACATGAATCGGCTACTGTGACAGACAGAACAGCTCACTGTTTGTGATGACCGAAGAAAACCGAAGAAAATATTTAGTATTTTGCTGCAAATAATAGCTTTCAGAAATGTTTAGATGGTATTTTCTTTATGGATTATCACCATATAATTTTAGTTTTATTTTACTTAAAAATTTAAGATACAGCATAGGAATCTGAATAAAAAAAAACACACACAAAAAAAAATACACATCATTTTCAGTTTTGTCCTTAATTTTATAATGGCAAAGTTGGCAACCCTAATCTTGTTTTAAATACCCTCAAAATTTTAATTATAAATGATTGGGATTTGCATATGTATATTATACCTTCGACAAATCATTAATTTTCTTTTGACATTCATTCATTTTCCTTCCGTCCCTTATTTACCAGAGGTCACCAGAGCGGGATAACCCGCCAACTATTCCAGCATATGTTTTACACAACGGATGCCCTTCCAGCCACATCCCAGTACTGGGAAACACCCATACACTCACATTTACACACACATACACTAAGGACAATTTAGGGTGCTTTCACAACTAGATGCATGTTTCGGAACCTGGTGCATTTCCCCCATCATATGTAAATTAAGCAATCACATTCTGATCCACACCAACATCACCAGGTTTCCGCTTGATCAAAACGAACCGTGAATTGGATCAACTGAAGTGATAAAGCAACATGATCCAACAAAACTAATGAACCAGGCCATATCAGAGTGTATTATGAATAACAGACATATATACAGCTTAATGACTTATAAGTAGGGTGAGATGTCATCATTCCTACCAAGTAAATGCGCATTTCATGTCGAATACGAAAGTGAAAGCATGATGAAATATTAACTGTCATTTATCTGTTAGGATTATTGACCGAAATTAGAATCTGACATTTTTTCCTACATTTTAGGGTCATAATAACATCTCGAAAGAAAGATTAACCTTGATCTGCTTCATGATCTGGTGACGATGTCTGTGGGTGTCACCATTCAAATTGAAATCGCACCTTTTCGCTTATAATATCTCATTTCTCATTATCATATCTTTGGTGACTGAAAAATAAACCCTTTAACTCCGACCAACGTGAGGAGAGTTCACTTGCACATCACTTTTAACTATTTTACTATTTTGGTCTGTTTAGAAACTTTGTCGTGTGAAAGTGAACAGCACCAAGAACAAAAATAAACATTGCATCAATTTAATCCTTGTTTCAGAACAAAACCAGTGATCTACAGGTGTGAAAGCACCCTTTGTTTATTCAATTCACTTGCACCGCATGTTTTACACAAGCAACATTCTTGCTGTGAGTGGACAGTGCAAACCACTGAGCCGCAGTGCCACCTTGAATGTTTGTTGGGGAGGGGGGTTATCCCTATTCTATAAAACAAAACTGTATTTTGGATTAACAGTGTTCAAAATTAATTCAAAATAATGAACTTAACAAAACATGTTTGTATACCGCATATTATTTAGTTAAGTTGTCTAAGTTATCAGAACCATAGGAGAATCATGGAAGAACTGTGATCTATATTAAACAAAAAATAATCCAGAATCAAGCAGCTCTAAACAATTCTCAAGCTAGTCCCATTAGTGCTCGACTCGACAAATAATACAGGCCGTCTCCAAATCCAACGTGCCGGCAGTTACGAGGCAACCACAGACGTTCGGTGCCACTTTAAACAAAGGGCAGGAATGCAAAAGTAAACAAGGCCTTTTTAATGGAACGGGAATCAAATGCATTCCAGTGGAGGAATGTGTGCATGGAAGATGAAGATTCTGTTCAGCTCGCTTGGGAGAAACCAACTCACTGACCTCAAATCCTGAAGTCAACCCAGTTAAAAGTTGTGGTCAATACAGTGACGACAGCAGAAAATTAACTTTGTATATTAAAAAAATAAATAAAAAAAGATTTTAAATGGAAAACAAAGATCTGCTCTGCAAGACCTGGGAAATCAAGATAGTCCTGGTTCAAATAGTGAGTTAATCAAATATCAGCGGAATCAGTGTTTCCTATCAAAAAATAAAGCCAGATCAGATCTTTTGATATGCATTAAATATCAATATTTAATAAGCATCAAAATAATTTGCTGGTAGGCCTGTCATAATATCTATTTTTTGTTGTATGATATATTGCACCAAAATATATTGCGTTAAATGATATTACTGTCATTTTAAGACCATTTTATGCCACTCGTTATATTATGCCAGAATTACTGAATATAATATCATCACAATGCAAGTTTACTCTTGCAAAGAACAAATCATATTTTATTCTTAGAAATACTTCATTCAATTATAGTTATTTTAGTAATTTAATAATTAGGTAGTAGAATCAGAAAACGCATATCCTAAATAAATAATATATGTTAACAAAAAAAGTGGAAGGTAAAAAGTAACTGAGGCTGCGATGTCTGCTACCAGATCTATTTTCAGTTGTCTGACACCCACATGAAAATGCACTATAGTAATTTATAGTAAATACTACAGTGTTTTATTTTTCACCATACCGACACCGGCAGCTATGATAGAGACGGAGATGTTGCACAATCAGCTGAAAGGCGTCTATAATTGTTTTATTATGTATGGGCGATATATATTGCATTAGCAAAAATGACTGAGGTCATGTCCATGAGTTGTGCGCGAAGTCGATATATTGATTATTGTGTCAGACCTACTTACTGGTCCTATATTTTTGAATAATGAATCATTTAAATAATACATTTGCAGCTTTTTTTTTTTTTTGCGTAGAAGCAAAGTCCCTTTAAGGCAATCATTTAACTGGGCGGCCATCTTTAAAAAGCCTCTCAGGCAGTATGCTCGGGCATTCTGTCTGAATGGTGAATCATCAAATTCTTCAAAACTGTTTGCCAAGCTTTAGATTACATTACATATTTGGCATCACGGATGAAATTAAACTACAATTGTCTTTTAAGTTTAGTTTCTAAACATCTGAATCAAACAGAATTGCCATATTTACAGGTTGCCCAAGCTAATGCGCATACACACTCAAAAGAAACGAGATCACGACACAAACCTTATCTTCAGAAGTAATCCACAACATGGTCTTGATGGCGAATCTTCCCCCAAAAATGACAGCTACTCTTTGTTTACGTGTTTGTGAGGCATTTGACTAGTTGCTGTCATGTGATGTGCATTTGACAGGATGGACTGTACCTCGTGCTTTATTTCATACAGATTACAAAACTAAAAAACGTTTGTTTTCAAGTGCACTCAGTTAATTTAATAGCACAGATTTCAATCATTATTTTGATACATTCCTTATGTCTGTGAAGCAAGTATTTGCTTTTATTCCAGTTTGTTTGTTGACCACCAAAGTGTCGTAAAAGCACACATCTCGTTCGAGCTTTTCCCCCAGAGACACTATCAGTCTATAATGATTGATGATTGACTCCTGTACTAATAGGCAGGACTTCATTCACCATATTGACCGCAACATTTTTCTCTTTTCAAAACTATAAGAGTGACCTATCTTGTGTACTCTATAGTCTTTAGTAGAAGTAAAATAAATGATGGGAAAAAACATCCGTTTATGAGGCCACGTGCTTGTGCAATAAAACCCATTTCCCATCATTTTCTGTGGAACCAGCAACAATTACACAGCAAATGGGCATTATTATCACTTCATTTTGATGCACTTCAGCTAAAAAGTTTCCATCTTGCTGGAAAGTTAAAAGAGACAAAGAAACGGGCGGCCCAACAAACATGGACCAGTCCTGCCCCTCACATTCGGGTGGAATGCACTAATAGATCATATTTACACAAGTGACCTTTGTGCCATTATAACCCCCCACTGATTTATTACACCCACAAATCAAACTCTTTCTCCTGCCCTCTCCGCTGAAGTTTTTTGACCTTTCTACTGAAATGTCACCGCAGCTGACCTTTAGTAAACTTTAGCTTGACACAGTTCAGTAAAGACGGACAACTTTTGAGTTTGCTGCTTGTGGCTCAGTTGTTTGTTCGGTTGTATACTCTGTGAGTGTGTTTCTCAGAAAGGGATATTTCTCCTGTCAGGGCTGCAATCGCATTCTCATTGTAAAAAGAGAGCTTTTGCCACCCAGATGCACAGGACTGGCCCATTCCTGCTGGTTACCTGAGAGACGTAGCCAGGAGGAACGTGGATTGGTGGAATGGAGCCGTTTGGTGACATCATGGGAACCTCAGCAGGCCCTAAGGCAGAAAAAAAAAGAGAAGAATGGCGTCAATCAAAGAGAAACACAAAGCTGACTCCACCCCCTCATTCCATCACGTAATGCAGGGCTGAGCAAAGAAAATTCCAGGGACTACAAGAAAACGGTAGAGAAACAGGAATGCGTTAGTTATATGGCATGTACAATAGATAATCATTGTAGCGTCACAATAGGTGAACTACATTACCACCCAAAGCATATTTAAAGCTTGGTATATAGTATGTCTAACTTATACAATCCACTAACACTCATTAGCTAATCAGCCAATCAAATGTTGTAAACGTGGTCAAGACAATCTGGTAAAGATTAAACTGAGCACCTGGATGGGGAGAAGGCAAATTGGGAATCTTAGATTATGAGATGGCTAACATGAATTTCAGAAAATGCTGATCTACTGAGAGTTTACAGTGGATTGTTCATAAAAAATTTTAATATTTGATATTAAGGGGCTGTATTTTTGGTCTCATTTTGTACTTATGCCAGAGGTCAGATGAAAAGGCAAGACTGGTTTAAGCTTAAAAAAAATCAACAGTAAAGAATAAAAAAAACACTGGCAAAACAATTTTACTACAGAAAAGCATCTCTGAAGGTATAACATGTTGAAACATGAAGCAGATGAGCTACAGCAGCAGAAGAGAACTGGTGCAACTCTTGTCATCTAAAACTGCTAACTAAGGTTACAAAAGTGCTGGTAAACAAGATAATGCACCCAGTCTATGTCACAAAACTCAAATAGTATCAAACTGTTATCTTGACCATTTAATAGGGCTGGGAGATCATTCATAATAAAACTGCAAACGTGATTGAGACAAGCACATCTTGTCAGGGAAGAACAGTGTGGTCAGCAGTAAATCAACTCTAAAGGCCAGAGGGTGCTCTAGCAAGTACAAGCCAAATAACTGAAGAAACACGGAAAAAACACAGGAAATACCCATAGCGGTTGCTGAATAAACAGAAGATTTAACTAATTTCATTGATGTAGCTCAACTAACAATCATATGACTACAGAATTATCTCACATAAGAATTTATTTCAAACACTCAACTGACGTCATAAAGGGGATTGTAAAACCATGTTATTTTGTGTGGTAAAGTTGAAAAAGCTAGACAAACAGTTGCCATTACCACCGAATTTGAATTTAAAATCAATTTGGCTTAGCTCATCAGTGAACTACGACACTGCACTCAACTTGCCGTTGATTAATCTCCCAGCCCTACCATGGCAATGGGTTACTTTTGTACTCAAATGGCATCTAGACATTTGCACTCCCAAATATTCTTGTCTACTACTGGGTCTCTATGTTGTATCTAGTGTGTAACAGCCCAGATATCAATTGATACATGATGGAGGCCATTTCCTGCGTCTCATCTTCATTACCAGAACTAGTCTTTGACCCCTGTTTACGACAACCCTCTAAATATACCACTTCCAAATCCGATCCAATTTTCACTTAAAATGTGGAAACCGTTTCATCATCAATTTAAATTAAATGGCATATAGATATGAGTGCAAAAGAGCAACTTTGGGATGTGCTGCAGAAATGAGAGCTTCACATCTTGATTGTCCATCTGACAAATCTCCTGCATTGGTTCTCAGGAAAGTTTCTTGCACCTTGTTGAATTAATCCTACAACAAATTAAGGCAGTTAAAAAGCCAAAAGTGGGTCCAACCTGTCTAGCACTAGAACGGCATACCCAATAAAGTGGCCAGTAATTATAAATAATATCTAAATAATCAAGATTTTTGCCACACCACTCCGCTAAACTCTGTTTGGTACTACATCACTGGGTTAAACAAACAGTTTAAGGTATTGTTTATGGCTTCACTGCAGTCAACACAGTCGAAATTGGGCCATCAAGTCCAAGTGGTGCAATGGTCCTGCAGAAAAGCACCTCTGAATGTATAACATGTTGAAACCTGAAGCAGATGAGCTACAGCAGCAGAAGAGCACACTGCTGCAGCTCCTGTCAGCTAAAACAGCTAAGGTTGCTGCAAAGCAAGATAATTCACCATGTCTATGTCACAAAGCTGAAATAATATCAAACAGGTATCTTGACTATGGCATGGACGATTATTCAAAATCTAAAATTACAATCGTAATGGCCAATAATTCTAAAACAATATAGAATCAGATTTTTGCCCGACCACCCGCTGAACTCTGTTTGCTACTACATCACTGGGTTAAACAAACAGTTTAAGGCATTGTGCTTTTATGGCTTTACTGCAGTCAACACAGTCAAAATTGAGGCATCAGGTCCAAATGGAGCAATGGTTCTGCAGAAAAGCATCTCTGAAAGTATAATGTGTTAAAACGTGAAGCAGATGAGTTACAGCAGCAGAAGAGCACACTGCTGCAACTCCTGTCAGCTAAAAACAGCCAACTAAGGTAAGTGTTAAACAAGATAATACACCATGTCCATGTCACAAAGCTTAAATAATATCAAACAGGTATCTTGACCATGGCATAGGGCTGGACAATTATTCAAATTGTAATCGCAATCGTAATGGCCAGTAATTCTAAAACTGTCTGATTTTTACCCCACCACCACGCTAAACTCTGTTGGGTACTACATCACTGGGTTAAACAAACAGTTAAAGGTATTGTTTATGGCTTCACCGCCGTCAGTACAGTCAAAATTGAGCCATCAGGTCCAACTGGAGCAATGATTCTGCTGAAAAGCACCTCTGAAAGTATGATATGTTAAAAACATAAAGCAGATGAGCTACAGCAGCAGAAGCACACTGCTGTAACCCCTGTCTGCTAAAACCTGCAAACTAAGGTTTTAAAAAGTGATGGTTGCTGCCAAACAAAACAATGCACCTTGTCCATGTCAATAATATCAAACGGGTATCTTGACCATGGCATAAGGGTGGACGGTTATTTAAAATGTAATTCAGATTTTTTCCCCACCGTCCCTCTGAACTCTGTTTGGTACTACATCACTGGGTTAAACAAACAGTTTAAGGCATTGTTTATGGCTTCACCGCAGTCAACACAGTCAAAATTGAGCCATCAAGTCCAACTGGTGCACTACAGGAAGAATGGGCCACCGCCAGCACACAAACCCTCTTCTGTTATGACTCTCAGGGGAGACGCCGATGAATGAAACCCCTCCACCCACCGCACCGACTGTTTGTTGTCGAAATATAAAGCCCACAGATGCTGCCCGAACTGTGGACCCTCATCCGGGGCCCATGCTGCCGAGGGCCTCCAGCTGTTTTAGACATCGCCGTCTCTCATCCAGACCCGCAGGAACCTCCGGCGAGGTAAATCACCCTGATGAATTTTACAGTTTCTTCCCCCATCAGTCAATAGCGGGGGTCAGTATCTCTCCGGCTAGCAGGCTGGAATAAGACCCTGTTTGTGCTTGTATTGAAGGGGCTTCACATGAGTTTCTTGAGCAGACGGGACGAGGGAGGGGTGTGTGTACATAGTGATGTGTGTGGGTCGTTTCACCAGGTTGCGAGTGTATACGCACGGTGGCTTAAAATAACCTTTTCGCGAGGCGACGTGTACAGAGCACAACAAAATCTATTCAGATTGTACCACGTGTGTGTGTTTGGAAAGGGTCTCGCACAGGTAGGTGGCTGCAAACCCCTTCTATTTTTTCCTCCTGTGAAAGTGGAGGAGCTGGGATTGAGGTTTAGGTGGGGGATTCTGACATGACTGAGTGATAGGATTGTATCACGGGCTCTTAATATGAAGGGCCCTTTTATCCTTGACCCACAGAGAGAGAGAAAAAGAGAGAGAGAGGGAGAGAGAGCATGAGAAAAAAAAGAAAGCGAACAACACAAGCATTCCTCTACTTCAAATGAAGAGGTTGAAGAGATGGATGGTGTGAAGGCTGAAAGGAAAGAAAAACAGCTTTTTTAAAAAAGACAGATTGGGAAAACTAGATTTTTACTACTGATGTCAGAAATATTGCTTTAAATATCACTTGTATAACTCCATATGAAGCCTGTTTGGCCCTCGGTTTTTTGTTATTATTTAAGTATTGATTTCAATCAATGTCTTTTGATATAAAATACACCAATATTCCACTGAAATCAGTATACTACTATTTTATAGTTATTTATTAAATGGTCTGTTGAAATTCTTGACTTTGATTGGCTAAAATCGGTTAATGCACAGATAGTTCCAGTCATTTTGATCACAGTAATCACTTAATTGACAGATAGATAAAGGTGTAAAAAAATCTTTGTAGCTTGCTCCTGGATTTTTAAGCATATTTATCATCAGCCAGTTAATAAAAAGTAATGATAAAAACAAATAAAATAAAATGAAATTATAAACATTCATTCATTTTCTTTACAGCTTAGTCCCTTTATTAATCTGAGGTCGCCACAGTGGAATGAACTGTCAACTTATCCAGCATATGTTCACTGGCAAACATCCATATACACACTCATTCACACTCATACAATACGGATAATTTAGCCTACCCAATTCACCTATACCACGTCTTTGGACTTGTGGGGAAAACCGGAGCACCCAAAGGAAACATGCAAACTCCCCACAGAAACCAACTACCCACTGCGCCAATTCAATTCAATTCAATTCAGCTTTATTTGTATAGCGCTTTTACAATGTAGATTGTGTCAAAGCAGCTTCACATAAATGGTCATAGTAACTGGAACAGTGTAGTTCAGTTTTTAGTGTTTAAGTTCAGTTCAGTTCAGTTTAGCTCAGTTCAGTGTGATTTAAATCATTACTGAAAGTTCAAACACTGCGCCACCATGCAGCATAATTTTAAAAGAATTAAAATAAAAAAATGATAAAAACAAAATCAAATGATAAAAACAAATAAAATAAAATTATAAAAATAAAAGAACGATAAAAACAAACAAAAAAACTAAAAAACTAAAATAAAATAATGAAAAAAAACAAAAATATTCTAAAAAAGGTAAAAACAAATAAAATAAAATGAATGATAAAAACAAATAAAATAAAAATGATAAAAACTATTAAAATTAAATAATGATAAAAACAAAAAATGACAAAAACAAATAAAATTAAATGATAAACAAATTAATGACAAAACAAAATAATAAAAACAAATAAATAATTAAAATAAATGAAAAAAACAAAAAACAAATATCAAAAAAAATAAAATGATAAAAACAAATAAAATAAAAAATAACAAAATAATAAAAACAAGTAAAATAAAATAACGATAAAAACAAATAAAATGATAAAAAAATAAAAAATAAAATAATAAAAATAAAACAAATAAAATAAAAGGATAACAACAAATAAAACAGAATAAAATAATAAAAACAAATAAAACACTGATAAATACAAAATTCAATTATAAAACAAAATAAAATAAAATAATGACAAAACAAAACAAAAACGTGAAGTGAAACAGACAGATGTGTATATTGGGAAATGGGGGTTCATCTGTGGGACTGCCAGACTTTTCAGGAGGCTCTTCAGCAGAACAAACCCCTCTTTGTGCACAAGAGAGCCGCTCTCCCCCCCGACTACTTCAGAAAGTCCACTCAGGCTACGTTTACACTATAGTGCGCTTTCGTTTTCAAATGCACAACTTGAGTCTTAGACCCACAAAAATGCAGACTATTGGAAATGCTTCAGACCCCTTTTTAGTCACGCACGATCAGGTTCAAAGAAGCCTGCGATTGTGTCTGAGCATCTCATACATGCACACAATAGAGTATATCATGGCACTGCTAAATTGAGGATGTTGTCTGCAGTCAAACAAACATCTGCAATGTAAAACTAATTAGCCTAAATTGTGTGAAAATAAACATATTCCTTTTAAATAAGAGATGCCCGTTTAGCTATAGGCAAGATATTTATATCCAACACACACTAAACCTACACTGTAAAAGTAGATTAGTTGACTTTATCTAAAGTGAGCAAACCCATTGCCCATTAATTTATTAGTATCTCTACTACATGCATTGTTATAAAAAAATAACAGCAACTTAAAAGTTCCAAGTTACAATGGGTTTACTCAGTTTCTTTAGATATTTACAACTGTGACATGATATCACAAACCATAAACAACAGGATATAGTTAAAAGATCTCCAACCAAAATATTTTGTAGATATTATTGAACATGGTTCTACTAAAAATCATGTAGCCCATTTACAATATAGAGAAAATTAATGCAGGATAAATTTAATGACTCTTATTATATCAAAAGAAATTGGGAATTAGAGTTAAACACTAATAGAGGATGAATTGTGTAAACAAACATGCACGAATTGTCATGAGGGTATAAGCAGTCAAATATGGAAGAAGTTCGACTGGAAGATGAAGATGAGGTTCTTTAGAGTTCCATTAGCGGTCACCAAATTCGATAGTTCAACACAATTATCACAATACAGGAGAGAGTGGGGGGTGGGTCACATATTTGGTGTGTATTGGCAGGAGGTTAAAAGGGAGATTGGTAAAGTTTTAAGATATGACATACCATTGCACCCAGTATTTTATTATTTTTTTTGGTTGATGACTTCCCCCCTGATCAGTTCTGTAAGTTTTACTTATTTGCACTACATATATGATTAATAACAGCTAGGAAGATAATTACAGTGAACTGGATGACCTACTTTGAATGGACAGAGACTGAATCAAAAATATATTTATATATTTGAGAAAATGACTGCAGATCCATTTATTCATTCAGTTTCTTTTCGACTTAGTCCCTTTATTAATCCGGGGTTGCCACAGCGGAATGAACCGCCAACTTATCCAGGACGTTTTACGCAGCGGATGCCCTTCCAGTCGCAACCCATCTCTGGGAAACATCCACACACACACTTATTCATACACACACTCATACACTCTGGACAATTTAGCCCAATTTATCGTACCGCATGTCTTTGGACTGTGGGGGAAACCGGAGCCCCCGAAGGAAACCCACGCAAACGCAGGAAGAACATGCAAACTTCACGCATGACGCCGCATGACTTCAGATTTGCAGTTTAAATCAGATATTTTCCAACAGACCTGAGCATTAATCAAAACATACTTAAGGCTGGCTCAAACTGCGATTTTTTATTTATTTATTTTTTGGGGCTTTTTGCCTTTATTAAGTTGATAGGACAGAAATGAGACAATAAGGGAAGTGGGAGAGAGAGAGGGAGTAGGGAAAGGAAATGTTCTTGAGCCGGGTTTCGAACTCGAGACGCCTTGAAGTGCTACTGCTCCATATGTTAGCGCCTTAACCACTAGACTATTGCGCCGACTGTGCAAAATTATATAATCCTGAATGATTGTAGCATGTCAGACTGCACGAACATGGCTCCCATGTCACATTGTAAGATCTCAGCTGTCATAAAGTCAGACTGAACGACAATGAGGGCCAACAAAACACGAAACCAAACACGAAAGAAAATGCCCTCTGAGTTTCACGTCCTCCATCTGTGACACTTTCACCAAAATTCCTCACAGTAAACATAAACAATCAGTAGCGGCAATTTTGCACAGCATGCCTCAATATTAAAACCAGGAAGAAAAAAAAACATGGCATTTACCCACGGTCATTTGAATTGTCGCAAGAATTGCGTCTTCAAATTCAGAGCTCCTACTGGTTCTTGGATTGACGCTCATTGCAGCTGTTTGTTACACTGCAGGAAAGTGTCTGAAATCTTCTGACACTGCCAGAACTTCATCGGAGGAAAAATCTGATCGCAACAGGCACGAAGCAGCTGACTGCCAACATGTGAAACCAATGATCAAAGATCACCTATTTTAGCCTAGGATTTCAGAAATCTTTTGAGATTTCCCAAGTCTGTCCCAGATGACAGAATCATGGCTGAAATCTCAGTGTGAGGAGGGCTTTACTTGATTTTGAAATGCTGTCAGGGGCTTTGTTGTAGCTATTGTCTTTAAATTGGAGTTTATTTATTTACTTTTTTAATGTAATGTATTATCTTTTTTTAAGCTGTCACTATTATTTATGTATTATTATAATTTATGTATATTATTATTTATTATATATAGACTATGTCTATAAAAACTTTATTTAAAATAGGTTTACTGACTATTTAAAGTGACTTTAATAGGTGATTTTAAAGGCAGTAGGTTTACACACTTTTTAAAGTAAAGTAACTCAAGCTTTTTACACTCATTAGTAGGGTTGGGTATAGTTTGGAGTGATAAATCTGTGCTAAATCGATACTTTTAAAACGGTACCGGTGCCAAAATGGTGCCTGAACACTGAACAGATACTTTTTGAGCCACAAAATTATGGTGGATGACTCTAGAAAAATATTTTATTTGACAAAAAAATAAATAAAATTAATTTTAATTGAACAATATAATTCAAGTTGAAAGTATTTAATTCATATTTTATATATTTGAATTGAATTGCTTTAATATATTTCTTTTGATCATTTGTTTGTTAGCACACATTTAAGATTTGCATAATGCTATTAACATTACATTAGCTTACTACTAACCTGTGAGAAGGCTGTCATCAGAATCAAGGAATATCTTTTTTTCTAAGCTTGGTGTTTGTGATTACTTTTACAAGGACATCAGTAATCTAATTATTTATCTTAATCTGAATAAGACAATAATATGGTTACAGTGTTTACATGGGTTGCTTTTGAATGTTCCTTTCATGATCACGCTTTACATGATATAGTACATCTATTAACTTAACTGTGTCACTGCGCTATCCACTTTTCCTCTGAAGTTTCATGTAATTTCGGGTGTTTCATTTTTAATTTGTCGACTTTAACTGCAGTTCGGCACTTTCACTTTTAATCTGCAACATATCGTTCATAGCCCATGAGCTCTTAATCAGAGTATTGTCTTAATCATATTAAAATTGGAATGCTGGTGTCTAAGTAAACGTACTGAGTGAAAGTGTCAGATGATGTCACAAACTGTCGAAGACAGTGCATTCCCCTGCCTAAGTTGATTCCATACGCCCTCATAATGTTTCATTAAGTTTGATGTGCTTTCCCTCTTACACTAAACTATTGTAAAGCATCTGCTGCACATTGCTGTGTCAGAATCCTTGTTTGTAAAATGTAGCCAACTTTAGAATGCTTAGTTTAAGCAAATTCGCTAAATGTGATCATGCGTGTCTTTGACTTGCCGTACTGAAGGAAATCGCTCAACGGATGCTCTATATTGTGTGCATTGCCTAAGTGCGTGCGTTGCTCAAGCTACAAGAATAAACGCAGAAGGTGTCCGTATCCTTCAAAGTTGTTTAGAGTTAGATGTTTAGAGATGATATGACAACACATACCTATCTGTGCCTTTGATATACGCCTTGATGCTTTTTACGTCCTTATCGCAGCACCAGTGACACCAAAATAAGGCACCGAAATGAATATGCTGATTCGGTATGGTACATACGGGTTACAGAGGTTTCGGTACCTAACCCTACTCATTACACTCATTAAACTTGGTTTTTCTAACAATTTACGAGGAAATAATTTGGGTTTTCTATATGTATTTTTGAATGATATTACTCACCTAATATCCTTAATATTCACAAATATGGTGCTAAAATTTATTGCCAACTTAAACTTTTTCTTTTCCTCCAAGCTAAATTTAACACTAAATACGAGTTTCTGGTTTTATCTTTAATTACCTATAGGATTTTTTTTCTCTCTCTCTCTCTCGAGTTAAATTAGCAATACTTTATAACTAATGCAATTATAAATTGTGTTTTATGTAATATTTGTAGGTTTATTTTATTATTACCTAGCTACAATTTCAGCCATTTAGGCTGCATTTACACTGCAGATCTTGATGGTCAATGATTCCATCAAATCCGATTCCAATGCTTACATAATCTTTTAAAAGTGACTTGTATCCAATCATCTGCATTTACACAGCGCACTGCAAAGGTGCAATGACCAGGAAAAATAAAAAAATAAAAAGCTGACTAACAGCTGATAATTAAAGAGTGCTCCTCTCTCTATTACTGTATGTAATCTGTTCACTGTTCACTTTTGACAAGCGGTTTTACTATAGTTTATGACAGAAAGGTTCTCATTTGTATATCCTCTTTTAATATAAAGGCTTTTTTAAACTTTAGGCATCTTAATGTCTATGGCGTGACAGTTCAATTTTTCAATTCAGCTTTATTTGTATAGCGCTTTTACAATGTAGATTGTGTCAAAGCAGCTTCACATAAATGGTCATAGTAACTGGAACAGTGTGGTTCAGGTTTTAGTGTTTAAGTTCAGTTCAGTTCAGTTTAGCTCAGATCAGTGTGATTTAATCATTACTGAGAGTTCAAACACTGAAGAGCAAATTCATCGATGCGTAGCTCTACCAATCCTGAACCATGCGAGGCAGTGGCAACAGCGGAGAGGGAAAAAAAACTTCACCTGATGGGAGTGAAGAAAAAAAACCTTGAGAGAACCAGACTCAGTTGGGCACGACCAGTTTAATTTCTCCGCTGGCCAAAAGTCTTGTGCAGAGCTTCATTCGCCGTGGTTTAGGCTGGAAGATGGCCTCAGCGAAGACTCGTCTGTCCCTGGAGCGTCGCTGGAATCAGACTCATGTTCTCCACTCCCCACGACCATCAGCAGCTCAGGATGTGGCCTGAGCGAAACAGTGACAGGCGAAAATCTGATCTACCTGCTTACACTGCAGACACGAGAATACAGATCCGATTCATATTGAATAAATTTCCACATATGAACAAGGCCTGAATCTGATTCTGAGTAAATCGGAATCCATGTGATTTGTTCCTGCTTGCACGTACATGGGCCATATCCGATCTGTGTCACATGGGAAAAAAAAATTGGATTTGAGTCACTTGAACAGTGCAGTAAATGCAGCCTTAGTGACCTTTTCTGAAATGTAGTCTAGACAAGACAGAACAGAGTAGCATTTTTGTTTTAAAATGCAACAATATAACTAAAACACACTAGTGTAAACGTAGCTGACACATCGCCACATTACAGTACATGTGCGTGCACGTCTACACTGCTTTTGCTCCAGATAAACTCTCGAGGAAAAGCTGCCAAGCTGCGTTTTCGGTTTCTTTCTTCTTTCCAGAAGCAGTGATTGACAGTGTGTGCATGTGCTTATACATAGACACAAAGAAGTGAAATAGAGGTTCAGCGCTCCACAAACGATCAGTTCCCAAGTCAGATCCACTAATTCACTGTGGAGGACTAGTTTGGCCAGACAGGGAGACGACAGGCAGAAAAAGAGCATAAGAAAGGGATGTTTCTGGAAGGAATGTGTTGCATCAATCTGAGGACCGCGAAGAGAGGAAGTGCTTTTTTTCTGCAAGGGTTTGCAAATTTGATCTGTGTTTTTGAGTGAGAGAGTGTGTGTTTACTGTAGTTCTCTGTAGGAGAGAAAAATCACAAGCGAGAACACATGAACATGTCCTTTGTTTCATGCTCTAAGCAGGTCTCCTACTATTCAAACTCTAATATTTATGAAAAATGCTCTTAAAGCTCTCAAACTGCTCAGTTTTGCCACATCTTTAATACATGTAAAATAAATAAATACTAATACATTAAATAAAAAACACCATGATAGTAAACTAAAAATAAAAACTAGTATTCATGAAAAAGATCTTAAAGCTCTAGTGTTTAAAGTCTTAATAAGTTAATACTAATACATTAAATAAAAATACTATGATTGTGCATTAAAAACAAAAAACCTATTTGTACAAATCTATTCTTCCTCCAAATATTTCTCTGCACTAAAAAATAAAAAGATTTATAATTAAAAGAATTATTACAAAAAGACAAGACAACACATTTTTATGTTGATTTAACCTATTTGAATAGGTTAATCAGGTTTAAACTATATTTAAGTTATACAAAATTTAACTTCAGATTTTTAATCAGTTTGATTGATGCAAGTTAAAGTTAAACTAAAACAAAACTTCAGTCAGCCAGAAGTTTAGAAGTTAGAAGGGCATGCTAACCTATAAATAAAAAAATAAACAAAAATACATATAAAACAAAAGACTAATATTTTACTCAAATTAATAATGTAGCCTTAACTCAAAACTTTAAGTCTAAATGTAGGTGCTAAAATGATTATTGATAAATAAAAGAAATATATAAAAATAATGAAATTAAAATATTAATAAATAATATATGAACATTGTCATTATTGTTGACAATAGAAAACAATATTTAGTCAAAAATGTCTTCAATAAAATTAAGCTAAGTTCTACACATTCTTATCATAGTTCTATAAACTTAAAAAAACACGTTACCTTAAATTTTTAAGTTGAATTAAATCTTTATTTAAATATTTATTTAACCTTTTGAGTCCATTGAACTTATAATATGTTAAATTGATTTAAAACAGTTTGTGTAACTTATAAAATTAAGATAGAACATCATTACCTTAGTTTAATAAGTTCTAATGACAGACAACATACAGTATTCCGTCAGGACTAATTGATCTTAAAATTTTTACAGTGTAGTTACAAAAAGCACATAGAGAATACCTTCAAAAACATACAAAAATTAACAAAACATTTCCATTTCATCTTGATTTTTGTTTTTTTGCATAAAACGTGAGAAAGGATGGTGTAAAACATCCTTGATTACAAATAAGCAAGGATCTCCATAACAATGAAAAATCAATATTTGAGCTCATAAAAACAAGGACAGGGACATGCTGAAAGAAATTCACTACAACATGAGCCTTCCATCAGTATTTCTTCAGCTTTTCCTTTCAAACTGATAAAGCAGCAGAATTCCAGACCTGCAGTGCATCTGATTATGTATATACACGACAGGGTTTGTTTGTGTTTTCATCTGTCTATGATCACATGGCCCATTGTTCCTGCTGTAAACACCATCTCTCCATCCAACGAGGGAAAACGTAAAATAAAAAACATATACATTTTAAAATAATAATTTCTGCCACTCAAGTGTTTACTCAAGTGTTGATCATGGAGAATGTAATTGTGTTGTCTCGCAGACCAAAATTAAACACAATCTATCCTAATTCAAGTGCTAGTTAAAAAAAATGGCATCTTGAACAGCAATCATAACAAGATATGATGCCAAAGTCAGTTTGTTGTAACTCCAAATGGTGTTAAAGAAGAAACAGTGGAGCTTTGCTTTCCCAGTTGATTTACACAGACTCGAATCACAGGGGGAAATGCCAAATATTTACTATGAAATGTTTATATTCGCATTAATGAAAATTATTGCAGAATTCTTGGCAGATTGCCTTGAGACACACAGACAAACGCACTCTGTTAAAAGTGTAAATACAAAATGTCCCACAGGTAGAAATGAGACCTCTCGCTTAGTGTGGACTGCTGACTTGGAATAGCGAAACTACTTGTATTATTCATTCATTTATTCATTCATTCATTCATTCATCATTCATTCATTCATTTATTCATTCATTCATTCATTCATTCATTCATTCATTCATTTATTTGAGAACGGTTTGTTTATGTTTAAATAAAATACATTTCTGAATAATTTTTTAAATATCTATTTTTTTTAAATACTAAATATTTGTTTATTCTACAGACAGACAATGTAAATAAGTATAGTATGTAACAAAAATTTATCCTGACAATATTAAAAATGTGTATTGTTTATAACAAATGGATACATGAATAAACCTGTTTATAACAAACATTTCTACATGTGAATGAATATTTAATCATTAATCAGTAAAAGAACAAAAAATAAACAAATGAATTAATAAAAGCATGAATGACTGATTGAATTTATAGATAAAAGCATGAACGAATGATTGAATTTATAGATAAAAGCATGAACGAATGATTGAATTTATAGATAAAAGCATGAACGAATGATTGAATTTATAGATAAAAGCATGAACGAATGACATTAGTCAGTGAAATAATAAAAATAAACGATTGAATAACAGCATGAATGAATGTATAAATTTACAAATAAAAGCATGAATGAATGAATGTAATTAATCAGTGAAAGAATAAAAAATAAATGAATGAATGAATGCATCTATGAAAGAATTTATAATTATAAGCATGGATTATAGCATAATTCAATGAAATTAATGAATGAAGAAATAAAAAAAGAATAAATGAAAGCATGAATAAAGTAATAAGAACAAATGAATAAATAAAGCAATAAAAACATGAATGGACGTGTGAATGAATGAAAGAATGAAGGATGGAATAAAACAAATCCATGAATTAAAGCATGAATTAATGAAGAATAAAACATGAATGAATGAATAAAAACACAAATAAATGAAAGAATGAAGGATGGAATAAAACAAACGTGTGAATTAAAGTATGAAAAAATTAAGAAAAAAACACATGAATGTGTGAATGAATGAATAAAGGATGGATGAATGCAAATGCATTAATTAAACCATGCATGATGAAGAATAAAAACATTTATGAATGAATAAAAACACAAATAAATGCATGAATGAATGAAAGAATGAAGGATGTAATAAAACAAATGCATGAATTAAAGCATGAATAAAAAAAGAATAAAACATGAATGAACAAAATGAAGAAAATAAGGAATTAAAACACGAATAAATGAATAAATAAAAACACAAATGAATGGATGAATTAATACAGAAACGAAGCAATAAAAACATGAATGAATTAAAAAACAAATTAACAAATAATAAAAACATTAATAAATAAAAAAACACTTGAATGAATGAATGAATAAATGAATGAAAGAATGTAAACATGACTGAATAAACACTTCAATTAATGAAAATAAAAGCATGAAAGTTCGAATGAATGAATGAATGAATTAATAAATGAAAACAAATGCATGAATTAAAGCATGAAGAAATGAAGAATAAAATTGAACTAAAACACAAATGAATGCATGAATGCAAGAGTTACTGAATGAACATAATGAATATAAAGACAAATTAATAAATAAAAACGCAAATGAATGAATTAAAACACAAAAAAAGAATGACTAAAAACATGAATGAAAGAAAATATGAATGAAATAAAACAAATTATTATAATTTATCATAAATATAAAACTTGAATAAATGAATGAAGGAATAAAAACATGAATGAACGAATAAAAGCTTGAATAAATGAATCATAAAAACCATGAAAGGTCGAATAAATAAATGCATGAATGTATGCATGAAAGAATGAATGAAAGAATGAATGAATGGATAAATGAATGCATGAAAGAAAGAAAGAAAGAAAGAAAGAAAGAAAGAAAGAAAGAAAGAAAGAAAGAAAGAAAGAAAGAAAGAAAGAAAGAAAGAAAGTTTAAGTATTTGTCAAATAGCTAAAACGAGCATGAAAGATGGCCCATAAAACCACTCAGAAGCAGTGTAGCACAGGATATTGCTGTGTTCCCCTAGCCTGTGGACACCAAGAAGACAAAGCTCATCATTCAAAGCAAAAGCAAGTTGGCCCAAAACTTGCATTATTCCCAGCAGAAGTCTACAGCAGATCCAGGTCCCAGGTCCCAGTAACGCTTGTCTGTGAATTCCCAGCATGCTCTAGTCAGAAGGGTGTTAACTTTCAGGATGTGCAATAAAAAAAGCAAGCATTATGCAAACAGCCCTCGAGGAAAAGGAGACGACTTGACGATGAGCCTTCAGCCGGCGGTGATGAGTCCAAGAACTGACCTCGATTACTCCCAGAGCCATTGAGAAAAGCCCATTCAGAGGAGCAGCCCCGGGTGGCTCTATCATGCCAGGCCATCTCTGCTGTTGCGAGGCATTGTTTTCATTTCCATGCTTCCCATCCTGAGATGACGGGGTGAGAACTTTACCCCATCCACGCCCAAACATCCGTTAAAAAAAATAAAACCCAAAAACATGAAGCTTGAGTAAATCTTTTATAATTCATTTTAGATTTTAAATTCATTTTATATTATTTTTTTTTATAGATTTGAAAAAATATTTAACATATATAAATTTTTAATTGTTTTATAAACATATTTTATTAATATAAAAAAAATCCTAAAATGCTAGTGAAAATAAATAAATAAATAAATAAATAAATAGTAAACTAGAGTTTACTGAATTAATTGTTATTTTTAGCTGATTGGCTAATAGTTACTACTACAACGATGACTACTTGTACTACTACAAAGACGACTACAACAACGACAACTATGACGATGACAACAACAACTACTGCTATGACTATGAGACTACTACTACGACAACGACACAACAATGACAACTACTACGACGACTACTACTACCACTATGACGACTAGTACTACTACGACTATGACGACTACTTTCACTACAACTAATAATAATAGTTTTTAATATTATAATATAGATAATTAAGAATGTATTTAATAAATGACCTAATACTTTAAAGCAGGGGTGTCCAAACTTGGTCCTGAAGGGCCGGTGTCCAGCAGATTTTAGCTCTAACACACCTGCAGGATGCTTCTAGAAAGCCTAGCAAGAGCTTGATTAGCTAGCCCAGGTTTGTCTGATTGGGGTTGGAACTAAACTTTGCAGGACACCGGCCCTCCAGGGCCAAGTTTGGAAACCCTTGCTTTAAAGTATTAGGTTAAACGTGATAGAAGAGATTTCAAAAAATGTTGAAACCTGTAACCATTTACGTCCATAGTACTTGTTTTTCCACAAGGAAAGTTAATGGTTACAGGTTTCAGCTTTTTAAAATATCTTCTTTTGTGTTCAACAGAAATGAAAAAAAAACTCATCCAAATTTGGAACCACTCGAGGGTGCGTAAAAAGTGGGTATATTTTAATTCCAATTTCTTGGCAATAAAAGGGAGCAATGCCTTTAATAGCCAAAGAATAAATCATTTCATTAATCAACTAATAAATTTATGTGGTTTACTAAAAATGTTGACAGTAAATAAATGCTGCGTAATAAGTTGGCGGTTCATTCTGCTGTAGTGACCCCTGATAAAAAAAGGGACTATGCCGAAGAAAAATGAATGGATGAATAATTAATTAATTAACCAACAACAACAACAAACACAACAAAAGCCATTTTAATCTAAATATAGAAAATTATAAAGCTATTTCCAATAATATCATATTATTTTAATACTGATAATGTTGGTAGAATAATTAAATAATTGAAAGTGAAAGTATGTATCACTCAACCGTGAAGACGCACATCTGATTTATTTATATCTAATTTACCAGCCAGTGGTTTGATTTTGATGGAGTTGAAGAGACTCTTGTGTAGTGTGATTCCTTTAAGTGAAGGGGGAAAGGAGAATTGATGGTCCTCTGCTCCTCTACAGCCCTGTACACCCGATCTGCTCATTCCTTCTGAACATGGGGCTTTACTTCACTGTAAAAAATGCTGGCTTCCACACATTTGATTTATGTTGGATCAACATGAAGGAATTAAGTTAACTTATTAGTTTTTACAAATTTGAGTGTATTGAACATAAACCAATTAAGTTGTCCCAAAAAACAGCAAGAATTGTCTTGTTTCAGCTCATTTTAAATAAGTAGTTTGAACAAACAGTAAACTGAACTTTGAGTGTTGACAATTCTAAGACTGAATGTTTTGGTCTCAGAAGGTTCAAAATCGGCCACTGTGGCTGTACCTTTTCAATATGGACACAGCTTTAGTATGTTAAAGGGTACATAATAGTTCCAAAACGTATCTTGTATAAAGGCAGTGTCCCAGAAACAGCTTCTGTAACTTTATTTCTGAGAGTGCTGTATATAGACACGACTGGTGATGTTTCAAATTCACAGGTTTTTTTCTGACTCGCAAAAGCGGATGTGAATGTATATGGGATTCATGCAAATATGGGAAATTTAATATGGGAAAGAAATAAATACATTTTATAAAAAATAAAATGTATATTCTTGAAATGTTTACTTAAATTGCTGTTAAAAATAAAATAAAATGTGTAAAATTCTAACTTGTGTAAATTTTACTATTTTACTATGTGCTTGTGATATTTTCGTATTAATTTGTCAATATTCATTCATTTTCTTGTCGGCTTGGTCCCTTTATTATTTCAGGGTCGCCACAGCGGAATGAACCGCCAACATCCAGCATGTTTTTACACAGCGGATGCCCTTTCAGCCACAACACATCTCTCGGAAAAACATGCACGCACGCACGCACACACACACGCACGCACGCACGCACGCACACACGCACGCACACACGCACGCACACACGCACGCACACACGCACGCACGCACACACGCACACACACACGCACGCACGCACGCACGCACGCACGCACACATGCACACACACACACACAAAATGGACAATTTAGCCTACCCAATTCACCTGTACCGCATGTCTTTGGACTGTGAGTGAAACCGGAACACCCGGAGAAAACCCACGCACACTCAGGAAGAACATACAAACTCCACACAGAAACGCCAACTGAGCAGAGGTTCGAACCAGCGACCTTCTTGCTGTGAGGCGACAGCACTACCTACTGCACCACTGCGTTGCAATTTATCAAAATAGATTTGCTTACTTATACATGAATTAATTTGACTGAAAAGTGCTGGACATTAAACCATACTGACATGAACTAAACTGAACTTCAACCCTGATAACTGGATGACAAAGCTGCTTTGATACAACCTACATTTTAAAAGCGCTAGAGAAATAAAGATGAATTGTATTGAATTAAATATTCAGTTTTCCATAATGAGTTTTCTTTATCATTTATTTAAAATGTATTTTTTTTTAATGTGCTGTTGTCATTTTGTTTATTTTTAATTCCTTTGAATGAATCAACCAATCACTCATTCAATTAATCAATCAATCAATCAGTCAGTCAGTCAATCAGTCAACCAATTAATAATCAATTGACTGAAATTAATAAATGGCCATAATAACAAAAGTTCTAAAATGCATTTGGGTGAATTTGACAACATGTTGACAACACAGTGCACTAGATGTACAAATTTCACTAAAGAGTCACTAAAAAAGTAGCAAGATTGAAAGAAATAAAACAGAAAGAGGAGACCATTAAAGACCTGCTCGGACATGCTCACAGAGTTCAGGAAGGAGTTTCTTTTGCTCCAACACAATCTAAAGCTCAGACCCAGTCGACATACAGAGGACAAGATAGAAACACATACAGCCCGTCGTGTTCAGAAATGCTGCCACTGTCTGTTAAAAAAGTCCTTCAAAAACCCACTATGTGCTCACATTACTGCTGACGGAGAATAGGGAGCTGATCTGATTTTAAAGGAACTTTTTAATCAAAATTGAACATTCTTTTATCATTTATTCAAATTTCCCCAAACCTATGACTGTTCTGTGGATCTAAAAAAAAAAAAACTAATTTCTGAAGAATAACTTGGCAACGGTTTTAATAGAATTAAAGTAAATGCTTCGGTCAAGATTTAGAAAGCACACACAATGCTATACCAAGATTTAAAACGTGAATTATATGGACACTATTGTAGGATAGGTCATATGATAACTTTGTGTACACATTATTAAAAAATGCCACTTTTTGTTTCGTAAAAGCTGTGAGGGTAGGGGTGTTTGCTTTTGACAAAAATATCTTTAATTTGTTATTATTTTGTTCTTGATAATGATTAAGCAATATTATTAGAGGTTTGAGGTAGTTGATTTAGGCCCGTTAAGGATAATTGAATATGATCATAAAATCCGCATTAGGTGGTGGCGGCAAGTAATAATGGGTCGATAGAGGATGCTATCATCCATCGCAGATGACCAATAGACATCACTATGCTGAGCTGGCATCGTGATCCTCGGCCCCACCCTCGTTGCGACAAAAACCCACGAAAAAAAAAAACACTTAGGCCCCATTTACACTAATACGTCTTAGTTTTAAAACGCTATTTCAGAACGAAAACGATCCACGTCAACACTGACGTTTCAACTAGCATTTTTGAACAGATCTTTGTCCACAACATACCACTGAAAACGCACATCACTTGACCACACACACACACTCTGGTATGCGCTGCAGCGGACATGCGCATCTGAGCTCCAGCGGTCAGCAAGTGCTTTAAGCAAAGATCCCCAGAGAGCAGTGCATATTGGACAGTTTATCAAGGATGTACTTCTGGATTGCGTCTCACTATAGTTGTTAAATGTGAAATTTAATTAATCCTGTCTCTATCTGACGACTCTTCGGTCTTTTGAATCTATCAAGTAACGTGTCACAGCATCAGTACACTGCTTCAATCTTTTACTTTCACGCTTGTACTTAGTAATTTTAGTCAAAACTTCAGATACTGTTGGTTGGTTGTGCACCTTTTTTGCCAACCAAGTTTGTCAACGGCGTTATAATGACACAGATCACTCTGCCTATTCATACAAAGGGATTGACAGGTGGCTACAAATAATTAATTAGTTATAAATTATTTCAAAATAATTAATTCACCTCCACATACGCTGACATTGTCCATCGAAATGTTTCACATTAGCCATCGTACAATGCCAAATTGGTAGACGTCGCCCAATCCAAGTCCCTATCTCAATTGATTGGTTTAAAACTGCTAATTCATTTAGAAACCAATCATGCGACTATATTTATGAATGAATTCATTGATTCAATTTGATCAAAAACTATATCATTAATTCATTAATGTACAAAACACCACAGTACAGCTCAAAGTTTTAAAAATACAACTCATGATTATGTGATGTTACTTAAAATAAATAAATAAATAAATAACTAAATAAATAAAACCCATACAGGGACTTTTTTGCTTTCATAACTTGAATTACAGAATAATAACTACATTTGAATAGGCTTTGCTTTTGTACTTCTTTCAAGACATGTTTTTAAAAATATAATGATATAGCTTTAAAGGACACCCAAACTGCTGCAATATTATTAGGATCTTTTTTTTTTTTTTAAATAATAATTTCCAGATGATGAACAATATATCCTGTTTTATTGAGCTCAATGTAATCAAGAACTGGTGTTTACTCTTATTCACTTTTCATTCTTTGTATGAACAGGCCTGAAGTCTGTGACGTGTGTTTGCACTGGTTAGTAAAGCTATGAGGGTTATGGAGTTCAGTCCTGTGAAGTGCACACTCATCCTGTTCTCCAGGCTGGGCAGTGCAAACAGTGCCAGTGTGCTGGCAAGAGCTGGAGGTGTCAATCTACCGGGTTTGTTTTTATGTGTGCCCTTGTTATGCTGAAACTTGAGAATACGATTAGCAAACCACTGCCCCATGAAGGCATGCAGAAAGCCTGCTGCAGGACACACAGCGGTGGCTGAAAACAGTTGGTCAGCAGAAACAAAAAAAAAAAAACAGGGAAAGAGAAAGAGAAATGAAAAAGAGAGGAGGATTAAAAAAACCAACTGGTGGAATGTTCCACTGAGTAATGTTTTGGAGAATGGGGTGGCAGTAGGTTGAAAAATCAGGGAATTAGGACACAAAAACTTTTAAATCGAAACAAGCGGCAGAAGCTGCAAGGAAAAATGAGAGCTCTTTAAAAGCTTGACTGATTCTCCTGGACAATAACATTACTAAAATGGCAGCCAAATCAAACGGCAATCAAATATTCTTATACTAATACAGCACAATGTTTATATTTAGAATTGAGAAATTTACAATATTTGTGACACCGGTGGCCATTAAGTGAACTGCAGCCAGCAACTAATGACTCAAGCTCACATTCTTTGTGCTCATTAACACAAGAAAAACACAAGAAAAATGACAGTCGTGAGAAAACAGCCTACTAGTACAGGAGCCAAGCATCGATCGCTATTGACTGACAAAGAAGCTCGTAACCAAAGTCCCTTTAAGGCAAATCATTTTATTCCATCTTTGAAAGGCCTCTCGGACAGTATGCTCGGGCATTCTGTTTCTATGGGGAAACACCAAATTCTCCAAAATTACTTGCCAAGCTTATGATTACATTTCATAATACAAATAACCAATAAATTTAAACAACAACTGTCTATTTAGTTTCATTTCTAAATGTTCATATCACACAAAATCTGCAGAATCACTTGTTTGGACATAGAAGAAATAAGAAACACAACAAGAAGAAACACAGACATAAGAAATGTATCAAAATAAAGCTCATAATCTGTACTTTTAAAAGAACCAAGTGCACTTGAAAACAATAAATTGTATGAAATGAACACGAGGTAAAGTCCGTCCTGTCAAACGCACATCGCATGATAACAACTACTGAAACGCCCACAAACTTGTAAACAAAGAGTCGCTGTCATTTCTAGAGGAGATTCACCATCAAGACCAAGTAGTGGATTACTTCTGAAGATCAGCACGATCTGACAATTATTATCTAGAGCATGATAATGTGTAGAATGACCATAAATGAGGTTAGTGCCGTGATCTTGTTTCTTTCAAGTGCCCATGCGCATTAGCTTAAGCAACCTGAAAATATGCCGATCTTGTTTGATTCGGACGTTTAGAAACAAAACTTATGATACTGTTGTTGTGTAATTTAATTGGTGATTACTTATATGTAATGTAATTATAAACTTGGCAAACAGTTTTGGAGAATTTGATGTTTTCCCATTCAGACAGAATGCCGGAGCATACTGGCCAAGAGGCGTTTCACAGATGGCTGCCGAGTGAAATGACTTGCCCTAAAGGGTCTTTGGTATAAATGTCCTACCTATGCAGATGTACAAAACAACTGCAGAATTTTTATGAATGCCCTGGCATCAAGGGCATTAATACGTCAAGCCTCAAGTATATGGTAAGGACAATGTTCGAAGAATTTTTTTTTGGGGGGGGGGGGGGGGGGGGGAGTTCGTAGTGAGCAGACTTTTTTTTTTACACCTAATATGGCCTATGAAGTTTTAAAAAACAGCTGATTGGTCATGTGGGTGTAATGTTTGCTAGGTCAGAGATTATTCAGCAAATGTGTTTCCATCTTCCATAATTCATATTAAACCTTATTTGTCCAAAATCACCTAAAGCAAGCGTTAGTTAGTAGGGCTGCAGCGATTAATCAAAAAGTAATTGAAATCGACATTCAGAATCTATAATAGATCAAATTTTTCCAGGTCACTTTCTTGATTATTTTCGCTACCGTGGAGTCACGTGACCCCGCTCTGTTAACCACAATTTGCAGCCACATCTGATCTCTGGTCAAGTAGGATGATGGACCCATTCTTGAGCCTTACTTTGGAGGATCATAGCTAGTAGATAGTGTGTGTTTCCTTCAAGTATAATTTTAAAATCAAGTAAATCACCCTTAGTTCAAAAATCTCTGACTTGTAATATGTGAGCATATTTACTGCACAAAACCTGTCAGTGAACTATGAGGGCAAACAAATAAATACACTAATAAAATAATCGTTCATTAATCGTAATCGAGTTAAAATGTTCATTAATTGAGATTTTGATTATAGCCCAAATCGCCCAGCATAATTAGTTGGTTAAACTTTTTTAAAATTTGGCATTTCCATTTCTTTCCAAGTGAAAAAAAAACAAGGAGCACAATTTATGTAATGTTTTCCTAAAACAAAATAAAAATCACTTCAGAGCCTGAGGAAACATATAAAGATGTTTTTCCCCTCGGAATATTGTGCACCAGTGATTCACACACAATAAGACTCGGAACAACAACAAGAGAAACAAACAGGGTCACAAACACCGATTCCACGCTCCGTCTCCTGAGACATGAAAGCACAACCTCTGAGCAATTAAGTTTTCCTGTGAGAGCACTCATTCAAAAAGACCTTTCACAAAGAAGTATCCAGGGTGGCAACGGATTTAGAAAAGACCGGCATATTCACGCACACACACACACGGGACACGCCATGAAAAGGACGTGACTGAGACACAACGCTGCCCTTTTCCTCAGACCTCACTCTCTCTCTCTCTTTCTGCGCCTTTCCATGATGCACACAAAAATCCACTGTTCCTTGGCGGAGTGAGTCAGAGGAATGGAATTGAAGCTCTGCTATGATCATCTGTGTGGCAGAGGGGGTTTCCTCCACCAGGAAAGAGCGCAGACCAGATGAGAACAGTCACACACTAAACTAGGGAAAGAAAGCAGGGGGAAAAAACAGCAAAAGCCATAAAAAGCAAGACAGTGTAAAGAAAAACAGGAACAAGACGGAAAGAGATGAAGAGCGTTAAATAATAACATGGAATTGACGAGTTTGAAACAAATTTGTTTGTATTATTAATAAATAAAATGAAGCACCATCTGTCCCTGGAACTCCTGCTCTGTTCTGTTTGTAGTCATTCAGGCTACTGTGGGAGGTGTCAATGAATCTTAGCATCAGAGTCCAAAGACATGCGCTACATGTGAGATGGCTAGGCTAAATTGTCCGTAGTGTATGTGTGTTTACGTATGTTTCACAGTGTTAGGTTGCAGCTGGAAGGGCATCCGAGCGTAAACATATGCTGGATAAGTTGGCGGTTCATTCCGCTGTGGGACTAAGACGAAAAGAAAATGAATGAATGAATGAAAACACCCCAAGTAACACTATAAAAATGCTGGCTACCACCCAATTGATTTGTGTTGGGACAACATGAGGGAAATAAGTTAGCTTATTAGTTTTTACAAATTTAAGTAAATTAAACAAAACAATTAAGTTGTCCCAAAAAAACATAAGTATTGTGTTGTTTCATCTCATTTTAACATTTCAAAACATGAGCAAGCCATGTAATGTTCATCGATGCCAGCAAGTCCCACATTGAGATCAAAAGATTTGCACTGCACACAAATTAAACTTTGTGATGCTAAAGCATTCGTATTTTGTCTCCCCTGGGGCCAAAGGCGACTGCACAGGGTTAACCTGCAAAGAGTGCTAAGCCAGGTGTGATGTGTTAGCGGTGCCTGATCTCCACATGTACACATTCTTTCAGAGGTTTTCTTAACGTCTGCCCAAGGCCTCTTGCTCTCAGTCTCCACTGTCAGAGGGGAGACGCATTTTTTTGCACACTGTATTTTGGGACCATGGCTGTTAATATCAGACATCTGCCTTTTGGAGTTCTGTTTCTCAGAGTTGGAGGAAAGGGGTGAGGAATTGCGGGGCCACAGAGAGGGAGGGAGGCCTCCGAGCCACATCAACAGGAAACATATTTACGCAGTCCAGAGAAAAAGGAGAGAAGGAAAGAGATAGGGCTAGATACAGGCGCAGTGAGCGCTTTATAAAGAAAATGAGTTGAACCGACTCAATTACAAGAATATGCAAATAAAGAAAGCTTCTGGAATGCATGACCATGTGTGTTTTTATAGGCCTCCTGATGAGCGAGTAGACAAAAAGTCTGTGTGAGGAAAATCTGAGTAAAGCTTAAAGTGCACTTCGATTTTAGGTGTTTGCTAAGGTACAGTTAAGCCTGGTTTACACTTCTGATCGAGTGATCGGCGTGACCCACGGCGCATGCAACGCAAGTAGCTGTGCATTTATACTTCTGCGTGCTGTTTCTGTTGTTCTGCTATAACACTTCCGAAACGCTAGTTAGCAGTGAGGTGTTAATGTTCCTCTGTCTTGAGTTTCTTCGCTGGTGTTTTGTTTTTTCTGAATGCTTCCCTAATGTACAAGTGGATCAAACTCGCTCCTTTTGAGGCATGAACCCGCAGACATGCAACAACTTTAACCATGAGTTAAACACAAGATAAAACTTACCATCCGGAGCTCCTTTTCGGGACTCCACACTTGTAAACAATCGCTCTATCGGGCTCGCGCGGCTCTCAATCCCACCCAGACTCGACAGTGATACCAAGCCGACCAATCACAGAGCTTAGGCTGCGCGTCATTGCGGCTTGTGGTTATATTTTTTAATAGGTGCACATCAGCGACGGCCACGGCATAGGGCGATGCATCAACGCGTAGGCTGTGCCGTAGCATACGTGTGAGCTTGACGCAGAAGTATAATTCAGCCTTTACTGCAATGCAGATTAGGGTTGTCATCATACTGGAATCTGGTACCAATCGATACTGAAATTTTTGAAACTTCCATTTCCTGCTAACATTTAAGTGCTACGTGAAGTCATCAGTTCATCGAACTCATGAATGTTTACTGAATAACGGACACTGACGCGTTTCAAAGTCACGTTGATCAGCTGGTTTGTCTAAAAGCAAAGTGTGATCCGCTTATGAATCGTGACTTTAAAGCACTCCAGTCTCCCCGTATTTGTGGTTACACTCAGTAAACAGCGGTGATTTCAGTCAACTGAAGATCTTCATGGCCAATCACAGTGATTTCTGTCAGATGTTGCATACTAAAACAAACGCAGAAAAATATATATGGTCTGAACTCGGTCAAACTATTCTAAAGAATCACATTTAAAATCATCATCTCAAGATGGTCAGACTGAATGTGTCGATAAATTTAATGTTTTATCCCCAATGACGTTCCATACAAGAACAAAAAAAAAACAAATAAACTACTAAACACAGCAACAACAACTGATACTCTAATTGACGAATGATTAGAGGATTTAAAAATATTTCTAACTCAAAGTACAAAGATATTTTTAATACTCATAACATTTGGAGAGAAATAGCAAAGAAACTGGATATGCATGAATCTTCCTGGTCTACATGTAAGATTATCAACCGGCACACAATCAGTTAAAATAAGCTGCAGAGGCTATGCGTAAATTTATAAAAAAAAAAAAAAAAAAACAAGCATAATCTGGGTTCAATGCAAAGTGACATAAATCTAAGAAGCAAAACATATTTTATTAAAAACTCACATTTTTTAACATTTTGTAAGACTGGAGTGTGTCAATTCTGCAGAACCCCATTAGAAGACCTATACACTTAGCAGGAAAGGTGATTCATAGGAGAAGGAAGTAGAATTCAGATGTTTTTCTGCTTCATAAACCACAGCAGGGCTGAAAAGCAAGCCCCACATGCTCCTTTTCCTCCTAGCCTGCCTGTTTCCACCGAAAAATTCAAAGTTCCTACCACACAAATAAGTTTACAAAAACAACACTATAGCCAGATCCAATAAAACTAGATCCCTCACATTATAATCAACAATGCAGCGCAAATGCTCAGGAACCCACTTTTGTTTGTCACATAACTTGGATAACAGAAAGCTTTAATGCCACAGGGATACATTCAATAGATTCAATTTAACAATTAAACATTTAAATGTTAATAATAGAAAGTTTCCACAACAAAATTGAGCAGGACAACCATTTTAACATTGTTGATAATTATGCTACTGCTGATAATAATAAAAACAACAATAAAAGTTAGACAATGAAAGTCTGACCATAAAAACTGGAGAAATTATGCTAAAAATGCTAATAATGTTTGTAATATTACTGCTTTCAAATACTTATTATTGACCTCTTAAACAGGCAAACAAATAGATAGAATGAATGCTACAATTACAGATTATTAAACTATTAAACTTGCATTGTGATGATTTTCTATTGTCATTCTGGCATTATATAATGCGTGGCATAAATGGTCTTAAAATGACAATAACATTTTTTATAACAATTTATTTTGGTACAATATATCGTACAACAAAAAATGGATATTGTGACAGGTCTATCAAAATGACCGACAGACAGACGGACAGGCAGGCCAAACAACAGAAAGACTGAATGACAGAGACAGAGAGACAGACAGAACAACAGACAGAGAGACAGATGGTACAAGATAGACAATAAGAGACAAACATACTGAAAATGACCGAAATACTGACAGAGACAGAGCGAAAGACAGACAGACGTACATACAGAGACGAACAGAACAACAGACAAACAGAATGACCGACAGACTGACAGTGACAGAACAACAGACAGACAGATAGAACAAGATAGACAATAACAGAGACAGACAGAATGACCGACATACTGACAGAGACAGAATGACAGACGGAACGACAGACAGACAAAATTACCGACAGACTGAGAGTGACAGAACAACAGACAGACAGATAGAACAAGATAGACAATAACAGAGACAGCCAGAATGACCGACATACGGACAAAGACTGAATGACAGACAGAACAACAGACAGAACAGACAGAATGACCGACAGACTGACAGAGACAGAATGACCGACAGAACAACAGACAGACAGAACAAGATAGACAATAACAGAGACAGACAGAATGACCGACATACTGACAGAGACAGAATGACAGACAGAATGACAGACAGACAGAGACAGAACTACAGAGACAGATAGAACAAGACAGACAATAACAGAGAAAGAGACAGAATGACCTGCATACTGACAGAGACAGAACACCAGGCGGAAGACAGACAGACAGACAGATAGAATGACCGACAGACTGACCGAGACAAAACGACAGACAGAACAACAGACAGACAGAATGACAAACAGAACATTAGACAGAGGGACAGAATGACTGACAGAACGACAGACAGACACAGAGACAGATAGAACAACAGACAGAATGGCAGAGAGACAGACAGAACAACAGACAGAATAAAAGAGAGACAGACAGAACAACAGACAGAATGACAGAGAGACAGATAGAACAACAGAGAGAATGACAGAGAGACAGACAGAACAACAGACAGAATGACAGAGACAGACAGAATGACAGAGACAGACAGAACAACAGACAGAATGGCAGAGAGACAGACAGAACAACAGACAGAATAAAAGAGACAGACAGAACAACAGACAGAATGACAGAGAGACAGACAGAACAACAGACAGAATGACAGAGAGACAGACAGAACAACAGACAGAATAAAAGAGACAGACAGAACAACAGACAGAATGACAGAGAGACAGATAGAACAACAGAGAGAATGACAGAGAGACAGACAGAACAACAGAGAGACAAAACAACAGACACAACAACAAAGAACCAGACAGAATGTCAGACAGAACATTAGACAGAGGGACAGAATGACTGACAACGACAGACAGACACAGAGACAGATAGAACAACAGACAGAATGGCAGAGAGACAGACAGAACAACAGACAGAATAAAAGAGAGACAGACAGAACAACAGACAGAATGACAGAGAGACAGATAGAACAACAGAGAGAATGACAGAGAGACAGACAGAACAACAGACAGAATGACAGAGACAGACAGAACAACAGACAGAATGACAGAGACAGACAGAACAACAGACAGAATGGCAGAGAGACAGACAGAACAACAGACAGAATAAAAGAGACAGACAGAACAACAGACAGAATGACAGAGAGACAGACAGAACAACAGACAGAATGACAGAGAGACAGACAGAACAACAGACAGAATAAAAGAGACAGACAGAACAACAGACAGAATGACAGAGAGACAGATAGAACAACAGAGAGAATGACAGAGAGACAGACAGAACAACAGAGAGACAAAACAACAGACACAACAACAAAGAACCAGACAGAATGTCAGACACAGAGGTAGAATGACAGACAGAACAACAGACAGACAGACAGACAGACAGAGAGACAGACAGACAGAATAAATGCACTTAATGTGATTAACGTAATCATCTTTAGTATGAAAACCCTCATGCAGCTCCATTCAGCACCTTCAGACATTCTGTGACCCTGAAGGCGCTGCGAGCTCAAGATCCTCTTTACAGCAGTGTTTTAATAACGATAAGCCAACTGTACACTGCCCAGCCCTGGGAAAACATTTATCAGCAAATTGTTTGCAAAAACCTGCAAAGTCAACATCAAAGGATAACAGGAGACTGGAGGCTTATCCAGTTCAGGACGGGCCACCTGGCAAAGATCGAGCAAACGTTAGAAAATCAAACAAAAGCTCTTATCCTGAACATGCCAGAACGTCGGCGTGGCCTCGGATGGCATCTTCTGCAGACCTGCGAGGCTCAGACTCTCTCTTGTCTGCATTCTCTATCCGTCGGCCTTCTGCCAGCTCATAAAACACACAGTCCTCCGCTGCTGAGTCTGCTCTTCTCATTGGACAAACTCAATCAGACCGAGCGTCGCAGCTCCTCTTAGCTGTGTAAACAGTGATGTGAGCTCAGACGGTCAGATCCAGTCTCCTGCGGTCTGGGCTACTGTGACTCTCCGCTTTTAAATCGCTTACATACACTCACAAAACTCTTACTGAGGGAATCCAGTGGCCTTTATGAAGTTAAAAAGACATTATGAGGTCAGACGCAATTTACTGTATGGATCCATTTAGTGAGAATGCCTTTCGTGCTGTCCACACACAAGAGAGGGTTTGATATGGTTTTTGGAGAACTGACACACATGGATCTCTTAGAGGTTTTGCAAATAATTACTGTGGAAACATTTTAGGGCTGCAGAATTTAGGAAATATCTGCTTATGGTTTTTATAATAGGGAAAAAATGGATTTTTCAAATGGATTTGCATGTTTGTAGGCTTGCACAATTTGGCAATTGGTGTATTTATAGACCGGGGTAAGCTAGCAAAATTTATTTAAAATAAGATCAAATAAAACATTAAAATAAGAGGAATATCATAGAAGTTTATGGCTAATATGTCTATATTTGTCTAATATGTCTATTTAAAATGACTAATTTTACTGCAAAACAAATGCATTGTCAACGCTTTCATGTCGTTATTAATGCAACGTTAGCGTCCGGGCTAATTTTAGTGCTAAATAAATGCAGTCAGCATATTGATCACTGCATGTTAGGGTTGTGTGATTTGGGTAAAATATCTAATTGTGATTTTTTTTAACAGATATTGTGATTTCGTTTTTATTTGTGATTTAATTTTGAAGTTAAGCTTGAGCTAGAGCTGCACAATTAATCGTAAAAGATCGTGACCTCGATTCGACCCCCAAGACAATCTTAATCCAGCATTTCTACGATTCTGTTAATCATATTTTTAAGTTCAGGAGAGAAGCAATGGTGGCTTCACAAGTCTTCACATAGTTTTACATACGTTGTTCAGCAACGTGGACACCTCCAAATGGTGTTAAGAGTCACATGCTGTATTTATAAGATATAATTCACCCCAAAAATGACATTTCTGTCTTCATGTAATGTATTTGAGACCGCAAAATCACACGTGACGTGAGCTGACCGTCACGCGCGCGCCTCTGAATGAAGTCTACTTTAGTGAACAGAACCTGCATAGGCTGTGATTCACGAATAACAGGTAATAATGTTGTAAATAACATTCAGTTTGTGGCACAGAGTGGTCGTTTGGGAGCCACACAGGAAAAGAACCGCTCTTAGCAGTTGAAATTAAACCGAAAGCGCACACAGTGTTGTCAGATGTAGCTGACTGATTACAGCCCAAAACGTATCCAAAACCGGCCGAAATGCAAAAATACCCACCCAGTCTTCTGTATTCACAAAAATCATGCCAGTGGCAAATTTTAAGCAGAATATGACAGATTGTAAGCATATGTTTCAAACACAATAACTCAACATTAGAATTATCATCAGCATTAATGACCAGGACAAATCTAAAGTCTGCTCAAGTCCATCATTCCAGGTCTATACAAAATTTAGCATTTTAACCAACAGTACAGCTACACAAAGCCTATTGCTGTTTTACCACATGTTTGAGAATAACAATAATAATAGCCCACTCATATTAACCCTTATTTTACATTAACAGAATTGTGAGAAAATCATAATCTTTATTTTAGGCAAAAAAATAAATAAGTAAATAAAAATCGCGATTCTTATTTTAGCCAGAATCGTCCAGCTCTAGCTTGAGCTCAATAATCTGTATTATAACGTGCAACACTAAAGCCCTTGTCATTGAGTGAGGAAAGCCCTGTCTTACCGTGCGTGTGATCCTCTAATTTGTTATACACCTGCATTCTCGCGCAAAAAGCTGTTTTGTCAGTCGTGCTGCTTCATGATTCTAAGATTTGATACGCATATAGACAAACGGTCATAAAATAACAGACTAATCTGTAGTGACAACAAGCAATTAAAAATTTTGTTTCAGCCAGCCAAAGTGGCTAGTGGGAGTGGCTGTCTAACCCGCCACAACCGAAAACTACCCGCATTTGGCAGGTTGGCGGGCGTTAATGTAAAGCCCTGTATAAAACCCCTTAATATATGTATATATACATACATACACTGACACATGCAAGCTTGTGAATACAGAAAAATATAACAAAATAAAAGTACCACCTCAGGAAAAATTGTCTCTCCAAGTACCACCATAATGACCAGTATTGAAATAAAGTACCGTAGTTGGTCAAATAAAGCAGCTACAGCACTGCACAGTTCAAAAACGAAGCAGAGTCATATTCGTTCAACAAAATTATATTCCATACAAAATATGAAGCTGATCGGTCAGTTCTTATCACATGACTCGCAGTGCGGCATTCTGAAAAGTTAAGATGTTTTCAACTGGGGACACCTGGAATACGCAAGCGCTTCGTGCTGCAGTTATTACTAATTTTGCTAGCCTGTGGGTTAAATTTTCTACTCAAGTGACCGAGATGAGAACATGGTCATTTTTCAAAAAATAAAATAAAGTTGAAATAATTAAGGATTTTATGTGCGGTCCGGTACCATTTGATCTATAGACCGGTGCCGGTCTGTGGCCCAAGGGTTGGGGACCACTGCTCTAGCACATACAGTAACTGCTCTGCAAGCACCACGCACCTCTTTCTCTAGTTATGTGCCAATTAAATTGATTTTTAGCAGCTGATGACACGATGCACTAAAGTAAACATTCTAAGCACAGCGCTTTGGTCATAGGCTTTAGAGAACGATCAACACTGATCTCATTGGTGTTATCGTACGCATCAAATGATTAAACTGTATTCATTTTTTCTTTTGTTTTGATTTCTTCGCGTATCACTAGAAGTAAGCCCACGTACC
Organism: Danio rerio; assembly: GCF_052040795.2. NCBI lineage: Eukaryota > Metazoa > Chordata > Actinopteri > Cypriniformes > Danionidae > Danio > Danio rerio. The sequence goes on from NC_141044.1 coordinate 30,178,928, forward strand.
TCTAGTGGTACACGTACCACAGTTTGAAAACCACTGATATTAAATATTACCCTTAAAATGTTTTATAATTCAACAATTTGGTAAAATTATGTGATTACATCAAAACAAAAAACAATCATCCTGCATCCCAAGAACAAAGCCAAATAAAAGATATTTTTAAGATATTTTTTTTTAGATATTTTTAAAAGTGGCATCCATTAAAACAAGCTCATTATACTTCATTCTCACGATCATAAGCTTTGCAAATTTGCCTTCAAAGGTGTATTTCCACTAATTGCCAACCATCCAAATTATTGTCCAGACAAAAACCACGATATGTGTTCACAACATTTACAAGAAAACAGCATTCACATTAACCAAGAAAATAAACAAAAATAAATCAAACGGCACCTAACACTTCTATAAAAGAGCCTTGATTGATTTCAAAACAGGTGAGATTAACTTAGAGGAAAAAACAAAACAAAACAAAACACAGAATTGTTCAAACCTTGGATGCACTGCAAAGCCCCGTCCTCCATGCGGATGGTGAACGTCTCACCTGGGTTCACCTGGACCAAGATCATCTGTAAAAACATTAAACATTTACACATTCGCTCATCACAACTTTTGTTTATATCAGAGAGCTAAAGCGTATCTGCCTCATAACAACCAATGTATAATAGTGAGGACTATAAAAACAACAAGTCAACATCCAATAAAAGAAAAGTATAATCACAATGATTTTAGGGAGAATTGAAATGAAGAGCTGACCTGCTGTGATGCATCGCCATTGATCATGTGGTGCATCATGGGAAGCTCGTTGCTCAATGGAGGCGGGAGGTCCAGCATTTGGTCCGTCATCATCATGGTGACGAACATTCATGGAGCCCTCCCGGCGACAGCCTGAAAGAGATGCACACTTTTTATTAAAGTAATATTAAATGGGACTGTGTGATGAAACGATGAAGACGACTAAAACAGATCCTCCATCCGCAAACACAAATCAAAGACTCACTTAAACCTCACTGAAGGGCTACTGGTGGGTTATGGAAAGGGATGAAATCATTATGATGTCACCGATGTTTATATGATGATGTAATGTGTGTCAGGATGATGTAATCTGTATATAAAATGCAGTTATGGGGCGACAGTCTCTCAGCCACAGCCGGGAGAGCAGACGGAGAGAGAAAATAAGAGAAAGGAACTGCCTCTGTGAAACAATATTATTACATCTGCATGACTAAAATGATATACAAACTAATTCAAATAATAAAAGGGATAACATCACATATTATGTGCAGCAGGGGTATTGAGATTATGAAATACTAATGCCATACAACAGGGCAAAATAAACATGAGTTAACAGAAAAACTGATCAAATATAAAAACTACAATTTATTTTTATATAGCTATTTGCAAATTATTAAAGAAAAAATATAGAAAATGTACATAAATGTGTAAAAATATATAAAACATTTTAAAAAAAATTAAAAATTAAGAAAAACAAAATGAAAAAAAATTAAAATGTTTACTAAAATTAAAATGAAAACAAAATAGAAAACCTAATTCAAAAAGTTAATCAATCATACTAAAATTATCATATCCATATAACAATATTAATTATTAAAAATAAAAAATACATTTCAGAAAAAAAGTTAATTATTTATGAACATCTGCCTTAAAATAAGCCGGAATAAACAAATTATATATATATATATATATATATATATATATATATATATATATATATATATATATATATATATATATATATATATATATATATATATATATATATATATATATATTATATTTTATATATTTATATATATTTATATATTATATATATTTTATATATATAATATATAAAATCCAAATTAAAGGTAATTTCTCGATAACTCCTGTTTATTTGGTTTGAAATAAAAAATAAAAACACTCTCACACACCCACACACACAGACATAAAAAACTATAAAGTGCAGATAATAAAAAATACTGAAATGTTTACTAATTTAAATGAAAACAAAACGTAATTATGAAATGTAAAGAGAAATATCAACTTTTAATTAAAATGTACACCTACCATATTCACTGGGCTTTGAATCTAGCTTAGAAAATTATTCAATTATTAATACTTTTTTTTTTAATTCTCAACAACTAAACTAACACTCAAAGTAAATGTGGCATCTTCAAACTAGTGTACAGATCACAAGTCTGCCATTTTCACTACATTTATATGTTTTAAAATGAACCGGTTGTACTTCTGCAAACAGTTCAGATAGTTGTGCAACTGTAACCATCTCTGAAGTCAATACATTTGACGTCCATAAGCTTGATTAAGAAAGACAATACACTTCAGTCTTCAACACCTCGCAATAGACATTCACATGACGCTCCTAAAACTACTGAAAAAAACAAGCAAAGTTCAGGTGGCAGGTGAAAGATCAGCACAACAGCGGTAATGTCATCTGACTGCTGCTATATTTTCCTCTCAGAAGGCAATAACCTGTCCCATTAACTCCAAACACAAACATCAACCACAGGAGTCAAACCCGGAAAGAGAGAAATCATTCATCTGACACACTCTGGGAAAAATAACATAAAGTGAATACAAGTAAAGCCTTTAAATAGATAGAAACCATCATCAGATAATTGATATATAGCTTTTAACAATGGCAGATTTTTTTAGAAATGGTATTTAATGGAATTTTTTGTAAAAAAAAAAAAAAACATAATAAATGAAATCATAGCAGCTGATTATTACAAAAAAACAAGAATCATTTACATTCTCGGAATTCTTAGACATGTGAAGCTGAGACATCCTCTGATCTCCATGACAGAGGAAGAAGAGAGAATGGAGGTTTTATTGGCTCATAAATGCAGTCACTTCAACTCATAAACAGACACACAAACATACAAACCCCACACTGCCAACCTGTGCTGCTTGGAGTTGACTGTAGGAAACATTTAATTGTTCATTTATTATACATAATATTAAATATATTACTATAATAATAGTAAACCTTATGTATATAGACACTATATAAATGTATATTTTTAATTGATTACAACTTAATTTCAGTCATCAGATAATGCCTCGACTTTGTCATTCACATGTAAAAAGAACAAATTTTGTAGCATTGGCTCTGCAGTTTTCATAAAAATAACCCCTATAAATCATATACACAGCAGCTGATGGATGGTTCTTATCGTCAGGCAGATCTACAGTGCAAATCACAACACTGCATACCCAGCAAGCCTTTTTATTTTTGTTTTAATAGATTTCTAATAGATGTCTATTCTTGTCAAGTCATCTTGGCTAAAAAAAGGCTAAGTTTGAGCTGACAGCGAAAATCTAATCGACGTCTAACAATAGGGCAAAACTAGACTAGTCATCAAATAAACAGAAATGAATGACTACACATATAAAGTCTGTCTAATCTGTCTGTTTGACTACTAGTCTAGTTTTGGGCTATTCTTAGACGTCGATTAGATTTTCACTGACAGCCCAAGTTTAGCCTTGTTTTAGTTAACTTGTCTATGTTTAGATGTATATTAGATGTCTATTAAACACAAAATTGTTTGATGGGTACAAAAATAAAATAAATAAATAAATTATGACTGGATGGTAAAAAGTTGTCTCTAGAAGACTGGGAAGGACAGTGAGGTGGATTACAATTTCTTGAAGCTATTAATAAATAAAAAAAGAAGGAAAATTCACAAAACAAAAACAAAAAACATCAAAACACCTGCACCCTCCCCCAAAAAAACACAAGCATAAAAAATGTAAAACAAAATAGAATAAAAACACAACCCCCCACCAAAAAACTAACAAAAAAACAAACAAAAAACAAATATTACATTAAAAATTACACATACATTAAAAACAAAAATACTAAGAAAACGAACCCCCTATCAAAAAACCACAAACAAATTGTAAAATAAAACAGAATACAAAACAAAACCGACCCCCAAAAAACATAAACACAAATACTACATAAATTAAAAACTAAAGAAATTATATAAAACAAACCCCCTTTCAAAAAAGCAAGATATAAAACAAAAACAAAACACACTAACAAACAAAACACAACAAAAACAAACTAAAGCAACAAAATACAACGTGCAAAATACAACCTCCACCCGTAACACACAGACACACACACACACACGCACACACATATACACACACACATATACACACGCACACGCACACACACACACACACACACACACACACACACACACACACACACACACACACACACACACACACACACACACACACTCACTCTCTCTCTCTCTCTCTCTCTCTCTCTCTCTCTCTCTGAAGAATCCCATAAAGTTAAAGTCCAACATACTTTGTTAACCTGAAGGATTTTTTCCATAATGATTTTTACAGGAACTCAACCCATTACATTATGCATGTGATGTGTTTAACAGTTGAAAGACATGTCTGCAAATTTACCAGAATAAAGAACTAGTTGTAAATGTCTCTAAAATAAACAACGATTTTTACATTCATTAATTTTCCTTCGGCTTAGTCCCTTATTTATCAAGAATTACCACAGCAGAATGAACCAACAACTATTGCAGCATACTGTATGTTTCACGCAGTGGATGCTCTTCCAGCCACAACCCAGTACTGGGAAACACCCATACACTCTCACATCCACGCACACTACGGCCAATTTTGTTTACCCAATTCACCTATAGCACATGTCTTTAAACTGAGGGGGAAACAGGAGCACCCAGAGAAAACCCATGAGAACACGGGAAGAAACATGCAAACTCCACACAGAAATGCCAACTGGCCCAGCTGGGACTCGAACCAGCAACCTTTTTGCTGTGAGGCTACCCACTGAGCCACATGGATTTCTCCATGAAAAATTGATTACTCCAGTGCAAAACAAAACTATTATTTTGTCTAACAGTGAAGCATTCTTAACCCTTCCACATAAAGAAGCTCACATTATCCTTTGCTAACACATCCATCTTTTAGCTTTTCTCAATCTAAGCATGCTTGTTTACCTTTCCCTGCGCTCTACGCCACAGCATGTAATTACCAGCAAGTAAAATCATTAACACTACAGCTTTAGCCCCCCCTAGCCCAGGCCCCCAAAACCCCATTCTGTCCTTTTCCCACCTCGCCTCTCTTTACCCCCGAGCTTCAGATCCAATCTGTCTTTTCTTTCAGCTCTCCTCATTCCCTTCATTCCTGAGGACGGCTGGAGTCTGAACTTCTGCAGGGCCGAGGGGGGCGTTAAAGGGCTAAATCCCCCGAGAGAAAAGTGGTAGAGATACGTACAATGTCAGAGCCGGGAGAAGGGGGTGCCGGACCCCCTACCTTCACGGGTCATGTTGTTGTGACCACATCACAGTGAGTGTCAATCATGAAAAGCACAGAGAGGCCTTTCATGGGCTGGTGAGGGTCCCAGTGATGTGGGGTATTCCCTAGACCACCTCCATGTCGCCACACACACGAACAGCAGGCTATTCACAAAATCAAAACAACACTAGTCAAACAAATCTCTTCTTTAGCTTCAACGAGACCTGGATGTGATGCATTTACCTAAAGCCCTTTGAAATATGTTTTTAATTTTATTTTTTGGGGATTCTGCATTTCAATTTTCCAGAAATAGTTAAAATACATTTTAGTAATCAATACGCCTGATTGAAACCATCAAATTTATCAAACTAAATGAATATTTTAGGCATTCAGTTTAAAGTCTGCATGAACTGGAAGATACTTTTATTTTAGTATGTTGATGTACTTTAAATGAAATGGAATATTGGATAGGGGGTTGGTTTTTTGTGCATCATACTCTCATAGCAAACTAACAGTACGAAGCCGACAAAAACTCGCTTAGATAGAGAAAGATAGCCACTCTAAACACAGAAGTAAATGGTCAGAATTTGATTGAAGATTACCAAAATATTTTTTATTCAGTGGATCAACTGTTCACCAAAAGAACAAGGTACCTAGGTACCCTAGGCTTTTGACCATTTTTTTGGAGATGCTGTGATTTTTTGCTGTGCAATGGTAGATTTTCCTCACATAAGTTAAGGTAAAAGGCCAGTGGAATGACACATTTAGATGACTCTAGAACACAAGTGTCATATCCAGTTGCTGGAGGGCCAAAGCTCTGCACAATTTAGTTTCAACACTAATTAAACACACCTGATCAAACAAATTAAGTTCTTCAGTTGTGTTTGAAACCTAAAGTAATGGCTGATTTATACTTCTGTGTGACGCGCACGTGTATGCATTGGCGCACGTGGTCGCATAGCCGTCGCTGACACTGACGCGCACCTCTCAAAACATGTAACTACACATTGCATGACGTAAACCGCAAGCTATGTGATTGGTCAGCTTGGTATCGCTGAAGAGTGTTGGCACGCGAGAGTGATGGAGCAAGTGTTTACAAGTGTTGAGTCCCATGCAAAAAAGCTCTTGATGGAAACTGCTGTTTTGTGTTTACCATATGATTAATGTTGTTGCACCTCCACCGGTTCCCGCCTTAAAATTAGAGAGTTTGTGCTACTTGTACGTTCAGAAAAAACAAAACACCAGAAACTCGCCACAGAGGAATATAAAAACCCACTGCCAGTTAGCGTTTCGGAAGTGTTTTTGCTGAGGAACACAAACAGTGCGCAGAAGTATAAATGCACGGTAACGCTCATTGCATGTGCCGTGGGTCAGAAGTATAAACCAGGCCCTGTTGAAGCAGGGTTGGAACTAAACTGTGCAGAGCTGCGGCCCTCCAGGAAATGGATTTGACGCCTGTGCTCTAGAAGGTAGGAGGGTAATAATATATTGTTATTTAAAAATATCATGATATAAAAATGTAATGAGTAATACTGATGTAAATAATATTTAATTAACAATTTACAGTCAGCTTCATACAGGCAGCTTACCGTATTTAAAAAGTATAATTCACAATTTCTCACACTCATTGAGGTTGAAACCTAGATTCATCCATCAAACACAAATGGAGAATATTTTTAATAAAGCCTGAGAAAATTTATGTTCCTCAATATATCAGTCGTAATGTGTCCTAAAATTATCAGTCAATCAACGTCAATCAAAAAATTTTGTCAATTTTCTCAAGCGAGCCAATTTTGGAAAAAACTAATAAACATATGCTGTATAAGTTGGTGGTTCATTCCACTATGGCAACCTCAGATTAATAAAGGGGCGAAGCCAAAAAGAAAATGAACGAACGAATGACTTATTGGTAATACAGTAAATACATGCGAAATTCCTGAATCCTCATCAGCATCAATAAGTCAATACAAAAGATAGCCCGCTATTGGCTGAGCCAGTGTTGCTATGTAAAGATCAGTCAAGATGCTTTAACAAGACAATACTCTAACAATGGCACCTTATTATTAATAAGCATTTATTAGAAAGTACTGTCAATGCATTAACAACAATACAATTTACCTTTAAAGCTCATTAAAAAGACAGCCTGCCAAAAGCAAAACCATAAGAAAGATTCAATTCCTTTCAGAAATCTGCTCTTGCATCTGGCAGGTTTACAGCTCCAGATGTGGACCCACTATGGCATGGGCCTATAATCCAGCTAATGGCACATAATAACACTGAGGAAGCTGGGAAACCAAGAAAACCATCACTTTTTCCTCTCCATTTCCCCCCTTCGTTCCTTTATTCTCTCATTCCCTCAGCCCTGATCAGCTGACACACATACACGTGCACGCACACACACACACACACACACACACATGCTCAGGCTTGCACACGCACATTCCTAGAGACTGAGAAACAATCTAAATGTCAAATTTTTCCCCCTGCAAAGTAACTCTTCTCACCTCGCAGCGCTCAGGCTTTCCTTCAACCCGACGTTGACTCACGTCTGCGACTCTGATCAGCATTTACAGCCAGATGACATCATCTCTTTAAAAATATCTGGGCCACAATGGAGTGCAGGCGATAACGGTCCAGACAAGGCACAGACAGGAAATTGAGGACACATTACAGGAGTGTGGCAGAATAAAGACCCAGCTCACTGGCTTTTATTTTTGTCTGCTGTAAGTGGAGTGCTCTAGTATGAATTGTTGGCCTGAAAACTAGCAGAGGAACTCAGTCTGTCTATATCAAACTAAAGCTACAAAGTTAAAGAGTGAAGGTCAGCTCACACCAAAAATGATAACAATAACAATATTAGGGCTGCATGATACTGGGAAAATATGCAGTGTAGGATTTTGCGACAATAGTATTCATTTGGATATAACATCTCCAAAGCAAAATGCTATTTTTTTAAATCATTTATGATAAAATAAACAAATAATTATTTTGAGCTCACTACTATTGGTTCAATTTTAGGCCAGTCTAGCCAATAGCACTACTACTGAGTAGGGAGACAGGTATAAAAAAAAAATGGCCCCATCTGATCGGTCAAATTTAGATAAACAACCTATGCATGCAACACACAAATGAGTATAAATTGGTATAAAAAAGGCATTTAAGGTGGCATTAAACTCTGTTTACACCTGCTAATGTAATACATTTTCAATCAAGCTGATCACAAGAGCATGATAACAAATATAATAGGGCTGCACAATATAAATGGTTTCAGTATAAATATTGCAATGTGCTCATCTTCAAAGGAACACATGAGTCACTGGTAAGTTTAGCCCATAAGAGAGTGAAAGCTTACCATTTTTATGTGCTTTTAAGGTCTGTGACTGAGCATTCTATAAGAGTTTAAAACATTTGGGTATTAAAAAAATGATGATGTTTGGTGGTTTAACAAAAATTAATTGTAATAAATTTACACAGAATTTTTGACAAAAAAGGCGGTTTTCTTGCCTGGAATTTTTGTCTCATTTCTAGTTCAAATATCTAATAGGGCTGGGCCATAAAATAACCATATCAGTATTTATTGACCGAACACCATTGTTGATATCGGAAAAAAAAGTTCAGTACGAAGTTTCGGTATGAAGCGATATCCGCTTGCTTCCGGGTCCAATCGCTCTATCAAACTGTATGGGAAGACTCATAAAATGGTAATAATACATTTTTACAAAGCAATGTAATACTTTGGAAGTTTACAATCGCAATTTTTATATCCATGCCTAATGTCCAGTGGCTAGGAAGTGATAAATTATGTCAAATTATTAAAAGTTTGGTATTTGTAATGCAGCAAGACCATGATTTTATATCAAATTCAATTCAAAGGGTCTTCATTAATATGCATTAATATGCATGATAGCTTCGTTTTTACCTCTACAGTATTCAGATTCAGATACAGTATTCAGATTAAGTATTCAGACGGCAGAGAGATGCCTCGTTGTGTTGCCAAACCAAGTGGGAGAAGAATTGTTTGGAGATACGGGTCATCAGTGTTGTGTTTTTAAATGTGCTGCAACAAAGATTTTGTTTTCATCTTCCCTCTCTGAGAGCGCAGCTGGACTCACGTGTGTATTACAGTGCATGTGACGAGTGACAGAAATACATGTCTAAGGAACAATTTTTACCGAGAGCTTTTCTCATCTGGAAATGATGAAATCCGGATTTGCTGCTCGTCTCCTTTTAATAAAGTCATGGATCCAGTGGGTGTTGATTGTCCTGTTACAGATTTGGTAAGTAAGTGATCAGTGTTCTTTGTTTATACAGATGGTAAAGTTAGTTTGTATCGTCAGCAGTACTATTTCAGTGTTTAAAACAGACCTTAGTCAAACGATTTCTAAGTTACTCAGTTTACAGTACGTTAATATCACTACAATTTTATGGACTGAAAGATCCGCAGTAAATGTTGCTCTCTAAGTGTAAACATTTAAGCACCAGAATCAAACTATTACTGTCGTGTAGGATTTTCGCCGCATTTTGTGACCGAAATAACACACGCGGCTTTCTGGCTTTTTACCTACCGAGTGCATCCAAGTTACAGAGAAATGCGGAGAGTTTTTTCTCTCTCATTTGCCGTGCGGTATCAAACATTGCATTAAAAATACACGCTTCCAGCAGCTCCTCAAAACAAATATCTCGTTTGTCACGAGGGGCATGAATGAAATTCCTGAATGAAAGAGCCAAACTGCAGTTAAAGTCCACCATTTAATAATTTGGCAAATAATTTGATTACTGATGTCCATGTAAACACAGTCACTGTCTTTCTCCCATGCGTCTGTGTGTTTGCGGGACATGCCCACTTTCCTGACTTTTTCCAAAGTAGACGTGTGAAAAAACCCTGCTGAAACAGTGGAGTTTCATGGCCCTTTAAAGTATGATATGACGGAAATGTCCATAAACGAATATTTTCTCTATTCAATTGAGTAGCGGCTTGGACCCGGAAACAGTATTCAATACATCACGACTTAACAAGCGGATATTTTTATTACAATGTGTCTGCTGAGTGCGCACCTTGAAAGGAATGCCAATAAGCTTGGGATGCAAGTTTGTCATTCCAATGGAGGTGCACGACGCGCATATAGGAGCGACCTGCACATGTTGTGCAAGTAACGCACACGTGACACGCATGATTTTCCTGGCGCACCTAGCTGAAAAACATCTGAACTTTTACAAATGCATGAATCGCAGTGCACTTGTAGCAAGTAGAACAGGTAATGGCGGCCAGTAAAAGCAAAAGCAGCGTGTGTTTTGCTTCCACACAAGTCACACTTTGTATGGAATATACACATTTCATTAATAACAGTAGACTAATTACCTGAGACAAACACAGCGCACCCAAACAAGCAGTGCTTTTTAATTTTCTCCATTAACTTGCAGAGCTGCAGCAATGATTTGTTTGTTTGTTACCCTTTGAAAATGATTGATGGTCACCTAGTTAACAAAAAACTTCAGGGGACTGCAAGCGCGAGCTGCGGAAACCACGCCCTCGCGTTAGTCACTTCAGGTCAGAATAACTGTACCTTATGCAAAAATGAGCGCCGTATAGCCGCAATAAGGTGATTATAAATAAAAAAAGCATGTAAGGAGGTCACCAGATTGGCTTTTTGGTTTCTTTTCTAGTGCATCCTAGCCACTTGCACCCAATCTGAAGAATTTTTTAGCATAGTGGTAATGTAGTCATTCAACTTCACAATTAATGTTGCAATATGTGTTTGAATAATGATGGCTGGATTCTTTACTTGAAAGCTCAGATTTGATTATGATAATTAGTTTAGTTTACAGAGTTTGAAGTTTTTTATTATTATTCACACCTCAAAGTTTGCTTCGATTTTTCATCATTTAAACTTTAACATTACACACACTTTGTACCATTTTATTTATCAAGTTTGAGTTTCTTTAACACAGTTTATTTTATTATAAAGAGATGATATATTGTTTCAATATTTTTGTTTTTGAAGTCATGTTGGTAAATTAAAACAAAGTGGTTAAAATACCTAAATGTATTGTTAAAAATATTTAATAATTATCGATATCGAATGATATGAAACATGATATTGTGAATTTTTTTTGCAATATTGCAAAGCGCTAATATCTACAAGATTTTACCTACCCCACTGGCAGATCATTTGCTTGTTTTAAGAAAAAACTCAATTTTGACTTCTGAAACTGAAAACAAAACAATATTTTGACTTGATGCAAGAATTTCTTGATATTTTAACTAGAAAGCAAAATAAGAATAATGAACTGCCCAATAGAGCTAATCAAAACATCTTGTTAAACTGTATTCATATAGCAATATTTAAATCGCAGAACAATTAAATTTCGCAATATCAGATTTTTCCAATATAGTGCAGCCCCAAAAATAGCATCAATGGAGTCTGAATAGTTTAAAACCATTTCTAAAAAATAACTGAAAACAGGCTGCTTTTATAATGTAAACACTTGCATGGTTTAAATGCGTTCACACGGCCACAAAAGACCAGCTCTCTGGCTACTGACCAAACATGTGAATGGCCTTTTTTGATAAAGAAAAAAAAGAGGAAAGGGGCCACTGAAATCCAAACACAAGAGATGCATTTGAATGCATGTTAATACCAAGGTTGAAATGGTAATCAATCATGGCTGACCACTTATGATCACTGCCGACATTGAAATAAGAGGTGGCATATGAAGTGTATAAATAATGCTATGAAAACACCTCAAGATAATGTCATGTTGCACATTGGTAAAACAATAATTACGACATTATCATAATCTAAATGTTGCACAGCCCTAATAATAAGCATTTTGAAGGCTTAGGAAAGAGCAGACAGAAAGTCAAGCAGATTTTTCACAACATGAGCGCAAGTAAACAATGATTCCAGTTTTATTTTGGGTGAAGTGCTTCTTTAACACTGGAACTACCAGAATTCTCGGGAACTACTAGAATGGCCATTCATATTTGTCATGTCATATTTACATTCAAAGCTTGTATTGAAATTTTAGAATTAAGCTTTGAATGTCTGTAGTAATGTTTGTTGAAGCCATTACCCTAAAAATAAGATCTTTTTATAAAGGTGTAGTATGTAAGTTTGACTCCCAGTGGTTGAAGTAGGTATTGCACTCCTGGATTGATACAAATTTTCACTCAGCTCCTCCTCTGGCGACATTATGCAAGCACAGGTTGCCAGATTAATGTGAGTGAGCCTGACTAATCAAGCCTATAGGCTGATTTAAGGCTGATTTAAACCGTTTTTAAACTAAAAGCAACGACATGCAAAAAAAGGAATATTTTCCATACTAAAGGAGTTTTTATCCTAACCAAAATGATTACCTCAGGTGCACCTCATGTGCTTTACTCAGTGATAAATGCTAATAATGCGAGTTTGAATGACATTTTACCTTACATTTATTGCCTTATACTGAAAGCAGCAGCAGATAGCTCATCTCAGATCTAGAAAATAAAATGTCACAAGTTAACAAAACGTTAAAGAGGTTTTATATGTATTAATTAGACTGTAAACTTTACAATTTTGTTCTTCTGAATGGCTGTATTTACGTTTCTATCGTGTTTCGTCAGGTGCAAACCAGACGAAATTTGCTTACTATTGCAAATCTCATCATGTAGCATGTAGTTAGAACACGGGGTTACAAAATAATCTGCTCATCTAATGTTTACGTTCATCATATTTTTATTATTTGCTAACTAATAACCTCATGCGGAACTATGAATCTGAGTCTCATTTCGGGGCTGTTATTGTCAACCAGAGGTAGCATTTTTAGTCGCGGGTGTAAGCTTCCTGACTGAATAATTGAAATGTGCAGTTTTTCACTAAGGCAACCGGAGTGCTGAAGTACAATTGGCTAAACTGGCAGTGGGTGGCAATATGACCAAAACAAAGACAGCTATTCCAGCACGTAACTCACATTTTTATAGTAGAATTCTTGACCTTAGCATTGTTTTTTAGATAAACAAGTATGTTCACTTAGCATGTTTCTTAAATATCTGAAAACGTATGATGGTCTTTCATGCTTAGGAGTCCAAAACTTACATACAGAACCTTTAAATACAGCCTATAATTGTGTTGATAAAAATAAATGAGATAAACCAGTCCTGAAGGTGCAAACTCTATCTCACTCGCGGAAAAGATTTTTAGAATAATAAAAATCTTGGTTTTAAAAATACATTTCTGATGTTACGTTTTTGCTATTAGAAAGTAATTTTTTGTTAGCAGAATATTTCTAGACAACAGTGGCACACACAGGAAAAAGTAGCTGATGCTGAATTTAAACATTACAGTTTAATAACATTGTCATATTAAAATACATACACATTTAGGAAAAGTCAGGCTGTGTGTGAGATCAAATGATGTGCGTTTTTAGCAGTATAGTGTGGACGGAGATTTTTTCATAAATGGTGAAACACCAGTGTGGACATGCATCATTTTCGTTCTAAAATGGCGAATTAAAACTGAAACATATTAGTGTAAACGGGGCCTTAGTTCACTTTTATTTTTCCTCTATAGTATTTATTTATGCTTTCACTCCTCTATGAGACTTTACCTGTTCAATAATAAATAAAGATATTCAGAATTGTGCCAAAATTGTATTTATAAATCGCAATATACAGTTGAAGTCAAAATTATTTTTTTAATATTTCCCAAATTATGTTTAACAGGGCAAGAAAAATTTCACAGTATGACTGATAATATTTTTTCTTCTGGAGAAATTCTTGTTTGTTTCATTTCAGATATAAAATAGTTTTTTATTTTTTACAGCCATTTTAAGGTCAAAATTATTATCCCTTTTAAGCTATATATATTTTTTGTCACATTTTTGTACTGTCATCATGGCAAAGATAAAATAAATCAGTTATTAGAAAGGAGTTATTAAAATTATTTTGTTTAGAAATGTGTTGAAAAACTAAATATAGAAATTGGGGGAAAAAAATAAATGTGGGGCTGATATTTCAGGGGGGCTAATAATTCTGACTTCAACTGTATATTGTGAGATATTAAATATTGCAATGTCAGATATCGTGCAGCCCTACTTGAAAGCTCTAGTGTTAATAAAGTTCTCAAGTAAGCTTTAGTTCTAAAATCTCAAGTCGAAAATAATTGAGAAACTGTTAATGATCCAATTAGCAAAAAAAAAAAAAAAATTAAATAAATGTGAACCTGATTTCAGACATTGGCACATGTTGACAAATCCAAGAACATTCTGTAACTTTGTTGCATCTTTTCTGATACTCTAGAGACATTACAAAAGTCAGTTTCTCAAGAGTCAAATATGCTCTTCCATTAGAGTCACTGTCAATCACTTGTGCTAGTAAACGATTTCTCTTGCTTTGGTCTATATAAAAGAATCAGCATCATCGAGCGCCTCTGTCCCGTTTAAGAGATAAATGTGTTACCCAACACTGACACCACAGACTCAGGAGCACGACCTGGTTCCTCCCTGAAGGCACAATAATGCAGTAACACACCCAGACCTCAAAAAAAGCTGACCCTGTTTCTTTACACACACACACACATTGAAACTCCATCCACTCTCACCTTACAGAACTTGCTGTAAAAGACACTAGCAGATAGGGGACAATAAAATGAGGGACAGTGCAGAGAAAGAAGACACTGAAGAGATTCCCAGGATCCAAATTCAGAGTTGCGTAAGCCTGATATGAAATGTGATCCAGACTCGGTGCGCTGAGAAGGAGCAGAGAAGCTTCTTAACTGGGTCAAGTTGACTGAATCATATTCTCCAATCGCACAGAGGAGTTTTGCAGTCTATAGTCACAGCGGAGGAAATGATACAGTCTCACACCCTTAAGATCTTACTTCAAAATGTAAAATAAGGGAAGAGCGAATCAAAACATCGAGCTAAAGCAGTGTTGTCCTATGCATGAATGAATCAAAGACTCTTTCTGGAGATTAGCATAGCGGCACAGTGCAATTTTTTAAATAAACTACTCATACAAGCTGCCACTTTTACTAAATTAAAAGATATAATGTGAAAAACTAAAGCAGATTACAAAACAAGTGAATCTTAACAAGTGAAAGTGTTTCTTTTAAACAAATCAAAACAGTTGGTTTAAACAGTGTTGTTGGATTTCTGAAAAAACTAATGTACACGGGACAGTTCTTTATAGTATATTTAAAATTATAAGGGATGCAAAAATGCCGATACTTGGATCAGATATCGGTTCGATACCGCATATTTTTGCTGGATTGGGTATTGGCCAGCTGGTAGCGATCCAAATCTGATCTTGTGTATGCACTATATTCTGTGTATTTTATAAGCCAACAAAAGCCATGAAAGTAGCCTATTATAAGGGCCTAGAAAGTTTTCATGTATGCCTACTATTTGCAAAATGTTCTAAAGCCATTCTATAGTTTAATGTGAAGCACAGATGCATATTCAATATGGATTGTCATTAACAAAAAATGATTTAGTCTAATATAGGCTTTTCTGAAACTGTGAATATTTCACTGTAGTTTTATTTATATTAACATTTCATTTAACAGACCAGTTTGTGTTTTGATTAGGGTCAATAGTGGTAGCCTTTTACAGACTTTAAAGAATACTCTTAATATTAAAAAAGGAAACATAAGCTGGACAACAACAGATCAATGTCATAACGAATGCTCAAATAATGTGGCCAAGTTTACAGCAAGCATCATGTTTTTGGTTAAATTGTGCTGTCTGCCAAATACAGTAGGCCTACAGGGTCAGTTATTTTTACTAATGAAGATCTATTATTTGAGTTTATCACAAGAACTATAGAAACTCTGTATTATAAAAAAATGCACAGTATCTTCGGCAGAATAAACAACCGTAACGTTAACGTCTATATTTGCAGCAGTGGTTAATGTTGGTTGATGGCGTTGAATGTTGTAATGTTTGTGTAAACTATGTTGGTGCATTATGATGGTGTATAAGTACAGCATTGAAAACTGAAGCTTATTGGTTAATTCGATTATTACTATAGCTGTGTCGTACCACAGCAACAATCTAATTACTATGACATTTTAATTCAATTAATTATCTATAGTATGCTTCCAAACACTATATTATTTACTATAGTATTTTCATAGATTGTAATAGCTTATACAGTATAACAGCTCGATGATGACAGGCAAATATATTTTAGTTCAGTAGAAAATTCAGCCGTCTTCATGATATAAGGATCATGCCCAACATATGTGGTTATTTTCTATTCATATCTCTTTTAAAATGTGGTATAAATCGTAAAAATACAAACTTTCCTATATTTATTCAGTTTTTACTTCCTGCCCTCCATCTGAATTTCACACCATGTAATTGAAAACAACCCATTCAATTTATTTCTAAGGAAATAACTTAAGCTCTGTGATTGGTTGGCTTGGTAGCGCTGACGAGTCTGGGCGGGACCGAGAGCTGCGCGAATGGCGCGAGCGATTGTTTACAAGTGTGGAGTACCATGAAGGAGCTCCGGATGGAAAGTTTTGTTTTGTGTTTACCTCATAGTTAAAGTTGTTGCACGTCCGCCGGTTCCTGCCTCAAAATGAGCGAGTTTGAGCCACTTGTACATCCCGGAAGTGTTCAGGAACAGCAAAAAAGTAGCGAAGAAACTCGACACAGAGGAACATTTACACCTCACTGCCAACTAGCGTTTCGGAAGTGTTAATGCAGACCGACAGAGGCAGCGCGCAGAAGTATAAATGCACAGCCACGCGCGTTGCATGCGCCGTGGGTTACGCTGGTCACCTGACGCAGAAGTATAAATCAGGCTTTATAAGTTGGCTCCTTTAGCCAAAAAAAAAAAATTAAATGCAAAGAGTCGAATTCTATTTCTGAACAAACAAGCCCTAGGCCCTATTTAGTGAACCAAAAAATATATACAGCAAAATCCGAAAAAAAGATGACTCTTAAAGCCTAGTTTATACTCATGTCAGCAAGTTTACACTACGAATGTGACGTCATCGCCATACCTGCCAACATTTGTCTCTGAAAATCCAGGAGAAAGGGTGGGGGGTGTCTAGGTGAGGTAATTACGGGAGTTTTCCGGGAGACAGAACAAAATTGGATAAACAGGAGGGTTGACAGGTACGGTCATCTCTGTGCTTGTGGAGTTTCACTTTGAGTGCGCGCGACATGATTTCAGCTGGTGGAGCGCATGTTTATCTTTTTTGGAGACTCGAGCGAACAGTGCGTGCGGCGCCGCATTTAATTTGAGTTGAATATGTATCACTTTGAAGAGATTTTGTCTGAAACAGGTATGCCTGTACACACATCTTTATGATCAGTCAATGCGTGATCATAGGGATAACCAGATGATCAATAATTCTTGGCTAGAAATTGCAACAGTAGTGTGAAAGGAAGAAAGTTTTGGAAAAGTTTGAAAAATCCTGAGAGGTAAGTTTGTTAAAACCAAAACGAAAGGCCATGGCAAAAGTGGAGACCCATTTGGTTTTAATAAACAATTACAGAATATGTTTTTCCACATAGATTTTGCAGTGATGTATATATTACAATTTTGAATTTAAAACAATTTAAGTTACAAAACTAAAATGAAGTCACAAATTATTTCTTTGATAACTGGAAAAGAATATTTGAACTTATCGACATACTGATGTCCTGTTTTTAGGCTTTATTGGTGATAATGATAATGAATGTTGGACTATTATTGCCTTTTTAGCATATCAGTAGAGGACAAACAAGCCAGACGGTAATGTGTGAACTGTTGAGGGGGTTAAAAAAATAAATAAATAAAAGATTTTCCTGCCATAATAAAAATATATATATATATATATTTGTAGCGCAACCAATGTTCTGTTATCATCAATATTTTAATAAACTTTAAAAGGTAGAACTGTCCGAGATATGAACAAAAGCAAGTAACACATTAAAGAGCCCATATTATACATGAAATAAGGTCATATCTTGGTTGTAAGGGTCTCCAACAACAGTCTAATATGCATGCAAGGTCAAAAAACACTTTCATGGTCTTATAATCTGCATTTATTTTTATCTAATTATCCCAGCGACTCCTGTATGAATCGTCCAGTGATTCATTTGTTCCCAAACCCCTCCTTAGCGCGAAGCTAATCTGCGCTGATTGGGCCGATGACAGTCTGTCGCGATTGGTCGACTGCCTTCAGTCAGAGAGGGAAATGGCCAATAGCTAATCAGCAATTTAAAAAGTAATCACAGTTCATACACGCTCGATAGTGTAGGCGTGGACTTTAGCTGCCACACTATGGCGAGTGGATAGTGCCACGGATAACCGAACGAAGGAGACAGTCGTGTACTCGCCAAACCACACACACACAAAAACACACACACACCTCCGGATGACAACGCTCCCGCTTCAGCCCGCACCCGCCAGGTTTTAGCCTGAGAACCCGCTCCGTTTTCTGCCCGCCGCGCCCGGTCCCGCTAGAGCGGAGAACACAACCAAATATCACCCAGTATACAGTCCAGACAGCCAAGCTGTCTGTTTAAAAACACACACACAGCACAAAGTACACAAAGCTCGTTCGTTCGTTCGTTCGCTCTCTCTCTCGCTCTCTCTCTCGCTCTCTCTCCCCGCGCCAGATTTCTGCGGCGCGGGAATACATTTCCGAATAAATCGCGGGAGCAGAACTCTAGCACGGAGCTCCATAAACAAACAGCACGCGTCGCGTTTTTAACGTGACTTTGCACGCGATAAGATAATATATCCAGTTAACCTGATACAGTACACGCGGTTACAAGTAACAAATCACAACTAAATACATTTGCAAGCTAGAGTAAACGAGGCAACAACTTTAACCGCACGTACTTACACTTGAGAAATGTAGGAAGAAACCCATCCTGACGTCCATCAGTTACTCTTTACTGATCCTTCCTTTAACAAACTCAGATGAAGTATTCTTTGTAGCATGTAGCTTCCAGAAGTTTCCAACTGCTTGGTTATAATGCTGAGGTTTCATCTTTGGGTAGAGACTCAATATATCCATCTGCAGTGTGACTTCAATCGACCGGCATGTTTGTGTGCGTGTGTTTGTGGGTGTGCGTGTGTTTGTGGGTGTGTGTGTGTGTGTGTCTGGGTTACTGCGTCAGAGGGCGGGGCCTCAGGTTTGAAATCTCCCGGGTTTGCGCGTGCACGTGAAAAACTTTGTTTCGTTCGTACGTCATGGCGAAACACCTAATGAGTCGGTATCAAGGCGACTCGTTTGAAGCACTATGATTCGACTCTTTTATAGATGAATCAACAGTTTTAAACACTGTATTCTTACAGATTTAAGCCTTAGCTGGATACTTCACTTCACTTAGAGCTGTGTTACACACTACATGGAGGGGAATTTTCAAAAACCCATAATATGGGCTCTTTAAAAGTTTGAATTTAAAAAATCTTGAATGGTTATAAAAATTTATAGGAAACTTCCTACTATTGTTTAGCCGCTTGACTTTATGGTGGGTTACTTTTGAACGCCCCCTGTGGTTTTAAAGAATATCACAATGGCAAACGCATCAAGTATAAAAGCCTCGTCCGTTTCGTGAGGTGCACGCGCAGTCAGCAGAGGTCCACGATGCGGCGCCAGGCGAAAGTATATAAATTAGGCTTAAGAAAAACATAAATCCTAGATTTCTAAACAAATGAATTTTATCAGCTGGTCCTTTTTAGCAATTCAAGACACGCAGAGCAAAACGTTGCAGTTCAAATCACACTTTTAAAAAATATATAGTGTAAACAGTGGAATCAAATTCCCAAACACGTATAATCTAGTTCTTTTTAGTGAATCAAATGCAGGTGAACTAGGCACAATATTTCTTTTGGTTTCAATTTCAAAGTAATCCACACAATCCCAGTCAAATAACTCTAACGCAACCATCAGAAAACAAATAATATCATTTTTAACTAGAAGTGCATGTCTTACAAAAAGATTCAGTCCATGACCTTATGTTTCCTTTTTTAATATTAAGAGTATTCTTTAAACTAGTTTTTAGTCTACAAACCTCCAGCCAAGGCAAAGTGGGAATCAACATGTGCATGTATGTACAAAACAAACCGACAGCACTTTCATCCCTTTCCCTCCCTCTTCTTCTACAGGTCAACAGGTCACATTCCTTATGCTGATTTGGGCCTCAGCTACAAACAGGCAAGCTAGGTTAGTCTGTATATATGTTCAGGACATGTGTCAGACATGTTCCGCTTGACATCTGTAGACAGTAGATGGGTAGATCATCAAGTTCAGAAAACATCTGAGGCAAAATAATGCTGGAGATACACCCACAATAGGCTTTTATGACCAAACATACCAATGATGCTCAGTGGAAGAGATGAGGATCAATATCTACTTTTTAATCCTGCCTCCAGCAACTGACAGCGGATACAAGGGCAAGAAAAGTTTGGCCTCGACACCTAATATTCATTTTTTTGCATTCCAATACACCTATGAGCAAAGAGGTGAGGATCAGAAGAAAAACTAAATGATGCACCAGCTCAGACATAAACCATCCAGAGCATCTGAGGCTGTGTTTATACTAGTGTGTTTCCACTTAAAAACTGCTTTACAATAAAAACTTTCCTTATCCAGACATAAAATATGAGCTCCCTCCACACCACACAGTCTAAAACGCATGATACATGACCATTCACACTGACTGGGTATGCGCATATTTTGCCAGCATTCTTAGGCTATGTTCACAAAGGTATTTTTATAAATTGATTTTTGTACTTTGATGCATGTTAAGATAGGGATGTAACGGTATCAGAATTTCACGGTACAGTAATACCTCGGTATGAATGTCACGGTACGGTATTTATTGAATCATTTACAGGAAAAAAAAAAAACTTTTGAAAATACTCCAAAAAAGTGCCAAAAGTGTCAATAACATACAAATTAGCCATCTATCTGTTAGCTTTGAAACAGGAACTTCAATTTTAATAACAAAAAATTATTAAACCATGTAAAAAAATAAAGTTTCAATTTAGTATTGTTGAAAACTCATCACATTTAACATTTAATCACTCACTTAGATAGAGATGGGTTTAAAGGAAAATTATCATATAACTATAATCTGGTAAAAGCTGGTATCTCTGGGTATTTACAATGTCCCCTGCAACAGAAAAAAACCCTCTCATTTGGGACTGAGGTTTCTGGGACAAGAGAGATATGACTTGGCCCATGTTGACAGCAGTGGGTAACGTTGTGCATTGTCTTTCCCCCACTTGAGAAGACAAACTATGAGTGAGATAGAGGTCTCATGTCTGCATCAATCTGAACAGTGTGCTGTGTTTCTGCAGTCCCCATGACTGATTATTAGTCGTATTCCCCAACTTGCAGGCACGTGCACACATAGGGCTCAACCTGTGCAGTGCACATGCCCTTTTTAGTCTTGGATAGAAAATGCCCTTCCAAAACGATCAAAAGTGCCCCCGCGACGCGACACAACCTCCGTCCAGTCCAGCCCTTCAGTAGGCGCGCGACAACACCTCTCTTGAGTATGCGCGCTCAACCCCCCCTCGGCGCTTTACAATACGCGCGCCACAACACAGCTGATCAGAACGCGCACGACAGCACCGCTATTCAGCACGCGCGCGGCGACAACACCCGCTTTAGGTTCGATCATTTCCATCTTTTTTTCATCTCCGCTACTAGCAGCACACTCCATTTCCGCATTACTGGATCTGTAGCGACAACAGACCGCAAAGGATTATGGCCACGCCGGGGCTGATGGGAAATGAAGTTTCAGCTACCTCCCGTTCGCTTCATTCGCCTGAGCAAATTTTCTCAGAAGACCTATAGTTTTACCGAGTCATGCGACTTCGGTAATATCGAAAAAATTTAATATTGCGGTATGACGGTATTTACAATACCGTTACATCCCTATGTTAAGAGCATGGCAAACCAACAGGCGGTGATAAAAGCCCTTCACTATAAGTTCACTCTAGGGCTGCACGATATTGGAAAAACGTAACATTGCGATATTTTTTATTTTGCGATTTATGTATTTTGCGATATGAATACAATTTCAAATTTTTTTTTATCCATAACTACGTGTAAATACAATACAAAAAAGGTACAACTGAAAAAGTGTTTAACGTTTCCAGAACCCCGAATATTCAAGTACAGTAACTAAATGATAAAATTAATTCAATAAAATTAATGTTACAGATAATTAATGTTACAGTTTCCTATAACTGAATGTTTTCAAAATCATTCTATAATCATAGTCATCAAAAACACATGCATGGATATCGCAATGCGTGTATTCACAGTCACGTCGCAGGATTAGATTATTAATTCAATATTAAAAGATGTTATTATTTTAAAACAATTTATGCAATGAAGGCTGTTGTTTTATATTCGATTATTTAAATTTCTGTACCTGGATTCTGTTAAGGTGGTTGTACACTGAATGCGCTGCTCAGCAACCTGTCGCACAATGCAGCGCCATGCATTTTAAAACTCTAGACATAGATTTCTATCAGGATATGCAAATGGCGCCGCAAGTCAGCGGCTGTCTGCGATGCCCAGCTACAACTCAGGAAACTGTTCATATTTATGCCGCACCACAGACGCCATCTGAATAGTTTTATTTTAAATAACATTCAAATGTGCGCATCTGGTGCGTGATACGCGATACGTAAACTTCATCTGATGAAGTTATATTCATAATCGCAATACGTATTGCAGCCCTAGTGTGAATTCTACATTCTGGCCAATCAAAAAAAAGAAAATGGTGTGCAAGCTGACATCATGACGCAAACACTTCAGTTTGCCTGAACTCCTCCACAATGTAACTGGAGTTTTGGAAAATCTTCACCCTGGCTGGAGTTTTCAGTAAGTTTAGGATTCGGTCACCTGATACTGCACTTTCATGTGAAAAAAAGGTTTGAAAATATTTGTGTTTGTGTGAACAAGGCCTTACTTACGGACTACAGATTGAACAATAGTAATATGAGAGGGGCTTGATGCACCGGGGAATGATACGCAATAGTTGCAGAAAACCAATCAGAGAGCGACTGTGAATAGCCACGCCTTCATTTTCAAAAAGTCTGTGTTTCAATCCATCAATAAGGAACCAAGAATCAAGGAACACAAGCATTTCCAACTAAAACAGGGACTTTATCATTTTTAAAATGCTCCATTTACAAGGGTCAAAGACAGTGCAGACACCAGGCGTAACTATAACAAAACTTGCACATTGAACATAGAAAACTCACTAGTGTAAACAGCATCTAATATTTTCTATTTTGACAGTGCTCGAGTATAAAAAACTTAAAGTAGAACTCACTTTAGAACAACTATTCCAGTGCTGATACTGAATGAATCAGTTATTATTAATAATGAGGCAACTGAATGAATGATTCAGTGACTCATTCGTAAAGATATGCTGAATTCATACTCGTACTACTCCTACAGTTGCTGCCATATAAAGATATGGTCAATTTAGTCACATTGTTCTGCAGCTACAAATTCAGCTACTGTTATCCATCTCATTCCTGTCTCTATTGAACCCATCTGTTGGGATGCAACTTATTAACAAAACAATCATGTTTGATATAAAAAACCCTCAATTTTCCATAATCTCAAAATTAAAAAAAATAATATAAAAAAAGATCAAATTGTGTAAGTGTTTTGCACTAAACATTTGCACATAAACATTTATTCTAGAGATACAATCATCAACTTTGTCAATTGTGTAACTAGAAGAGTCCTATAATAAACAAATCAGTTCAATGACTAAAGGAATCAGTGTATTTGAACAAATAAATTAAATTAATAAGTTGTTCACTTGTTATCATCCAAATAAAGATACAATCCTGATTATTTAATGATTTTTACATACGGAAACACGCATAAATAGAGCAACACTAACGATGGTCAGAGAAAAAGCAACACAGTGTCCAATCAGCACTCCTGGACCACCACTCAACCAATCCAATTTGAGAAGCAAAATTAATTGCTCATACTTGCAAACAAAACCTCAACCGAAAACATTGAGAGAAAAGAACGAAAAAGACCGGACTGAAAGAGGAACCCATTGCACAAGGGTATGATGGTGATCAGGGTTCCCTGTAATTCTCCACATCATGAATCACCCATTCCTTAAGCAGATTTTCAACCACTACCACACTTTCCATGCTAAATCCTTGATCAAATGGTTCACAAATGTGCCTTGCATTTCTTATAAGAACATCTCAGTTGGGGTAAGTGCCCTTTAGCAACAATTCAGCACGACCAATTTCAAAATGACAACAGAGGAGTTCTGACACTTTGCAGATCATTAGAGTCACTTTCAGGAAATGATGCAGACAGACAGAGCAAAACATTGCCATTAGCACTAACGCCCAAGCATTTCTGTTCCTGAGATAGCATCAGCTCGCTTCAAAGTGGGGAGGCAGTGGACAGACAGAAGCCCAAAAGCACACCAGGTGAACTGTGCATGATGGTACAGGAGGAGAATGCTGATGATAACAACTGTTGAGGTCACTTTGGAAACACCCGTCTACAACGTACCCCTTAAAAATGGAATTAGTTCACCCAAAAATTTTGGTTTGCTTATTATTTACTCTCCAAAAGCCATCAGAGATGCACAATATTGCTTTTTCAACCAAAGAGTAATTACATTTTTGAAAGATATCATTTGAGAAATTGAGTAAGTTCAAGTTTTGATCATAGCAACATTTGACCAAAAAACAAAAAATGTCATGAACTGAATCTTGCGAATTTGCGTAGCTGAATCAGGGATTTTTTCTAAGTATACATTAAGGCTGAATATGTTGTATGCGAGTTGATATCACGATATATTTATTAGGTTAGATTAAATTGTTTATTAAGGATTAAAAGATAAAGATTATTATTTATATGATGACCAGGGCTGCACAATATATCGTTTCAGCATCGATATCTCAATATACGCTTACGCAATATTAACATCGCAAGATCTGCACTGTCGAACCAGTATTATAACTGACCAGTAGCCACATTTGAAAACACTAATGATTTGTGGAGTTATTGCTAAGTTTAACTATAAAGTTACTAAAACATTTATATGTGTTTTTAATCATAAATCACTATATATATTCTTTAATTTTGGTCTATTATTATTATTAATATTATTGTTATTATTATATACGGTATTATTATTATAAGGTCTTTTTATTATCACGAGGTCTAAATAATTATTATTTATTATTATAGTTCTTTATTTATTATTATAAGGTTAATTATTATAGGGTCTTTATAATTATTATTTATTTATTATAAGTCAATAATTATGAGGTCTATTATATTTTATGTAGATGTTCTCTAATAAAATCGCTCAATGTACAGAAAGTTATGACATTTTTCCAAATAGACATATTGATTTCATCTGGTGAAATTATATATTCAATATCGCAATATACAGTTGAAGTCTGAATTATTAGCCCCCCTGAATTATTAGACCGTTTGTTTATTTTTCCTCAATTTCTGTTTAACGGAGAGCAGATTTTATTTAACACATTTCTAAACATATTAGTTTTAATAGCTCATTTCTAATAACTGATTTAGTTTATCTTTGCCACGATGACAGTAAACAATATTATACTAGATATTTTTATATATGCTATACAGCTTAAAGTGACATTTAAAGGCTTAACTAGGTTAATTAGGTTAACTAGGCAGGTTAGCTTAATTTGGCAAGTTATTGTATATCGATGGTTTGTTCTTTAGACTATTGAAAAAAATTTAGCTTAAAGGGGCTAATAATTTTGACCTTAAAATGGCGTTTAAAAAATTTAAAACTGCTTTTATTTTAGCCTAAATAAAACAAATAAGACTTTTTTCCAAAAGAAAAAATATGATCAGACATATTGTGAAATTTTCTTTGCTCTGTTAAACATAATTTGGGAAATATTTAAAAAAAGAAGAAAAAAAAATCAAAGGGGCTAATTATCTGACTTCAACTGAATATCTTATAAAAATCAATAAAACACAAATGTCAGTTTTTTCCAACATCATGAAGCCCTAATAATGGCCATACTATTTTACATTTGATTGTTAAATTTCTGTACCATCCAGAAAACCATAAAGGGCAATTCCAGTGTTATAGATGTGACATTTGCAGTAAAAACTCAAAACATAAACTCACAGAGAAAGTAGATGTTAACATTAGATTGAAACATCTGTTTATATTTTCCAAAAAAACTAACCATAGAGTTATGAGATCAGAAAAATTATCTATCTGTAAAAATGTTTTATACCTAATTGAGGAAAATAAACATGCGGTATGAATGTGACCAAAAAAGTATGCAAGTTTACAATCTACGACATACTTTGTAGAAATTCAGTGAATTAAACTGCACAACTCAAAAGAAACTATGCTAATCAAAAGGATAAGAGTAGACTCTTTATAGAACAAAAATCATTGATTATTTTATTTGACATTTTTGCATTTATAAGGAAAAAATCTTGGTTATGGATGTCACATCTCCCCATTATGGATGTGACATCTTCACATTATGGATGTGACGGATGTGAAATTTTCACTTGTGTGACTATGGTAAATCAAATTTAATAGTTTGAGAACACTGACAGACATTTTTGGGTATTTTTACAGTCCTGTAAAATACAAGCCTACAAAAAAAAAAAACTTAAGGGTTTAGCTATTTTGGTAAAAACATTTTTTTTCATGGCAAGGTTGACATTTGCATAGATTTGCTCAAAGCACTGTTTATTTATTTTATACTGTTTGCTTAATTTATGCAGACCCACTGCACAGAAAATGACCTGGCCACCAAGTCGATCTAAATTAATGAAATCTTTCCAAACAGAGTTACTCAAATAATTTGGTGAAATTATATCCATATCTTAATATATATTGCAGCAAAACAAAATGTCACAATATCAGATTTTCCAATATTGTGTAGCTCTAGTATAAATTATACATTTTCTATTTCTTTTCTTAAAATCCTACAATCCCTCACACCTTAGGGTTCATTATTGCCACAACATTGTACTCAAAAATTGGA
Organism: Danio rerio; assembly: GCF_052040795.2. Lineage (NCBI taxonomy): Eukaryota > Metazoa > Chordata > Actinopteri > Cypriniformes > Danionidae > Danio > Danio rerio. The sequence goes on from NC_141044.1 coordinate 30,206,241, forward strand.
TAAGTATTTTTGTGTACTAATTTCAATGACGTCAAAGTAATTACCCTTCACACAGGTCAGCAAAAAATGGCAAAAGAAAAGCCTGTAGGCTGAATACGCAAGTGTATGTTGTCACCGTTTTCTCAAATTAGCATTTTTGTAATTTACATGGAGTCGATAACGGTTTTGTCTTGCGCTTTGAAAAGTCTGCATTTTCAAGCCCCCAGAATGCCATTACCATATAAATGAATGACCGTAAAAAGCTTTCCTTTTTGTTGAAAATAGCGTCGTGTAAACAAACCTTTAAAGAAAGTCATACATACCTTGGATGACCTGAGGGTGAGTAAATAGTCAGGAAACCTTGTGTGAACTATTACTCTTAATTCCCCTTTAGACTTTTTAGTTCCTAACCAAAAAAAAAAAGTCAATGTACTCTACCTCAAAAAATCCTTTTTTTTTTACTTCTTTTTTTTCAATCTTTTCCCAACACAAATTCATAGTAAACTTAATTGTTTTTTCAAATGAAAGTGGAATGAACTAGGGCTGTGCAATTTGGGGAAAATATCTAATAGCGATTTTTTTTTAACAGATATTTCGATTACGATTTGATTTACGATTAAATTTAAACTTCAAAGTGATTTTAATTTTATTCAAGCTTCAGCTTAATAATCTGTAAGCCATGGCAACAATTCTGCGACAGCTCTTAAACTATACTTGTTTTGTTTCGTGTCTGTGATTTGAAACCAAAATATTCCCATATTACCAGTGCTGTTTTTCTTTGAAACTAATTTGTCTGTTACTGCTTCTGAAGAATTCCCAATTGTCAGAACTTTCCTGTTTGTTTTCTTTTTTTATTGTGAGCATAGTTCAGTTGCGCAACTCTGATTGGGCAGAACGAAAGTGTGCACACTCAATTGGCTAGGTAAAAAAGCCAAGGTCAGATCACACAATTTCGACACATTCCTTGACGTGGGGAGTCGTAAATGACAAATGTACATCTTGACACAAGATTCAACCGTTTCTTCCCATATAAAGTGGCATAGTTCATGACAGCCGATACCATTCCTGCGATGCCTCATGACAACATCGCAGAATGTCTAGCATGTTTATTTTCTGAAGCATAGCGGACTGGTTTTGAAGCAATTCATCTCAAATGTTATCGGGCATTCTTGTCTGCATATATTTTTTATATTGCAGCCTCTTGAGATTACTAACTGCAATGTTTCAAATTGCGATTTGATTTCGATTAACCGCACAACCCTAAAAAAACATAAAACAATCAAGTTGTACCCCCCAAAAAAACTCAAGAGTTGTGTTGATTCAGCTCATTTTAAATAAGTAGTTTGAACATGCAGCAAAAATAATATTTTGAGTGTTGAACACTAAATATATTTAGAAAAATATTGAAAACAAATAGCCATTGAGATCAATAATAGTAAAAAAAACACTATGGAAGTCAATGGCTACTAGTTTCTATCTTCTACCATGTTCAACAGAAGAAAGAACACATAAATATAGTTATAAAAAATATAAAATTATGAACAATTGGAGAGCAAGTCAAATTATGACAATTTCTGAGTGAGCTCTCTCTTTCAGGAGGTTGTAAAAAAGCACTAAATATAGCCTGGCTTTATCATCAGGCTGGAGATTGAGCCAAAGAATGGGATGGGACTCCAGAAAATACCCACAAGCACTGCATTCTTTCAGCGTTTGAGTTTGGGGCCAAAGGGCTGTAGGGTTGGGAGGGGTCAGGGTACGCCTGTGAGTTTTAATGGGGGGTGCAAGATGCAGACAAATCAGTGCTCACCCTGTGGTCACGTTACCACCACAAAAATGCGCATTTCCTTTACAAGACATGATTTAAAAGCGTCACTTACAATAAAACTTTAGTGCATATAACCCAATGTTTGACAACCCATCTCAAACTGGGCTGAAGTTTGCACCGCTATAAAAGTTTTATTCCTTTACATTACAGAACAAGTTTTCACTTTCTGACCTTATAAACTCAATATAAATACTGTAGTAACAGGTTATGGGGAGAAATCAAGCTTGATGCCAGAACCGGAGTCTCTAACGTCTACAAGGCTGCTTTCTGCACCTCAAGATTCACTCTGGAATGTTAAATTACGTCATGTATTTGGGATCGGGTTTCCTCTGGCTAAAGGATCCAGTTCACGGGAATGATCCAAAGACCCAGTTGAATGCATTGGGTTTTCATGAATACATTTGAACAGTCTATCATTTTATTGCACAACTGTTTACATTGAAACTGTCATTCTCAAAGGAAACAGGGTATAATAATGTGTCAACAATACTGCAGCATTTCAACACTCCCCTTCTAATCAATAAAGCCGTTTACTTGATAGGAAGTTCTTGCTTTGATCCGGTTCAATAAAAAGTGATTAAAAAAATCCATTTACTGTTATTTTACTCACAGACCATCCAAGATGTAATTTGTTTCCTTCAGTAGAACAAGACTTTTACTTTTTAGCTGAAACCATCATTGGGGATTCATGAGATGCTAATGGCTTTTTGACTATGAAAGAAAAAAAAAGACAATACCACAATATTGAGCTGGTTTTGTAATGAATAGGTATCAAATTCAAGAATTTTCCAAGACGCAGTTTACTGATCACAGATCATTTCCCTTCATAAAGCTTCAATGTATTAGATCAAATTTAGCTTTGACTGTGATGGGCTTATTTTTTCGGACTCGAAAATTGAATAGTGTTAGGGATGCACGATATATCGGTGGCCATATCGATATCGGCCGATAAATGATATTTTTAATGTTATCGTTATTGGTCTGATATTAAAATTAGTCTGATATCTTTAAGCCGATAGACTACATAATTGTATAAAACTGGTGCATGTATGGGTCGAACGTGGGTTTAGACTTGTCCAGTGCATTATAACACACTCATAAACCTTTCATCGATTATTTTTCCTGCAATAGACAGCAAAGCGAACATAAAAGCGTTGTCTGATTAACTAGCAGCTTCACTTTTTCTGACATTATGGTCTAATCCCAATTCTATTTTTGTACCCCTACCCCCTCCCCTTGGCCATTGAAACAGAATGTGAAGGGGAAGGGCTCCAAAATTTACCCCTAAGAAATGGTACACCACTACAACACCAGCACACGTCATCCCTTGACATCACAATCTTTTGCTGCATATGAGATCAGACGATCGTACTATGAAACATCATTAACATTATAGCAGACACTGTAAAAAGCTCATTCCCAGCCACTAGACTTTTCTGACAGGGTATTCGGGTGTCATTGAGTGGCAGAATGTTGTGAGACTACAATACAGAAGTTATTATTAGAGATTATAGATAGCGAAATTTAGCTGGCTTTTATTTTAGCGTTTTTTTTTCTTCTAAATCACGATGATAAAACACGGTTATGAATATATTAAAACACATGCTTGTTTGTTGTAAAAACTTATAATAATGACAAAAACATTCATTTGTGCATCCCCTACTTGCGTGTGCAGCCATTCTACTGTTGTAGATGTTGTACTCTGGGAAATTGTCCTACCCTATGGTTTCGAGTGTGGTCCTGAAAAATCTCTGTTTGAAGTTGTATCTAGCTCTTCCCCTTAGCATCCCTCCTTCAAGCTAAAGATAATTGGGATTGGGTAAGGAGAAGGGCTAAGGGGTAGAATTGGGATTGGGCCTACGTATTTGTATACATGTACATTACTGTAACATGTTTTATTCAAGAACATTTGAGCTGGTTTCAGTTCTTAGTTCTTTCATTTTCATTTTATTTAAAAAAAATTTTATCATCAAGTTATGTTAATTAAATCCAATTTTGTTATTTAACCTATTATTTTTATACAACAATCAAGTTGCATGTTAATTTGATATGCGAAGAAAACGATTTGATTTATTTTCGGTATGCTGATGTATGTGATATCATTAATATACATCTAATCACCTTGCAATTTTGAAATTATTGCTTTTTTTGCTTCAAGTAGGCTATTTAGTTCATGAGATCAGTTTTTAAATAAAATCAGTTGTTTACTGCATAAAAATATAACATTTTGTAATATTTATATTTATCGGTTAATATATCCGTTATCGGACTCCAAATCTTAAGGGTTATCGGTAGGGCCAGAGAGAATCTGCTGATATTTTTTGCTATTTCTGTGCAGAATTTTGTAATTAATCTGTGGAATTATGCAGAATGATTTTGGGAGTTTCGTAACTAAAAAATATATTCAAAAACTAAATAAACATAAATGTACACATGCCGATTCTGTGCGGCCCTAGTTATCGGTTACCGATATCAGCCAAAAAAATCCATATTGTGCATCCCTAACTAGTATTTAATGAATAAGCATAGTTTTAACTAAAAAATATGTTGTAGAAATGAAAATAAGTTTTATAAAATGGCCTGAAAGCGAGCTTATAAACAGCAAAGTTATTATTGTGTAAAACTACCCATATAAAACTGTTCATTCAAAGCAGTTGAATGAATTATAGAAAGGATTAAACTCCAAGAACGCTTATCCACAATGCAAGTTGGCATAGTTTCTCGCTTAAGAATGGTATGCAAACAGCTTTGATGATGATGATGATTACAGTAACAATGTAAACGGAACTGAATTTTATTTGTACAATAAACAACGTCACACCTTTTGCAGTGATGTAACAGCGCAGACATTGCGAAATTAAATTATTCGCGTGACGCTTTAAAAGCAAACAACTTCTTGGAATTGACGTGTCACTTTCCATCAGTCTTTGGCATCTTAACAAAACGTCTGAGCCTCGTATAAAATGTTTCACAATTACATGAATTTGAACGCAGAGTGATTATATTATACAAACAGACCCTGTTACAAAAAAAAAAGTTTCGTAATGAATAGGCTATCGAATTCCAGAAGTTTCCAGGAAAGATGCAGCAAAAGCCCTCTCTATTAACTCTTATTAAAAATAGGCTACTTTTTAATAAAAATGTATTTGTTTCTGATTACAAATGGTTTTATCACCTAGCAAAAGAACACATGATGTAGCTTGCCTATACATCAAATGTTGTTTCCTTGCAAAAGAACACAAGATGCTACATATTTGCAACTGCAGCAGTGCTTGTTAAAAGTACATCTGTCATAGAAAACACATGTAAATATGAAGCAGTCAGCTCAAGATACAATTTTAAGGTTTAAAACTCAAAGTTTCGTATAGGTTTCGTTTCGTTTCCATTGGGTTCAGGACTTCCCTTTCCCATCAGAGGCTCAACCGGCTCGAGACTTTTCTGCAACTTGAAACTTTGAGAAACAGTTTCTCTAAGCGCTTTGTAAAAATACCTTAAAGTCTTAATACATTTAAAGAAAACACGCCAACTTACCTCAGATTTAGTAAATCTTGCGTGGTAACACTTTAGTCCCGAAATAGAAAGCGTGTCATTCCGTTGCTGCGAAATCCACGGTGGACCAGAGAGGAGCAGTGTGGAATTCCGCCATGTCAATTATGTGGAAGCGCACATGGGGGTGTAGAAGCTTACCGTAAAACACCTAATACACTCCCGGAGCTTTCCTACACAGACCACTCACTCTTGTTGGGATAGACAACTCGACAAGAATATTTCTACACTTTTTATTTTATTTTTGTAGATTCAATAAAAAAAAATATAGGCCCATGATTTAACAACTTTTATCTTAACTATATAACTACACATATGAAAAAATACTGAAGTAGTTAATGGTAAATATAGTATTTTGTACTGGGTTGCAGCTGGTAGTGCATCCGCTGCGTAAAACATATGCTAGATAGATCATCAAGGTTATCTATCTATCTATCTATCTATCTATCTATCTATCTATCTATCTATCTATCTATCTATCTATCTATCTATCTATCTATCTATCCATCCATCCATCCATCCATCCATCCATCCATCCATCCATCCATCCATCCATCCATCCATCCATCTATCTATCTATCTATCTATCTATCTATCTATCTATCTATCTATCTATCTATCTATCTATCTATCTATCTATCCATCCATACATCCATTTATCTATCTATCTATCTATCTATCTATCTATCTATCTATCTATCTATCTATCTATCTATCTATCTATCTATCTATCTATCTATCTATCTATCTATCTATCCATCTATCCATCTATGTATCTATCTATCTATCTATCTATCTATCTATCTATCTATCTATCTATCTATCTATCTATCCATCCATCCATCCATCCATATATCTATCTATCTATCTATCTATCTATCTATCTATCTATCTATCTATCTATCTATCTATCTATCTATCTATCTATCTATCTATCTATCCATCTATCCATCTATCTATCTATCTATCTATCTATCTATCTATCCATCCATACATCCATTTATCTATCTATCTATCTATCTATCTATCTATCTATCTATCTATCTATCTATCTATCTATCATCTATCTATCTATCTATCTATCTATCTATCTATCTATCTATCTATCTATCTATCTATCTATCATCTATCTATCTATCTATCTATCTATCTATCTATCTATCTATCTATCTATTATCCATCCATCCATCCATCTATCTATCCATCTGTCTATCAAATTACAAGCATGCAACCCATGCAAAAATTCATTACTGGTCTAAAATCATGTGCTCCCCCCCACAAACATATTAAGTTCCTTTTTTGTGTTCCACATCCTTAAACAGGATGCACAAGAAGATTTCACACTTCCATTATGTCCCATGACTAAATGCAAATCTATTAATATTGTATTATACATGTGAATGGCATTGCAAATTAATCATAGCCTAATTGAAAAAGGTTTTGAAAGACTTGCCTAATTTGTGAGCAAAAATGATTCTTAAATCTTTTGGTTTTGCTTAAATGCTGTTTAATTAATTACTTTAAAAAAGTTTTATACAGAAGTAGAATCTGTTGCTAAAGGGTGGCAATTTCATAAAGCTAGGCTAACAGCGCCACTTTGTGGTAATTTGCAGCAATTGCAGCTCATATTTAAAATACATATAAAGGGATCAAACAATGTAAGAGTGCTTTATCAAACCAGGATATTAACAACCACTTCAGAAGGAGCATCAGCACGACGACTAATATTACACACATCTTTATAACTGCAATTATAATAGTAGTAATAGCGGTTGTGATAAACGCAGTAAAATACTATAAATCCTGCTGATTTCATAGTGGAACTAACAGATGTCTGATATACAGTACATTCCAAAGTGACGTATGTAAACAACTGTAAACAAATGTTACATGACAGAACATTTCAAAATAAAAGTCAGTCTAACTGCAGAAAACAAAACCGAAAACATAAAATCCATTTTAGATGTCATTTACTTAAAATTCTAAATAATAAATATTAAATTGATTCAAAATCAACAAATAATATCAAGTGCGTTTAAAAAACGAAGCTTCGGTGTTCTCACACTGGAGGACTTTTAATGTAAATTTCGCTGTGATTTCAAAACCACTGCTCCAGGGTTCAGATGAGGTATTACAACATCATCCAGTCAGTCACTATGTCAACTCTGAGACCGGTGTAATTCTATGAGTTTCTAAACCATCACTATGATGCGGTCCATTCTGATCGTGGCGATTTTACTATCCATAGCAGCTGCTTATTATATTTATCTGCCTCTTCCCAGCACTATATCAGAGCCATGGAAACTCATGTTTATGGATGCAATATTGCGTGGTGTAATGCATGTGGTAAGACTTTCCTTATATATGTTATATACATTTTACATTAAGACATACTTCAAGTCAATGTGGATATATTATTTAAATAAAAGAGGGGTATAGCTGTGATAAAATAGATATTATACTCTTACATAAATAATGATTTGTTGTACATTTTGTGTCATAGAAATTCAATCTTAATACTTTTTTGTTCATAGACAAATTATATATATATATATATATATATATATATATATTTATATTATATATATTTATATTTATATATATATATATATTATTATTATTATTATGTTTCTTGAAAATGGTAGATTTTCTGTGATTCAAGTTTAATTTGAATTGTTGACCTCTTATGAGACCTTACAAAATTATCCAACATTTTATGTTTAAAAATGAACTAATGAAATATTATAAATATATTTTATGACAATATCTTTGGTAACAAATAAAAACACTCAAATTTAGTAAAAAAAAAAAACAATTATTTACCATATTTTTTATTTTAAATAATTGAATTATCATTTAAATTAAAAAAAAGGAAAAATATATTATTTGTTATATATATAAATTATTATAAATTTAAAAATATCTAATAAAATGCAATCTTAACAATGATTTTTAAATAAAAGTGTACTATTTGTCTTCTCACCATATTTAATTTTACTATAAGAAACTAAACATTTTAAATCAGAGATTACATCTAAAATGCAACAATAAAAAATGTAAATTAAATTTAACATATTTGTTTAAAAATAAGAAAATAACATTTTTTTATTTGTCTTTTTACCATATTATACCACATTACCTTGTTACGCCATTTACCAAATGTAATATTTGGCTCAAAAAGTTTACATTTTAAATATTGACAACTTTTTTGAATTGCTGACAACTTAAATAAAGTTAAAATATACATTATTTGATTATGTAATGCTAAAAACATTACTAATTCAAACTGTCATGATCTCATTTAACCCTTCCCCATGATGACCCTTCAGAACTAAGGGAATTTTCACAATCTTAAAGGGATTTGCTGACTCTTAAAGTGTGTTTATCAATCCCTCTTTAATTATTATTTCTCATAGAGCTTTTTCGCTCACAATCTTGGCCTGAGTCAACCTTTCGATGTTGCAAAGTACGCTGCGTCATGGGATGAAATAAAGGCTCCACAGTCCAGCCAAACCATCCGGGTCACAGAAACATATTTTGAAGGAGTTCAGGCGCAAGTGTTTGAATCCACACAAGCAGACCAGGAGCCATATTTAAAAAGAGGAATCATCTATTTTCATGGAGGCGGATGGACATTAGGCAGTGGAAGTATGTAAATATTCATATAAACAATGTTTAGTTTGAATATACTGGATTTTTTTGCAATATATTTCCTTTTTTATCATTCCCAAGAGATGCAGACTTATTACCTTCAGTGCTGGTCTATGGCTGAACAGCTGGATGCTGTTGTAATATCAATTGAGTAAGTACAGTATGTTGACTAATGTATTATTTTACTTAATAGACTTAATTGCATTCATTATGAGTCGTCATTTGTGTAATTTGTGTGTTCAGGTACAGGCTGACGCCGGAGGCACGTTTCCCAGATCAGTACAATGAAGCCGTTCAGGCCTCAAAACACATATTGACGGCTGAGGTTTTGAGGCGGTATTTTATAGACCCAAAACGAGTGGCTGTGTCAGGTGACAGCGCCGGAGCCAATCTAGCTGCCGCTGTGGCGCAACAGGTAAATCTTTAAAAAAAATGTCACAACCTGGAACATATTTGATGAATGAAATCTAATGCTTACAGTAGTTCTTAGAAATAAATGGAGTTGTAACGTCTTGTATTATTAATGATGCCTCTTTTTACAAGATGTAAAATAAGCATTTGATAACAACCAAAGAAATACAACGGCAAAAAGATGGCAGCCTAAATATGCCTGCATTTTTTCACAGACTTCAACTGTGTAAAAATCTTGATGGTCCTGTGGGTTTTGTCTATCCAAACTGATGTTTATTCTGTATTTTCTATTGGATTCAGGTCAGGTGATTGGCTAGGCCATTCTACAGCTTAATTTTTATCCTCAGAAAGCACTTTAAAGTTTCCTTGGCTTTGTTTGGGATCATTGTTTGGCTGAAATGTCCACTCTAATTTCATCTTCATCATCCTGCTAATGTAGATGTTGGACTGAAGCAGCTAATATTCATTTACAATGAGGAGGGGCAGAGGGTTGCTAAAAAAACTACTGAGAGATTTCAACTGCTGTCTGGGCTTTCGCTGCCTTTTCACCTCCCTTTCTTCATGTGTTCAATACTTCTTTCCCATGCTATTTCATTTTTTAACGCGTAACTTAATGTTAACTAATTTAATTTGTTTTCTTTTTATATATGTCTTTATTTGGTTGTTTCCATCATCCAGTGAAAATTTCTTGTCAATGCCACCTTTAGAAATGTTTTCTGAAAAAAATGGTGATGTGTTCAATACCCAACTGTATATAGTACTTCTTCTTGTAAATGATGTACGAATATGAACACATATTATTTTGTAAAATAAATAAATAAATAATTCTCATAATCTTAAATTAAATTCCATAACCTTGCCTCCCCCCTGGAAATGCACAAAAGGAAGTGGTTCATGCAAATATGATATGAATGTAACATTTCATCATCATTGGCCATCTGAAAACATTCTGAGGGTGATCCCGACAGACAGTAATCCACCCAAACTGAGTGCAAACTGGCATTCAAATCTTCCTTGTTTTGTTAGCAACACCCATCTTTAACAAACATATCAGTTCCCAAAGGATGAAATCATGCACCGGCCTACATTTTACAGAAACTCAAGTGAATATACGTCATGATCTGGGAAAAACAGACGGATCATTTAGTCTTCAACTGTTAACCTCAACGTAAGAAATGTTGACACTTTTTTAACTCCAAGTAACCGCCTAACATTTATTTTTTCAAGTTGCAGGGATGCTTTCATTATTGGCAAAAAGGGGAATTAATAATCTAGTCTTTTGTCTATTTTCTCACAGATGGCTTTGGACCACAGTGCTTCTATTAAGTTCAAAGTCCAAGCTCTTCTGTACCCTGTGCTTCAGGCTCTAGACTTCAACACCCCGTCATACCAGCAGAACGGCAACATTCCCATCCTGCACCGTCCTCTCATGGCCCGCTTTTGGCTGGAGTATCTAAACGGGGATCCAAGACTTGTTATGTCTTTACTGGCAAACAACCACACAGTTCAGAGCCAGGAGACAGAAGCAGCCAGGGCTAAGATCGACTGGACACGGCTTCTTCCGGTGGCCTTTCAGAAGAGCTATAAACCTGTGTTTCCTCTCGACGGGGACCCGAAGCTCCTGGAGATGCTGCCAGGCCTGCTGGATGTGAGAGCGGCTCCTTTACTGGCCGAAAGTGAAGTGCTGAAGGCCGTTCCTCCTGCTTATATTATGACCTGCGAACATGACGTGCTGAGAGATGATGGGCTGATGTACGCCACACGACTGCAGCAAGCCGGGGTTCCAGTCACCCTCGACCACTATGAAGACGGCTTTCACGGCTGCCTCAGTTTCGCTTTCGGACCCTTTCGCTTTTCCGTGGGCTTTAAAAGCTTTAGGAACTATATCAGGTGGATGGAGGAGAACCTCTAATGAAGTATGTTTTGGTTTTACAATTTAACAATTGGATTTTTAGAATTAAAATGCATCGCTGCATGCCAATGCCATAGATTATGAATGGGGGGAAACGTGCATCAATCAGTGCCAAAGCTGCTGAAACACTGCTTTCAGGACAATGGTTGTATTGTTTTAGGAGTGGTGGAGTTAAGCTACTTTGTGTTATATGAATAATGCAAGATGATCCAGATTATACAAAGAGGCTTCTTGCATTTCCAGGAAAGTGAATCCTCGTCTCTATTCTTAGAGAATTCCTATTTGGATATCTGTAGTATTGTTGAAATTATTCAGATGATTAGTAATCCTGCTGCTAATGATGATAAAATATGTCAAAATAATATACATTTATAAAAGTATTAAAGTGAGCGATTAAATTTAAATCCCTTTTTAATGTGCAAGATTATATCACAGCTTTATCTCAAAATCTATGAACAGCTTATATTATGAGCAGATTATGTTTTTACTTTATATGAACTCGATTTTTCATTAAATAAAGTCAGAATTGCAAGACTATAAACCTGAAATGATGAGAACTAATATAATTTGAAAGAAAAATTTTGAATTTCAAAAAAGCTTGAATTGCGAGAAAGCTTTTACACTTTCTATTGCGAGGAGTAAAACATGCAAATGTATTTTTCTTCAATTTAGTGCCTTATTTATCTGGGGTCGCCACAGCGGAATGAACCACCAACTATCCCAGCATGTGTTTTAAACAACGGATACCCTTCCAGCTGCAACCCAGTACAGGGAAACACCCATACACTCTCTTTCACACACATTCATACACTAAAGCAAATTTTGTTTTTGGAAGAAACCCATGCCAAAAACAGGGCGCAAAGCCACCAAAAACCTTCTTGCTGTGAGGTGAAAGTGCTAACCACTGAGCCACCGTGCCACCCATGCAAGTTAAAATCTACATAAAAGTTTATATCTACAATTTTTTTTTTTTTTACAAATAAATATTTAAATGGACTCCACTGATGTATCAGCGACCAATATATACTCACCGGTCACTTTATTAGGTACATCTGTCCACAAAAATCTCTAGGATTTACAGAGAATGGCTTGAAAAAGAGAAAATATCCAGTGAGCAGCAGTTCTGTGGGGGCAAATGTGTTGTTGATGCCAAAGGTCAAAGGAGAATGCCCAGACTGGTTCCAGCTGATAGAAAGGCAACAGTAACTCAAATAACCACTTGTTACAAGCGAGGTATGCAGAAGAGCATCTCTGAACACGTTGAACCTTGGTGGTAGTGGTGTAATGGTGTGGTCTCAGACTGGTTTCTTAAACATCACTTTGAACTCACTCTACTCAAATAGCCTCTACAGTCACCAGATCTCAATCCAATAGAGCACCTTTGGGATGTAATGGAACAGAAGATTCGCCTCATGGATGTGCAGCCGACAAATCTGCTGCAACTGTGTGATGCTATCATGTCAGTCTGGACCAAAACCTCTGAGGAATATTTTCAGTTTCTTGTTGAATCGACGCCACGAAGGATTAATGCAGCTCGGAAGGCAAAAGGGGGCCCAACCTGGTACTACTAGTTAAGTGTACCTAATAAAGTGGCCGGTGAGTGTATATTGGCTGATATCTTTTGATCAATTTAAAGCCATCCATGCATCAACTATTCATGAGATGAAAAAACAGCATGAAAAAAGGCTGATATTAAAAAAATAATAATTACATAACAGTTTTATTGTTGCATAATCAAACTTTTTTCTTCCTGGGATTAAAAATGTCCCAACATGAAATGAAATCTGAACAAAATATAGTTTAATGGACTCAATCCATGTAAATGATGCAGCAATAAACTAATAGACCTTAGCATAACAATTTCTGAGCCCATTTAAAAAGTTTTCAGAAGTTTTTGTTTTTCAGATGTTCTGTGAGCAGATGGTGAGGGGAGGACAAGATGGTTCATGTCTGTCACACACAGACATGCAGCGTTGTACATTTTTACTCTCTCACTCTCTCTCTCACACACACACACAAACACACACACACACACAAGCATGCAATTGTGCTGTGTCCTAGTTTTGTGCAGCTGCATCAAGGCGTGTGATGATGCACAGATGTACATTTTCATACCTCCAGGACTGAGTAACACATTCTGAATGCAAGAATTGATTCCTTTGTGGAAAAACCCCTGCTATCTGCGTATTTCAGATGAGAATCTGTGCAATAGAAGAAAATCAGTGAAGTGGTTAAATTCTTAAGTGTACTTTTTAATTCAAGATTCTAGCATATTATATTATATTATATTATATTATATTATATTATATTATATTATATTATATTATATTATATTATATTATATTATATTAACTCATGTTAAAAGTGTGGTTTACTATCAAAATATAAAGTTTTGTCAGTCTTTTTTTCCAGGTTCCACTTCCTGTTTGGGATCGTTTACAGCCAGGTTAATTCACAATTCTATCAAATTCCACAGTGCCATCATTATATGATGTACAATTGTGTGTTAAATGTAATATTTATTGTTATGTGTTGTGTATTGCGTGATAATTCAAGATCATTAATGAGAGTAAAGTGAAGAGACAAATCATATCTCTCGTCTTCTACTTGCTATCTTTCTTTTGGAAGTGAATATATATATATATACATACATACACACGCACGCACGCGCACACACGCACACACACACACACACATACACTTGAAGTTAGAATTAATAGCCCCCCTGAACTATTAGGCCCTGTTTTTTTCTCCCTAATTTCTGTTTAACGGAGAGCAGATTTTTTCAACACATTTCTAAATATAATAGTTTTAATAAATCATTCCTAATAACTGATTTGTTTTATCTTCACCATGATGACAGTAAATAATATTTGACTAGATATTTTTCAAGACAATTCTATACAGCCTAAAGTGACATTTAAAGGCTTAACTAGGTTAATAGTGGTAATAAGGCAAGTTATTGTATAATGATGGTTTGTACTGTTGACTATCGAAAAAATATATAGCTTAAAGGGGCTAATAATTTGACCCTAAAATGGCTTTCAAAAAATTTAAAAATGCTTTTATTGTAGCCAAAATAAAACAAATAAGACTTTCTCCAGAAATTTTTTTATCAGACATACTGTGAAAAATTGCTTGCTCTGTTAAACATTATTTGGCAAATATTTAAAAAAGAAAAAAAATGTAAATGGGGGCTAATAGTTCTGACTTCAACAAAGATAATATCAAATAACTGAAATGAAATAACAAAATAAGATAAAACAACATAGAAGACATTCACAAAAGCCAAATACAGATGAACTTTCCATAGATATAACTACATATGTCACAGCTTTAAGGGACTTCATTACCAGAATAAGTTAGTTAGGGTGATGCGGTGGCGTAATAGGTAGTGCTGTCGCCTCACAGCAACAAGGTCACTGGTTCAAGCCTCGGCTGGGTCAGTTGGCATTTCTGTTTGTAGTTTGCATGGTCTCCCTGTGTTCACGTGGGTTTCCTCCGGGTGCTCCGGGTTCCCCCACAGTCCAAATACATGCGCTATAGGTGAATTGGGTAAGCTAAACTGTCCAAAGTAAATGAGTGTGTGTAGATGATTTCTAGTGATAGGTTGCAGCTGGAAGGGCATCCACTGCATAAAAACATATGCTGGCGGTTCATTTCGCTGTGGCGACCCTAGATTAATAAAGGCACTTAGGTAAAACAATGAATGAATGAATGAATGAATAAGTTAGTTAACAAAATCTGTATAGGCTATAGGAGTTCGGGGGTATGTGGTATTTTGAAAGTCTGCATTTTGTATAAAGAATCTACTATTCAAAATGATGAAATTTACAAGGTTGTTAATATTTTTATCATTTTTTTCAAAATAGCAAATAATTTATATTTGCATTCAATGTAACCAACATTAATTTCAACAGAATACTCGACTAAGTAGAAAAAACATCTATCAAATATAAAAATCTGACATGGATGTGACGGTACTTCAGCAACTGACAGAACAAGGCAATTATTTCAAAATAAAAGTCTTTGTGTTTCAGTTTCAGTAGATCAGGGAGTTTTCAGTTATGCACCAACTTACAAATGTGATCAGTATCGTGAGAGGGACATTTATCTTAAAATATGAAAGAAATTTATACCATTTATTGTGTTAAAAAACACAATTATATGGTATAGTTATGGTATAAATGAACCTTGTTAATGTTTTTGAATCGATTTAATTTCTATTTAGCTACATTGTACATTTTCTACTCAGTACAGTATTTTACACAGTTAATTGGTTATTTAATTATCTGTATCTCTTTTGTAAAATCTAAATCTGGATAATTTATTTAAATTTATTCACGCCCACCCCCATTTTAATATTCTTCACTCACAAGTTTAACTGAGCTAAAAATATATAAAGTACAATAAAAACATTAACAGATAAAGTTATTTAAAAAATCCCAAACACAATAAATAACCTAAACTCAACAAGAGGACTTTTTATGTAAAATCTTTCACATAACCTCTATCTATTTTGTGCAATCAGGTGAAGTGTCATATGCACCCACTATATGAGCACTGTCATTTGTGCTAAAGTTCATTTTAATTCTCTTTTAGCATAACCAACAATGCGTCCCATTTTAATCGCGACGATTTTACTGTCGATTGCAGCGGCTTATTATATTTATATACCTCTTCCTACCACTATAACGGAGCCATGGAAACTCATGTACACAGATGCAATGATACGATCGTCTATGCAGTTGGTAAGCCTATAAACGCTATTAGCCTATACAACTGTAACGATGAGTTAGAGATAATGCTGTCTGTTTACTTCCTCTCAGAGTTTTTTGGCACACGACTTCGGGCTGACTTCACCTTTTGGCTTTTTGAAATATTTCTCCTCTCTTATGGATGTAAAAAGTAACCTGTCCTGTTCAAACGTCCGGATCACAGAAGCTTCTTTTGGAGGAGTGGAAGCGCTGGTGTTTGAGTCCACTGCACAGGAGAAGAGTCTGAAAAGAGGCGTGGTTTATTTACATGGAGGAGGATGGACAGTCGGAAGTGCAAGTAGGATATAGTTTATAATTTTAGATTGACGTGTTTATTATTTAATGTAATGTAAAGCAGTGTTTTTAGAATACAACTGAAGTTGTAAATATAAGAGATTTGCTCAGTAGAGCAGACGAGTTGTCTCGCTCCATCTAGTGGTTGAGAAAGGAAACGCTTCTTATATGTTCAAACGTTTCATGTCACTGTTGTTATTCTTTCTTTAAAGAAATGGAGGCGTATTATCTTCAGTGCATGGAGATGGCTAAACAGCTAGATGCAGTCGTGCTGTCTGTTGAGTAAGTCATTTTGTAAAATGTGCGTTAATAAATTCCATGAACAATCGTCATGAATGAAAATATACAGCCACAATCAGCAGATCAATATAAGAGATATTGAGAGGGAAAATAGAAGAGACAATAACTGTCGAATAAAAGACTAACAAAACAAAGAGTATGTCCATTACAATTGTATAAAAAGGTATGGAAATAAATCAAGAGTCAATAGACAACAGTTCTTCATACAGTACCAAAAACCTGAGACATTTTTTGTTGTTACACATTCGGACAGATTTGAGCAGTGTCAACTTCAATCAGAAAATGTCAAAAAGTAGAGATTGAAGCCACACATTTTTATGTATAAAAAAATCAGAAGACTGTTTGGTTTTACTGGAGCCATGGGTTATGTCAGTATCTCATCCCAATTTATTTGGGATTATTTGTTAAAATAACAAATCGTTTCATTTTAAAATATAAAGAAATTGAACACATAAAGAGCTTTTCAAGTGTAATATTTCTGTTAAAGTACAGTCAATGAGATTTCTGTAGAATTAAATCCTGAAAATTTCCTTGAAAACATTCTCTCTTTGAGGAAAGAAAATAAGGAAGCCTATTTCATGATTAAAAAATAAATAAAAAATGTAACACAGTATTTCAAGGACTAAAAAGGTAATAAATATATTTAAAAGTCTTCATCTTGCAATCAAAATAATGAATATATTAGCTGAAAGTTTATAGATGCGTTATCTCGACACATCATCAGTCGGAGAGCAGAGCATAAAAGCCACTGTACCTAACAAATAATTTCATAATTTGCTGATTAATGTTGATGAAAATGATCAATAATTGTCTTGTTTTTGGTCCGTAATAATCAGTCTGAAAACCAACAACATTTAGACTACTTAAGTCTGCCAAAGGTTATAACAGTTCAAGCAGAGTAGAGCCTATTAATTTAAGCTTGTCAAAATATTACACCAATTTCCCTCTTACTGAGTCCTTCTTTAAATGATTTAACGGCTTACACACTTTTTTCTGTGGTTTAGGTTGCATAAACAGCCAGAACAACATATTTAGTAGTAAAAAACCATGTAACCTATATGCTGTTGTTGACATCTTGAGTATCTCCATAATGGCCGCATATATGTTAACTGACCAAACCATGACATTGGTCCTAAGTGAAAACACTCTGTAGACTTACAATTTTGATTTCATCTATTACGATTCTAAGTTTACATCTTGCAGTTATAATTAATATCATCTGCTTAAATTGCCAGATTATGTGTTTTGTTTTAATATGTTCAGGTACAGACTTGCCCCGGATGGACGTTTCCCAGATCAGTATAATGATGTTTTTCAGGCCGCAAAACACATCCTGACAGCCGAGGTGTTAAGTCGCTACTCTATAGACCCCAAACGTGTGGCAGTGTCAGGTGACAGCGCTGGTGGAAACCTTGCCGCTGCTGTGGCGCAACAGGTGTGAGAAATATCAGCATCAAATTGCAAATAAATATCAACTTTAATATATGATTACAAGAATAGTTCGCTCAAAAATGAACATTTGTTTTCAGGCAATCCTAGATATAGTATGTCAGGTGAACATGGCCCAATCCCAATTGCACAAGGGGATGGTGGAGGGGTAGGATTATGGGTAGGGGTATAAAATAGAATTGATATTGTGACTTTGAGAGCCAAAAAAATATTTATAGGCAAAACAAATTTAACAAATATGACTCTTAACAATACATTGTGCATGGCCCAGTCTCAGTTCCACGCCTAAGCCCTTACCCCCACCACTCAGTTTGCACAATTAACTTGAAGGGGTAGGGTGTCTCAATTCTTTGGGAAATATTTCTATCCCAGCCCCTTTACACTCTCTTTTAAGGGTGACGGGGATGGCAGAGGGGTAGGCTTATGGGTAGGGGTATAAAATGAACTTGCTATTTGGACTTTGAGAGCCAAAAACATTTATAGGCAAAACAGATTTAACATATATGGCTCTTGAGAATACATTGAGCATGGCACAGTCTCAATTCCACACCTAAGCCCTCACCCCTACCGCTTAGTTTGCACAATTTAACTTAAGGGGTAGGGGTGTCCCATTTATTTTGGAAATATTTATATCCCTACGCCTTTACACTCTATTTTAAGGGTGAAGGGGATGGCAGAGGGGTAGGCGTTTAAATAGAATTGTATTGGGACTTTGAGAGCCACAAAATTTATATACAGGCAAAACAAAATTAACATTTATGACTCTCGACAATACATTGAGCATGGCCCAATCCCAATTCCACACCTTAGCTCTCACCCCTATACTTGAGTTTGCACAATTAACTTGAAGGGGTGGGATGCTTCAATTCTTTGGAAAATCTTTATATCCCTACCCCTTTACACTCTATTTTAAGGGTGACGGGGATGGCAGAGGGGTAGGCTTATGGGTAGGGGTATAAAATAGAATTGGTATTGGGACTTTGAGAGCCTGAAACATGTATAGGCAAAACAGATTTAACATGACTCTTGACAATACACTGAGCATGACCCAGTCTCAATTCCACACCTAAGCCCTTACCCCTACCACTTAGTTTGCACAATTTACTTCAAGAGGTAAAACTAGGCAAAACAGATTTAACATACAGTATATGCCAAATACATATGAAACAATCAGTCTGTGCAAGAAACTTTACAACATTATTACCTCAAAAGTTCTTGTTGGCATATTTGAGAATTCATTTATTTGTCTTTTTGCTCACAGATGGCTGTGGACAGCAGCGTCCCTATTAAATTCAAACTTCAGGCTCTGATTTACCCTGTGCTTCAGGGTCTAGACTTCAACACACCGTCATACCAGCAGAACGCCTTCACACCTATTCTATATAGACCCCTCATGGCCCGCTTTTGGCTGGAGTACCTAAACGGTGAACAGATTCTTCTTCCCACTATGCTAGCAAACATCCAATCAGCTCAGGATCAAGGCCCAAAGATAGAAGCTGCCAGGGCTAAGATCGACTGGACTCGGCTTCTTCCGGTAGCCTTTCAGAAGAGCTATAAACCTGTGTCTCCTCTTCACGGAGACCCGAAGCTGCTGGAGAAGCTCCCAGGCCTGCTGGACGTGAGAGCGGCTCCTTTACTGGCCGAAAGTGAAGTGCTGAAGGCCGTTCCTCCTGCTTATATCATGACCTGCGAACATGATGTGCTGAGAGATGATGGGCTGATGTACGCCACACGACTGCAGCAGGCCGGAGTTCACGTCACTCTCGACCACTATGAAGATGGTTTTCATGGCTGCCTCAGTTTTGGTTTCGGACCCTTAAGTTTTGAGGTCGGAAGGCGAAGCTTTGGGAACTACATTCAATGGCTGAAGGACAACCTCTGAATTTGATTCAGAGTAAATGTCTTTGCGAAAACAGTTGAAGTCAAATTATTAGCCCAAATGATGTTTAACAGAGCAAGAAATTTTTCACAGTATTTGCGATAATATTTTTTCTTCTCAAGAAAGTCTTTTTTGTTTTATTTTGGGTAGAATGAAAGCATTTTAAGGTCAATATTTTTAAGCATTCTTAATTCTACAGAACAAACCATTATTACTGACTTGCCTAATTACTTTAACTAGACGTATTAACCTAGTTAAGCCTTTAAATGTCACTTTAAGATGAAGTAGTATGTTGAAAAATATCAAGTAAAATATTATGTACTGTCATCATGGCAAAGATAAAAGAAATCAGTTATTAGAAATGAGTTAATAAAACTATTATCTTTAAAAATGTTGAAAAATCTTTCCGTTACACAGATATTGGGGGAAAATAAACAGGGGGCTAACAATTCTGATATCAACTGTATTTGTAAAATATATTTTAATATAGATTTTTAAGATGAAAAAATGAAATGCTGGTGTATTGATGAATGAGTTGTTTTTTTATATTTAATAAAAGGGATTTATTATAAAGGTTCGTTTTGTTTGAAGTTAAAACAATCTGTGCAAAGCTAATGAATTTTTAAACATGTACAAAATTATGTGCATGTTAAATATATATATATATATATATATATATATATATATATATATATATATATATATATATATATATATGTTATATATAATATTTTGACATATAATAGATTTACAAACAAATAAATTATTCTATTTTGCTTTTGGCACCTATCATGAAAGCAAATTTAAAGACTAAGTTAAAATAATAAACTAATGCTGTAAATTCAAATTAAAAATCTAAATTTTAAAATCAAACATAGTTGAAACTCATTTGCAAATTCAATAAGTGGCTTATTATTAATTTTGATAGAAAAACATGATAATGATTCATGAGTAAAGTAAAAAAAAACTTTAACATCTTTAGTGTTTACCTATGTAGAAATACTACACATAACGTATTTGTTTCATTCTTTAAATGACTTACAGTTTTTCTCATTTGGTTTTGCTCATTTCTTGAAACAGGAATTACAATCTCAACACTCTAAGATTATTTTGCAAAACATTTTTACAGTTCAGCACAACATTATAGCTCACTTGCAAAAGCTTATATCTTTTCCTTTTTTTTTTTTTTACTGTTCACTCGTGTGTCAAAACTAAATTTTCTTCTCATTTAAACAGTCAGTGGCCTCAAAATCCTTTGTCCCTTTGGCATTGCGTAATAATATAAGTCAAAATGTTTAGTTGTTTTGTCACTATCGCAGAGGACCATTGAAATATCCCTCATGTCCACCTTTCAGTCTTAGCCCAGTTTTTGAAAATGGCTACTCTACTGTTTTTTGTTTTTTTTGTCTTTTGACAGAATGCAATTGTGTATAAAAATAAATAAATAAATGTATACAATTTTTTAAATTTCTAAAAAGGATTTTAGTTTAAGAGTAGCCTCCAAGGTTTGACATCACACATTGCACTCATACTGCCAAGGAAATTATTACCATTTTCAATCACACACAAAGTAATTTCCATATATCAGAATAAAACAAAATACACTGTAATATAAACACACAAACAAAAAACTATGAACATTATATGCAGCCTAGAGTGCTTGATTGGTCATCTGAGATGTGTGAAATTCCTCCTTTGTTAGTCAAGTTCTAGTTTCACCTGACTGTCAGTTGCTGTAATAAATGTATCAAATGTTCCACGGAACCATATATGGTATTCATGGTAATATGGTCTTGACTAATTTTGACAATTGAACAGGGCTGCGTTTCCCGATAACGATTGATCTTAGCACTTAAGAGCGTTTTCTACGAGTCATTTTGCGAACGTTCGTTATTGTTTCACGTGCGTTTCCCAAAAATGCACTTAACACAATTGCACGTAGCCCAGCTTTAAGTGCAACTTAGGAGTCGCTATCCGTTTGTTAAGTGCTGAAATGTCACGCTATAGAATGGCTCGTTATTGTTGCACATGTTATAGCAATCCATATAATTCTTCTTCTACTTGCGTGAATGTATATTCAACTCGAATAACAAAAAAAAATATTTTTGAGCCAGTTTAAAAACATAAATTAACTGGAAATGTCGTACTGTAAAAACACTGTCTTGCTCCAATCTCGCATAAAACTAATTCTAACAGTCCTTGCCGGAAATGACATCAGCATCATTTTCGATATTTATATGAAACCTTAATTAAGTAGAATTATTTATCAATTTCTTTATCAAAAATTGCTTATCTCACATCAAAATAAATAAATAAGTAAATAAATAAATAAATAAATAAGCTCTTACATTTATTTTTGAAAAGTTTAGCCTAATTATCCCCACCTGATGTGCATTTGCTAATAGGACGAAAATATAAATGAATAGAGATATACGTACAAATAAAATGAATAATGACTTTGAAGAGAAGTAAATTGTAGGTGCAATTTGCCGGTTGTCCAGCAGGTGCCCTCATAACTCTGTCTCCTTACGATGCACTTAAGGCTTTACGATTACTCCAGAGCACTCGTAGATCCACTAAGATTTTCAAGTGCTACTTAAGTTACGATGCTTTTGGGAAACAGACCGTAATATTAAGATCAGTCGTACGATCATTTCTACGAACTTCTTAGGCTTACGATGCTTTTGGGAAACGCAGCCCAGACTGTTGTGCATGTGATGACATATACAATGAAATGACGCTGACAAATTTTGGAACAAACAACCATTGAACTGAGAATCAACAATCAGTTTAGATCAACTAGATCTATTCACTTGCATATTGTGCTATATGTTGGCTACCTGTACTACATCATTGGCAGAGATGTACTTAGACATTTGGAATTTGATGAAATGAAAAAGAAAATCAAGTCTGTTGTGAACAATTGCCAAGTGGTTTGGAGGTTTGTCCATGTTGTTTAGAGAATGTAATTCTTGTTTCAAGAAATGAGCCAAACCAATAGAGAAAAATGGTGATACTCTACTTCCAAATTTCAAATAAAATACTGTCATTTTTTGGGGTGAATGACAATATTATAACAAGAATAACAGAAAAACAAATGTGATTATTTTACAAAATACTAATCCCTGAATTCTTCTACAGTGAAAACACTGCAGTTGTGTTGTCTGAAAGCAAATATAAACCTCTGAAAACCTTTATGTTCATTTATTCATTCTTTTTCCCACAGTGGAATGAACCGCCAACTATTCCAGCATATGTTTTCTGCAGCAGGTGCCCTTCCAGCCACAACCCAGTACTGAAAAACACCCATACACTCTGATTAACACACACACTCATACACTATCGTCAATTTAGTTTACCTAATTCATCTATAACACATGTCTTAGGACTGTGGGGGAAACCGGAGCACCCGGAGAAAACCCACGCCAACACGAGGAGAACATGCAAACTTCCTTATACACAAAAAAATGCCAACAGACTCAAACCAGCGACCTTCCAGCTGTAAATCAATTGTGCTAACCACTGAGCCTCCGTGCCGCTCCAACATTTACGTTATTACATGCAAAAAAACTCACAACATCTATATTCAAACACAAATCCAGTTACATTTTTCCATAACTGTAAAACACAGAGCACCATGTAACTGTTAGAGTTGACGTAATTTGTTGGCGTGATGAGTTTTCAGCCAAATATATTAGTATTTTAAATTGATAGCACATTCATAAAAAGTGTGTTTATACCGTGAAATCCTCTCTCAACGCATATCAGCATGTTTACGTGTAATTTATGTCTGCTAAAATACAATACCACTGGGAAAATGTTCTCACTTCTGTCTGGGAATCGTAGCTTCTTTGGCAGTTTCTTTGCTGCTGGCAGTCAGCAGTTTTGACAGAAGGGAATTTCCTACAAGCAAGTGGTGTGGTGGCTGAATGAAACCCAAGCTGGAAGGGAGGATTTGAGGGAAGCAATCAGTCACTGTTAGCGCATGGGAAACGCCGGCGGTGCAGATAAGAGCACCGGAATGCTGCTTTCTCACCTGTGAGACCTGACACTATTATTGCACGTTTTTGGGTTTTTTTCCATTTAATTGGTAGTGTGGGGACAACAAGCGTATTCTGCTGAGATTTTATACGCACTTCCATTAATCTTAGTGAAAACATTAAAGAAATCCAAGTTAAAGTGTTAGCATCAATATGATGATCGTATAATCTAGCTCAGTGGTTCTCAAACTTTTTTTCATCAAGTACCACCTCAGAAAAAAATAGTCTCTCCAAGTACCACCATAATGAGCAGTATTGAAATACGTAGCGTAGTAGACTAAATTAAGCAACTACAGCTCTGCACATTTTAAAAACGTATCAGATTAATTACTATTATTAAGAATATTTATTATTGTCAGCCACTTTAAACATTATAAATAGTCTGAACGTTAAGACTGTACTGTGCTTATATGTAAAAAAAGCAAAAATAAAAATAAAAACGTCAACATTTAAATTAAAATGTGCTTTTAAAAGTTAAAAATGGTAGGTTACTGTTCTTGAAAATTAAATAATTAACTTTAATTAACTTAATTAACATAGAGTATATATGGGCTATACATTGTCATATTCATATACAAATCATTTTGATACATTTTTAAATATATGTAGCATGTACATATGACATATTTGATTCCTCCGCGTACCACTAGAAGGAAGCTTGCGTACCACTAGTGGTACACGTACCACAGTTTGAGAACCACTGATCTAGCTTTTCCAAATCTGGATCAAAACAGTAACAAAATTCACAGTTTAGGAGTTCACTTAGATATTGCTTGACACTATTAGCAGGTTTGGTATGCTGTCCCGGGAGAGACCCCTGAGATAATTGAGCCCAGGGCCACCACCTGGTCATGTAAGGTTGTCCAAGATCAGGTAGGCCTTGAAAGCTCCCACTGGTAAAAGGAGGAGATGGGGTGGAAGGGGGGTTCTTCCAAAACCAAGATAAGACAGTAGGGTGAAATCTGTCTATTTATTGTAGGCTTGGATCAATCTGACTGATTGCGGATGAGAGACCAGCCATGATCAATCATAGAAGTCTACTTGGAACATCATTGTTTCTCATTTTCGTCTATATGGATCAACGATTTATGATATCACAAGCTAGGGCTTGGCGATCTGACAAAAATATCACATTACGATACAAGTAATCTCATGTCCTAATAATGATACACATCCCGATATAGTACCATTTCTGTACATTTAATTAACATTTATTATAATAATAGTACAATTTATTTTTTATTTTATTAGTTTATATACAGTATATTGACCACACTTAAAGGACTAGGCATGGGATGATAATTGTTTTCAAGGTTTACCGCGGTTTGGAAAAGTTAATGTTTTAAAACCGCCAAAGTTTTCTGCTATACCGTTCCTAAGGTGTGTGTAAGATTTTTTTTATACATTTTAAAATGTAAAGAAATCTGAGTTTTTGAAAGTAATGAAGACAGCAGAAGTCAATGATTTATTTGAATTATATAGATTGACACGTTTACAGCTCCAAAATAATTTAAGTCTTTAAAAAAAAAAAAAAAAAAAAAAAAATATATATATATATATATATATATATATATAGTTTTTAAAGAAAATTTGTATTTTAGTTTTTTACCCAGACATTAAAAAAATAATATATTTTATAGCAGTAACCGCAATACCGTTAAACTGTGAATAAATATAAATTATAAATAATATAAATAAGAAATATTTTCATCCAAAGTTATCATACCGTCAGAATCTTATACCGGCCCATGCCTATAAAGGACTATAAAATATCGATAAATATGCAAAATATCATTATGCACAAAATGCTAAATGTAATCATTGTACTTTCAAGATTGCAACTTTCTCACAACTCTGTTATTCATGTTTTTGCCTGCATTCCTGTAATGGCATGTAATATTCTGCTTATATATATTTTGTAAAAGTATTTCCATAAGCAATGTATTTTGTGACAAAATAAGCGATCTATGAAATGACAGACTTTTTATTTTGTCTATATTATATAAATTCATTTTGCACAACTCAACACTGAACACTTCAGAGCTGTGTTCAGCCCCAACAAAACACTAAGAAAGATTTTTTAAAAGGAAACAGTGGTGCGTTGAACACCCTGTACTAATGACTAAAGAGCTGCAACTATGGCAGCTGAGAGGGTCGTTTTTTGTGCTCTTTTAAAAGAATGTTTGGAGCCTGATTAAATTAGTAAAAATCAAATTTTATTACAGCAAAAACTACGCTCAATGTTACAGCCACTGCCCTTATACAGGTCAGTTTTTGGGGCTTATTCATCACATTCCAAACTTTGTACCTGGTACTGTTTTTAATATTGCCTCAGGTGAGGTTCCAAGAGAGCCTTACTGTTAGCAAATTGTAACGTATACACACCGTTGATCATCTATTGGGCCAAGAGAATTGTTACTACTAACATCAATGGATTTGTGAAACTAGAAACCAAGCTTGTTGTATTTAAATAGTCAGCAGCCACCACGGCTGTATTGTTGGTAAGAAAAAGAAAAAGATACATGACTGACAGCATCGTGGTCAGTAGAAGAAGTACAGACAATCCTGTCATTAGGCAAAAAGCTAGATGGGAGACCCGGATTTAAAGCAGTTTTCAGGAAGTTACGGCAGTGGTTACACAATTATAGCAATAATCCCACACACTTTAATCTGTACTAAACTGAAGTAGAAATTCAAACAATCCAAAACGACGTGAACCTAGTCGTCGAACCCTACCCTTGTGTAACAGTGAAAAAGCTACAAAAATGAAAAGGCTTTACTTGGACTCATTGCTCAAGTTTTGTCTTTAATAACACCTGGTTAATATACATGTTGCTGCTGATTGGCTGACATTTTGACTTACCCAGCAAACAAGAAAACATGTCAAATCTCAAACCAAGTTGCACACTATTTCCAGGAAAATAGTATTTTCAACCCTGAAACTGTAGCAAAATGTTCCAAAACTGTAGCTAAATGTGGAGCTTGAAGTGTCTCAGCTTATCAACAGATCTGACCAATCAAATGCTCTCTATTTGTCCCGCCCCTACTGAAATTGGTCATTTATGCAAGAGTTTTCATACTGAGGGTTTGCTTGCACACTCGCATATTTATAAGATAATTTAACTTTTATTTTGATAGTCAATTTGAGTATTAGTATACTGTCTGCTTAATATCTGTTAATACTGCTCCTTCAACAGACATTTAAATGACTATAAGAAACTTTGCAAATACATGTCAACTTACTACTTAAAATATAATAAGAATTAGTTGGCAAGTAGATGCAATGTAACTTAAATTCAACAAATGGACCATCGAAATAAAGTGTGACCTAAGAAAATAATAAATAGTAGCTGACACAATGTTGACATGAACTTTCTATGTTTATTATCCATTAGAACAAATCAGTGCAGACAACAAGATGCATTGGTCCCTTTTGAATTGCACTGAATTCTGTATTTTAAAGTAGAGGATCGCGTTGACAGACATGAACAAAACACTACTGCCTATTTTCCAGATAAAAGTCCACATAACAGCAACATTTACTATATTTATTTTGCTAAGGCACATAGTTAGTCTTGTGAATAATTAATTTATGAAGACATTGTTAGTCTTAAGGTAAATAATTAATTGAGTGTAAGTTAATCCACTAAAAAAAATATGTTTGTTTTGGTAATTATTTGATAATTCCTCTCTGTATCGGCCAACACTATCTCATGGCAATTCATAACTTTTTGATTCAGTGGCTTATTTTAAATTTAGTATGATTTGTTTATCCCCCAATGATGGTTGGGTTTAGGGGTGGGGTTTGATGCCACACCTCCTTTTAAAAATCTTACTTTTTACATATGATTGAATTAGCCAATAAACTGACAAAGTGTAAAATAGTTATGTTTCCTCGTTGGATCAGGCTGGGGGCTATTCCATAAACCAAGCTTAAAGAAAAAGCCAGGCTTATTTTGGAAAGTCAGGTTTATTAATGGTGGATTCGGTTTCATAAATCAAATTTCCAATAGTTCAAACTCAGTTACTCTGCCAGCATATGCTGCTAAACTAGCCCGGTCCTGGGCAGGTTAACTCTTAGGCCAAGTCAAGTTCAAGCTTAATCAAGGTAATGTTAACATTTACCTGCTGTGATTTGATGCCATTTTAATTCTTAAATAATCTTAATAATGAATGAAACTATACACCAAACATCTTTAAGAATACAAACAACATTTCAACTCATTTTTTTAAAGTGTTAATGTTGATTTTTTTTCCTGTTTATGAAAATTTTACTTGATGTTTTTCCTCAACAGATTAATTTAAGTGTACTCATTTTTAGACAGATTTTAAGTTGTTAGATTATTTGCTTTGGTACTGAATAATCTATTGTATATGCAAAAACATATTATTATTAAGCATTCTGCAGAAAATATTAATTTGAAATATTGATCTGTGAGGGGTGTTTATTTTGCTAAATATGTAGTATCTGAATTACAAAGTTTAATAAAGAAAATATATTAATAAAGCACTGACTGATACAAAGAAGTAGGCTACATTTTTTAAAGGATGACTTAAAAGCTGTAAACCTTAAGTGGTATCATCGGGTAATGGATCCGGGCCGAGCAGTAGCCTCACTTAATATAAAGATATTTTCCCACGGATACGGGAAACACGGGAATGCAGCATTCTTATGAAACAGCTCTGGAAGGGCAGTCTTTCTCCGATGATATCGGTTTGAGCAAAATATGTTAAGCATCGCCCCTTCAACCGTTAGTTTGATGCAAGTGAAAGATTTTGAGCAAAGCTGCACATTTCAAGGCACTTCAGGAGACTTTAAAGAAGCTATTTTGGAATTATTTATATCTTTTTAGTACAACATGTTATCTCCTTTTCGTATTCAATTGCTTTGTTACCACTCTGCATACCAGTGTTTAAAATGATACTGCTATCTCCTTTCAAATGTGTGGAGGTATGTGAGTATGTAATCAAGCTTCTTTTGTTTGCCGTGTGAAAATGTACAAATGTTCTGGAACTATCTTGATGATCTAATTTCTTGCACACAAAAATAATCCACTGACGACGACTTGCTTTGAGGCTTATACACAAAAGATGTCACTGTTCACCAGCACTGCTCAAAGGAAATAAAAATCACAAAATGCATACATCATATCCTGATTGCTGGACGTTGAATTGATATTCGAATACATTGTAAGAAATGGTGGCTTCCACACAATCTGTGGTGTTGGGATAACATGAAGGATTTAAGTTACTATTAGTTTTTACAAATTTTAAGTGAATTGAACATAAAACAATTAAGTTGTCGGAAAAAAAAATCTATTTTTGAGTTGTTTCATCTAATTTTAAATAAGTAGTTTAAACAAACAGCAAACATTATATTTTGAGTCTACTTAATTTTTTTTTCTATTTAAGTGTTTAATTAGGTTGAAGTTCAACCCCAAATCAGAAAAAGTTGGGACAGTATGAAAAAAGCAAAGAAAAAAATAACAAAGTGGTTTCCAAATTTACTTTGACTTGTATTTCATTGCAGACAAAGCAACAAACATTTTTTATTCACTGCTTTTTTTTATAAACAGATTCCAATTTTGGTTGTTGCAACACATTTAAAAAAGTTTAAACAGTGCAGCATTTACCACTTTGTAATGCTGCCATTCCTTTTCCCGACACCTAAAAGACGTTTAGGGACTGAAGACACCAAGTGATGAAATGTTTCAGGTGTAATTTTTCTCCCATTCTTCTTGCAAACAAGTCTTAAGGTGGGCAACAGTACAGAATCTTTGTTGTCCCATTTTGCGCTTCAAAGTGCGCCACACATTCTCTATTGGAGACAGGTCGGGACTGCGGGCAGGTCAATCAAGTACCTATATTCTCTTCCTCCGCAGCCAGGATTTTGTAATCTGCAGAATGTAGTTTTACATGGTTTTGTTGTCTTCTTTTCAGTCTTAATGGTGCAATCACAAAGGTGCAAGGTACCTTTGCCAAGGGCACTGACACCCCCATACCATGGCAGACACTGGGATTTGGACTTGTTGCTGGTAACAGTCTGGATGATCATTTTCTTCTTTGGTCTGGAGCACATTTACGTCCATTTCTCCCTTAAAAATACCTGAAATACTGATTCATCTGACCTCAGTACACATTTCCATTGTGTGATGGTCCATCCCAAATGCCTCCGAGCCCAGAGAAGTCAAAAACGCTTTTGGACACTGTTAACA
Source organism: Danio rerio (assembly GCF_052040795.2). NCBI lineage: Eukaryota > Metazoa > Chordata > Actinopteri > Cypriniformes > Danionidae > Danio > Danio rerio. The sequence goes on from NC_141044.1 coordinate 30,236,499, forward strand.
TATGGCTTCCTTTTGGCACAGTACAATTTTAACTGGCATTTGTGCATGTAACTGTATTGCGGTAATTGTCAAAAGTTAGCCAAAGTAGTAAGAGGGGTCTGGATGCAGACCTGGTGCAATGCAATCTGAGTTGCATTCAATACTTTTTATTGCGCTCACCTAACCCCACCCCTAACCTTACCCGTCACAGTGATGCCACTCACTCTATTGAGCGCATTGTGTCTGACATTGCATCGCTGAGTGATGCAATCTCAGCTTGCATCATAAAGGTTACATCCAGATACTATTGAAAGTAGTCCTTAGCCCATGTGGTGATGTCGCTTATAGATGAATGATGATTCTTGATGCAGTGCTGCCTGAACGATCAGAGATCACGGTTGTTCAGCTTAGGCTTGTGCTTTTGTCCTTTACGCACTCCAGATTCCTCCAGATTCTTTAAATCTTGTAATTATGTTATGCACCAATGAAGGTGAAATATTCAAATGTCTTTCTTCGAGGAACATTCTTTAAAGATTTCAATCATTTTCTCAGGTAATTGTTGGCAAACAGCTGATCCTCAGCCCATCTCTGCTCCTAAAAGACCTTTCTTGGATGTTGCTTTTGTATCAAATCATAATAACTACCACCTGTTGACATCACCTGTTTCAAATCACATCATTAATCAATTTACCTGATTACTAGCCCTAAACGCCTCCTGTTAAAACTTTTTTTTAAATGTGTTGCAAAAACCATAATTGAAATACGTGTTTATTTAGAAAAATATGTATAAATCATGAGGAACACATTAAATAATATTTGTTGTGTTGTCTGCAATGAAATACAAGCCAAAGTAAATTTAGAAATCACTACTTTCCTTTTCTTCTTTTTTTTTTGCGTTTTACATACTGTCCCAACTTTTTCTGAATTAGGATTGTATGTTTTTGGTTCAAAGTTTTCATTAAAATTAATTGTCCACATTAAGTTTATTAATATAAAAAAATATAAAAAATCAATGATGTAATGTTAAAATCCAAATCAATTTTTTTTTCTACATTTTATAATATTATTGTACTTAATATTAATATTGCCTCAGTGGTTAGCACTGTCGCCTCACAGCACAAAGATCACTGGTTCGAAGCCCAGTTGGTCCAGTTGGCATTTCTGTGTGAAGTTTGCATGTTCTCCCCCTGTTCGCGTGGGTTTCCTCCAGGTGCTCCGGTTTCCCCCAAAAGTCCAAAAATATGTGGTACAGGTGAATTGGGTGAGCTAAAATTGTCCGTAGTGTATGAGTGTGAATGAGTGTGTATGGATGTTTCCCAGTGATGGGTCGCAGCTGGAAGGGCATCCGCTGTGAAAAAGATGTGGCGACCCCAGAATAATAAAGGGACTAAGCCAAAAAGAAAATGAATGAATGTACCAAATATTTGCTTAATATTGTCTCTGTGGTTAGCACTGTCACCTCACAGCATGAAGGTCACTTTTTCGAGCTGGGTTAGTTGGCGTTTCTGTGTGGAGTTTGCATGTTCTCCCTATGTTCACATGGGTTTCCTTCGGGTACTCCGGTTTCCCCCACAAGTCCAAAGACATGCGGTATAGGTGAATTGGATGAACTAAAAAAGGGACTAAAGTGAAAGATTATAATTGAATGTACTTAAGATGTCCAGTGGCAAATCAACAAACTTATTACTTGCTCCAAATGTCACTAAGAATATGAATACGGCAAATGCAAACTCTAATGAGATTGAAATCAGCAATATAACTGAAATACAAAGATCAGCTTCTGAGCAATAAACTTCTCTGGGTGTGTCTTTTTTTGCTGAATTCCCAAAATTCAAAACAGAAGAAGCGAAAGCAGAACTCCTTATTTATGTTCAAGCGCTTTTATGGAAAACTTAAAGTTCATCCGCTGTTGGTTAGCGTCCTTTGAAGAGACTTTGAGATGTTTGTGCTGTTTTGCTTCCCAGAATGCTCAAATTAGACTGTGACAGAAGGATATACGAGTTCGCCTGCAGGCCCAACCGAGAGATGATCCTGTGGACTGGAATAACCTGTTATCGCTCGTGCTTCGACAGAGAAAGTGAAAAAAAAAAGCAGCAGTGTTTTGATGTGAACTTTAGTCGAGAGTGTGACAGGTCATGTCGCATGGCCAAACTTGATCTCAAGAAACTCCCTGCTAAACTTTGAGGCAGTTCCTGTTCCCAGCAGCTACAAAACCTGATACGCGTTTTTAATTTTTTGCATAATTTGCTTCCAGGAAAATGTTTTCATGCCAGCATCTTACACGGTAATGCGAGCAGTCAATGATTAATCAGAGAGCAGTGTATAAAACAGGAAAACAAAACCCAAGTCGTTCACATACCTAGCGCTCGGAGGAATGTTATCGTTCACATTGTTCTTTGCTTCCTGAATTTAAGAGTAGGTGCTTGCACAAAGCCAGGCCTCAGTGTAAAGCATAACATTGTTAAAACTATACATGCAATTTACTCACTCTTTCAACGGGTGATATTTAATATTTTTAAAGTGTTAATTACTTATTAAGGTAAAGTTGGTTTTATATTGTTATAAAGTTGTCTTATTAGGTCTTATAAAGTTGGCACATTCATTCAGTGACAATTTGTGACATGCTACTTATATTGTTTATCATGCATTTTGAATATTCGGTCTGAAATCGCATTTAAATTCAAAACAACATTAGCACTGTTTGTTTGACCTTGAACAATTTTGTACTTTGGTAGTCAATAGCGGCTAATATGATTTCCCTGTTTAGAATTTGCAAAGAGAACTTTTCTGAAATTATATTATTAAGGAGAAAGTTTGAATGCATGACCTTAAAACCAACTTTACCTCAATTCATTATTTTTCTTATTGCTGTTGTTTGAGCGATTTCTTCATAAAATTCCAACTCCCTATGGTTCCTTAAAGAAGTCTGATATTCACTGTTGAAAGTTCACCCCAAAATAAAAATGTACTCACCATATTCACCTTCATTACAGTGGAAACACAATGTGAGTCGTTGTTTTCTATTAAAAACAAAAGAAGATATTTAGAAAAATGTTGCAAATTGTTACATCCCTGTTTCCGATATCCTTAAAAACTTGACAGTTTTTACTCTGCTTTTTTAAAATTCGTTTATTCATTTACCTTTGGCTTAGTCCCTTTTTTTTCAGGGGTTGCCACAGCGAAATGAACCACCAATTATTCCAGCTTATGTTTTACGCAGCAGATACTCTTCCAGCCAAACACACTCTCTCATTTACACACATACACTATGACCAATTTTGTTGATTCAATTCACCTACAGCACATGTCATTGGACTCTGGGGGAAACTGGAGCAGCCGGAGGAAACTCATGCTAACACGAGGAGAACATGCAAACTTCATACTGAAATGCCAACTGGCCCAGCTGGCACTCGAATCAGCAAGCCCATTTTTTAAAATTCTCCATAATATTTTGGTCTGTGTTTGACCAAAAAAAAAACAAAAAAAAAAAACATAAAAAGGTTTGGAAGAAGTGAATAAATAAAGACAATTTTCTTTTTTAGGTGAACTACCAGTCTAACACAGGTAAAAATGATCATACCATAAAGGCATTATGCTCTGCAGTGCTTTCAGCTACATTTACTGCTAATGAGAACATAAAATGTAACAAATGACACTGTCTACCTTATGTATATCTTTAACATTTTGCCAAAATAATTCACTTTTTAATCTCATAATTATGGTGGCTTTTATCTGAAAACTCAGATGTCATTTTAATTGTTTGACAGAATTATGACTCTTAATTATTAAGTTTGTGAGAATTACAATTCTGGATTATTGACTTTGTGTTTTATTTAAACTAATTTTTTTTCCAGAACATTACTTTTTATCTCATGATTTAGATTTGTGTTTCACTCTGAATCTTTTTAGCTTGCAATTTCGACTTGAAATAGTAAGATCTTGACCAAGTACGTCATAATTTAGACTTCTTTTGTCAGAATTTGTGACGTGGACTTTTTATTTCATTCATTCAGTCATTTTCTTTCCAGCTCAGTCCCTTTATTAATATGAGGTTTCCACAACGGAATGAACCACCAACTTATCCAGCATATGCTTTACGCAGCGAATGCCTTTCCAGCTGCAACCCATTACTGGGAAAACGTTTTATTTCATAATAATGCTTAAAACGCTGTAAAAAGCAACTTGTTGACTTTACTTAAAAATATTGAGTAAACCTGCACACACAAAAGATTTTTTCAGCTTTTTCAAACTATTTTAGATTAAGCTGAATCAACGGCACAGTGGCTCAGTGGTTAGTACTGCCGCCTCACAGCAAGAAGATCGCTGGTTCGAGTCACAACTGTGTCAGTTGGCATTTCTGTGTGGAGTTTGCATGTTCTCCCCATGTTGGTGTGGGTTTCCTCCGGGTCCTCAAGTTTCCCACACAGTCCAAAGACATGTGTTACAGGTGAATTGATTAAACGAAATTGGTCATAGTGTATAAGTGTGTGTAAATGTGACAATGTATGGGTGTTTCCCAGTTCTGGGTTGCCGCTGTAAGTGCATCTGCTGTGTAAAACAATAGTTGGTGGTTCATTCTGCTGTGGCGACCTCTGATAAATTAGAGACTAAGCTGATGAAAAATGAATGAATGCGCTGAATAAGTTTTTTTGGGACAACTTAATTGTTTTAAGTTCAATCCACTTAAATTTGTAAAAACAATTGAGTTAACTTAATTGATTTGTGTTTGGACAACATGAAGGAATAGTGTGAAACCCAGCATATTGTTTTCTGTGCAGCTTTAATATTACTATAAATGAAGGATCTGCATGGTTATAAAAATTAAGTTACATCAGCTTAACAGTTCCAAGTTACAACGGGTTCAACTTGTTGAAAAAGTGTCGGATTTACTTTATTTGAAGTAAATAGTTGCTTTTTACAGGGTAAAATTGATATCATAAATTTAAATCAAACACTAAAAATAATCCGAAATAAATCATGACAACAAATGTTTTTATGCTACTTTAATTTATTTTGATAAGTTAATCAGTCCTAATGTATAGCATTTTTTGTCAGTTTAACTGAAGTAAGTAAAGATGACTAGAAAAGTTCATTTAAATAATTTGATTTAGGCAGGGGCGTCATGGTGGCACAGTGGGTAGCATGATCGCCTCACAGCAAGAAGGTTGCTGGTTCGAGCCTTGGGTAAGTTGGCATTTCTGTGTGGAGTTTGCATGTTCTCTCTGTGTTCGCGTGGGTTTCCTCTGGGTGCTCCGGCTTCCCTCACAGCCAAAGACATGTGGTACAGGTGAATTGGGTAAGCTAAATTATCCGTGGTGTATGTGTGTGAATGAGAGTGTATGGATGCTTTCCAGTGATGGGTTGCAGCTGGAAGGGCATCAGCTGCGTAAAACATATGCTGGATAAGTTGGCAGTTCATTCCACTGTGGCGACCCCTGATTAATAAAGGGACTAAGCTGAAAAGAAAATGAATGAATGATTTAGGAAGCCAGAATTTTTTTACAGTGTAGTTTTGATTTACCAAATCAAGATTATTTTTTTTTCATATTCAGCTAAATAAGACCTCTTTTTCTCACCCACTATTAAGACACAACTACTTAAAAAATATGAACTCACCCTCATGTTGTTCCAAACCTGCCTGACTTTTCCTGTTCTGTGAAACGGAAAACAAAGATAACAAATTACTGCAAATTGAAATTCATAAATGTCAACACCACCCAATTATGACAGAACTGTTCACCTAAACTCTAATATTTCTATTAGATGAACCGTACAGCTTGAACATGAGCTCATCCGGTATGTACATACATCAGTGAGTGGGTCAAGCTTGTACAAACGAGACATTTTGATGAAAAAAAGGCTACAACTTAAGCCTGTTTCTTGTACATTTCTGATGACATGTTGAATTACACGGAGAGTCAAAGTTTAGCTCATCTATCACTCCCCACCCAAGAATGACCATTTGGCTTCCACAGCTTCTTAATGGAGAAACCCTGCCAAGTGTAAAAGCACACAACACCCCTCAATGCCTTCACATTTTCATCTACATAAATCAGCCATGAAAATCTTCTCCTTCTTGGCGGTTCTTTCTCAGCGATCTCTGACCTGAGGTGCATTTTCTATTTAAAAGCTTCAATAGGAATAGCCTGCATTAATGGCTATGGATGGACAAATCCTCCCACATGGAGACGTGGCAATCAACATACGGCCTTTTTCACCCCAGAGGGAAAACTGGGAATCTCCCTGTCTCCCGTCCCTCTTACTCAGGAGTGAAGTCACAGCGAATACACAATACACTCTTGTATCTCAGACTATGAGATTTATGATTTAACACGACTATTTAAAATGAAAACCATCCTCATCTATTCTGGCATTTCCACTGTGTTTCAGAAAAGATATAGGCTATGTCAAGGTTTCATGACTGAAAATGCATGTCACACTGCTTAATGTAAGTATTCAGTATCCGGTATTCAGAAGAGGACAATGTAAAAATGAGTAAATATGAGTTGATATTTAAGCAGATATACTATGAGTATAGATACCAAATTTTAATATTAGGTATAAGCAATATGCATCTTAATTGCAATGACATAACATGGCACAATTTATCATGGCGTATATTTGGATTAGTATGTCATATTGTGGAATTTTAAGCCACAATAATGACTTTTCAGTTCACAATTTAGACATTTCTGTCACACTTTGCAATTGAAACCATTTCATTTTGATGTAGAATGACGAAAATGTAGACTTTTTATCTTTAAAGTTTGACAAAATGTCATAATTTCAACTTTTTAAATTAGAATTTTTACTTTCTATCTCAGTTGGTGGTTCATTTCACTGTGGCGACCCCTGAAATAGAGACTAAGCTGAAGGAAAATGAATGAATTAACTTTCTTCATGATTTTGATTTAGTGTGGCAGGATTTACAGTGTTTGTGTCAGTAATTTGAGTTAAAATGACTTTATTTCTGAATTTCTATCTCAGAAATTTGACTAAATAAATCTAGATTAGTGTGTAATATTGTGGAATTTTAAGCCAGAATATTGACTTTTCAGCTCATAATTTAGACATTTATGTAAGACTTTGGAATTTAAACCTTTTTCATGATCATTTTAACTTGTTAGTATGGTAATTTGGACTTTTTATGTTAGAATTAGATCTTTAATCTCATAATTGTAATGTAGTATGTGAATAAAAATGTGTACGTTTTATCTTCTAAGTTTGACAAAATGTCATTATTTCAACTTTTTAAATTATAATTATAACTTTCCATCTCATGATTTAGATTTAATATATGGCAGGAATTTAACTATTTCTGACAGTAATTTGACTTAAGATGACTTAATTCACTATATGTGAATCAGAATTATGTCTTTCTACTTAAATAATTGACTTAGTAAAAGTGTATTAGTATGTCATTTTAAGCCATATTAATGACTTTTCAGCTCATAATTTGGACATTTATGCCAGACTTTAGAATTTAAACCTTTTTCATGATCATTTTAAATTGTTGGTGTGATCATTTGGACTTTTTATGTTAGAATTCAATCTTTTTATCTTATAATTTTGAGGTAGTATGACGAAAATGTCTACTTTTAATTTTCTAAATTTGACAAAATCTAATCATTTCAACTTTTAAAATCAGAGTTATAACTTATTTAGTATGGCAGGACTTTTACTATTTGTGTCAGTAATTTGACTTAAAATGACTTAATTCCCAATATTTGCGTAAGAATATGACTTTCTATCTCAGAAATTTGACTAAAATGTAACTTAATAAATGTGGATTAGTGTATAATATTGTGGAATTTTAAGCCAGAATAATGACTTTGTCAGACTTCAGAATTGAAACCTTTTACATGATCATTTATGTTAGAACTGAATCTTTTTATTTTAGAATTTTGATGTAGTATGACAAAAATGTACTTTTTAAATGACTTTTTAACTTCAAAATTTGACAAAATGTCTCAAAAACACTTTCCATCTCATGATTTTGATTTAGTGTGGCAGGACTTACAGTATTTGTGTCAGTAATTTCACTTGAAATGACTTCAATCCCAACCTTTGTGTCCGAATTATGACTTTCTACCTTAGAAAACTGACTTGGTTGACTTTTTTTTATCAGAATTTGGATTTTAGTCTTATAATTATGACAGCATGGTAGAATTATAGTTCTAAATCAGCAGCAAAACCTTTAAATTTAACCAAATAGAGAAAATACAAGAAGCTACACTCAGAAATAAAAGTCATGAGCAGTCACTCGGGTGGTACCTTTTCAAAAGGTACAAATTTGTACCTAAAATGTCCATATTAATAACTCAAGGGTACATATTAGTACTTAAAAAGTACAAAAGTGTTCCTCCTAAAATTTGTAGGTACTACTTTTGAGGTACCAATATGGAACCTTCAAGATCAAATGTGTAACTTTTAAAAAGGTACCACCCCAGTGACAGCTCGAGTACCTTTATTTCTGAGAGTGTATAATACTATATACACTCAGAAAATTATTTTGCTCATAATCAGTCAGACTAGTTGTTGAAAATGAGCTGAAACAATTTTTTACAATGTATGCAATTCTAAGGTATAAGTAAAACTCTAGCATATAAAGACGCCAATCAGAATTTATAGTTACATAATACTAATATGCATGCTAGGCCTTACAATATGAAGAGTTATGAATTTAAAAATGAAAATGCACTGGTGTAACAGCCTTAGTCTCTTGCCACTTTGATTGCGTGACTTAGGCATGTCAGAATATCATTGTACCCCCCATGACTTTATAGCTCCCACAAAGCACTTTACTCTTTCACCTCTTCTTCATTTCCTCCAGCTCTGTTTTCCATTTTTGCGCATTTGACACTAACAGCAACTTTTTTCAGACGATAAAGTGGGGCCCCTCGAAATTGGGGGTCTTTTTCGCTGGCCAAATTCCTGATTCCCCAAGTGCAATGGAGCATTGAATCAAGGCCCCGTAACTCTCCTTGAAACCCCCCATGTTCTTCTCAGCGGATATGATCACACATTTATCAGCGACTTGTCGAGCCTTTACAGCCTCTGCAGCTTAGTTTAAAAATCCCTGAGGATGGAAACGCAGCCGAAGGTCCTATTGTTAGTTCTCACTTCAGCTCGCTATCAGTTTGAAAAAGCACATAGTATCGCAATGATATCACAGTTCAGCTCTATATAACTGCAATGAACCTTGGGCTGATATAAAACAGCTTGATGTGTTTCTGTCATGCTGCATTACGATCAAATCCAGCGGTGTTTTCCAGTGCAAAACCCACTACTCTTGTGTAACAGTGTTGTTAAGGTGTTGCTATTATGGGTGGTTCCTAGGGTGTTGTTACGTACTTAAATAGTTGCTATGTAGTTGCTTTGGTGTAAAAGGTTGCCAAAGTTGTTGATAAATGCTAAAAGGTTATCGCACTACAATGTGCTCTGTCTGAGTTGATGTCAGGGTATTTCCTTATGGCTAGTTACAATGTGGTTGGCAATACATTAAATGAGGTTGTGAAACTATTTTAAAGTCTGTGTAAACATGAAGTTGCTGCAGACTTATTTGCGCATGATGACAGATTTCCAACTTAATGGGAATATTAAGTAGGCAGGGTTTGATTTGCTCCCCTCCTCTCATCTTTAACTCATAACAAAGTAACAGTTAGAGGGGTTAAGGGGTTGAGATTTTTCAGTGCGATTAACTCATTCATTCATTTTTTTTGGCTTAGTCCCTTTAATTATCAGGGGTCACCACAGCGGAATGAACTGGCAACTATTCCAGCATATGTTTTACACAGAGGATGCCATTCTAGCAGCAACCTAGCACTGGGAAACAGTACACATACACTACGGCCAATTTAGTTCACCCAATTCACTTATCTTATATAATTGTTTTATAATATATAATTATATATTATATAATTGTTATATATAATTGTTCCTCTTAAGACTAACACCAAATTCAAATGGGGCTTCGGCATCAATGCTTAACAGAGGGCGTGTCTGAAATGGAGTCTGACGTGATCTGTCTTAGCTGGTGTGTTTGCATTAAGCGATCTGATTGGCTGATGCTTCTGCTGGCGCTTATGCACGTCAATATAGCAGCATTTTTTATGACACTGTAGAGCAATAATTCATATTTTTACAGAACTATGACGATTGGGTTTAGGGTTAGGGCAGGGGTAGGCATAAAAAAATTAATTTAAATGTGTAAAATTTAATAGATAACATAAATAATACTCGGTACAACTACTGTTTTTACGTTATTGTGATGGTTCGGTTTAGGGTTGGGGTGGGGGTAGATGTTAATAAAATTTAATTAATTGAAAATTTTATAAAAAATATAAATAATTTTCGTTAACTTCCGGCCGCAACCATATCTGATCTAGCAACAACCCTTGAAAAGTTAAGAAATTCCCAACTTCTGCAGCGAGTGGTGGCAACAGATCCACAATTCAGTTCAGCAACGATTGACGTCACCCATTCAAAGTGAATGGGAAGCGTTGATGCTGATGCCCTGTGTGAATCAAGCATAAGAATGTATGCTGGAAAATTAACATGGAAGTTTACCAGATCAGGTGTAGACAAGTTTAGATCTTGTCAATAAAGACGCTGCATTTGGATCCTCAACTCCGTTGTCAGAACCGATACATAACACTATTTCGAAGTCTTCTGAGTGGCTACTACGGTGGACTAAATGGTCACTCTCTGGTTCTATGGCTTGATACTATGTTAATTGATAAGTTGTTCAAAATAGCTACCATAGGATTTTTGGTAGGTAGGCCAATTCTGGATCAATTGGGTATGGCATTGCTATGTTTTCTGGATGGTATCGTGTGTGAATGCCAAGTTGGGATGAGTGTTTTTTTTACAGTTCTAGATAGTACCCATGGCATTGCTACAGCATGTGTTCAGGATAGTTGTCATGACCTTTTCTTTGTTGTTGGTATTTGTTTGAAATGGTTGCTATAGTGTTGATTTGTGGTTGCCAAAGATGAGAACTAGGGTGGTTACTAGGGTGTTACATTTATATTACATTATTTACATTAGATGTCGCCTACGCTATTGTTGTCTATTGGAAGGAATGCGCCAATAGAGCCACCAATTTAGTACAGTGTAGCGCTCCTTTGAATTGAATGTGGGACCAAAGTTTAGTGGAGGATTGGCCATCCGGAGTATGTAATATATACATTAGGGGTGTCACGATTTCGATTTTTAATCGAATTCGATCGAAATTTATGCTCAATCTCGGTTATCGAATCCAAAAATAGAATCGTCGATGCTGCCACACCCCCATGTCACGTCAGCTTGGCTTGCCAAGCGGGAAAATAACAGGCTTGTTGAAGTGCTTGTTAAACTGCAGAAGCAGGAGACCCGTCGACAGAACTTAAACCCTCTCCTCTTTTAATGAAGTCGCCGGTGTGGAAGCATTTTGGATTTCCAGTGAGTTATGTTGACAACGTTCGTGTTGTCGACAAAAAAAACACAGTTTTGCAAGCTCTGTTATGTACGTATTACGTACGGTTCGTCCGTTAGACAACACCGGCATCGCGATCCTCCGCCCGCCCCCGTTGCAAATCCGCTCGCGAAAAGTACACACTCAGGCCCTGTTTACACTGTCTTTGTTTTTAAATGGCATTTTAGAACGACAACGATTTGACATCCACAGTGGCGTGTAGCATTTCTGAGCAGCCCTCCTTCCTCTCTACCTCTGAAAATGCACATCACGTGACCACACAGACGCACTCACAGCCATGCGCTCGAGAGAGCAGGTCCAGGCAGTCAGAGGACTGCTTCAATCTTTCACTCACTTGTACTTAGTCGTTTTAGCGAACACCTCAGATACTGTTGGCTGGTTCCTGTTGGTTGTGCGTCTTTTTTACCGACGCCATTATAACGACACAGATCACTGCCTATTCACGAGTCCCGCAGAAAAAGTGATTGACAGGTGGTAATTATGAGTGTATCTTGCCTTTATTCATTTACTGTATGATTTGTTTATGGGTAAAACAAAGACCATGCAGGTCAGGTAGTTTAAACGGTAGGCTACAACTAATTAATTGGTCATTAATTAATTAATTATTCATAATCGAAAATCGAATTGAATTGTGCCTTTAGAATCGAAAATGTAATCGAATCGAGGATTTGGAGGATCGTGACACCCTTAATATACACATATCTATGATCACAAGTTTTCCCAGTGATCAGTTTGCAAATATTTTTTAATTTACAAAATAGTCTCGACTAGTTGGTTGAATGCCATTTGTAATAGGAGCACTGTACAAGTGTGGCAGCGGAATTGATGCATGCTCAGGGTCCGTATGCGATATCTAGAGTATATATCTATGGGGCGTTGCTATGTGGTTGTACGCATTCTCAGCTTAAATTTGGAAACTGTTATGTTGCTAAGGTGTTCTGAGTGCTTTCTGTTGCTATGTGATTGTTTAAGTGTTGTTAGGTAGCTTACTGGATTGGTTTAAAAGACAAGTATTAACTATATCTTTTCGCCAAATACAATCTTGGATATCTTCCTTCTATTTCCAATTGTGTGTTAGATTATCGTGCGAGAGTGTTCCCGTGTGTTCAGGGGTTGCTTAAACATTCAGCTCCAAGAAAAAGGGAGTCAGTGGGGGAGTGTTTTCTCCCTGGAGCAGGACATCGGTCAATCATGGCGCCAGACTACAGTCATGTTTCACAGGCAGAAGAATCTCCCTCCGCTACCTCCCACACCAACACCACCCACACACTCATAAAAGGCATCCTCAGATCTTTCTGCTGATGTATGAATATGGCAGGGTCACCATAAACGATGAGTTTGTCACTATTTGGCTGCAGCTTTTCCTGGCGTCAGCTAAAACAAACCCAGCCAAATCTACACTTTGCATTCGCTTCTGCTGGAAAATCCCAAGTTTCCGGCCCGTCCACTGGTCGCCTGCCGCTCGGTTTCTTTTTTTCTCCGTCTTTGTGTTTCTCTTTTCCTCCCTTCCAGAATGTCTGTGCTAGATATGCTCAGATCCACAGTGCCGCTTATTGCATTGTTTAGGTTGCCTTCAATTCAGAGCAGGACATGTCAACACCGTGGCCTTCAGAGACCGCAGCGAAGTGCAGCTGGCTGACGGAGATATAGTGAAAGAAAGAAAGAAACAGGGCGAAGGAGAATGGGTGTGGAGACAAAAAAAGAAATATTTGAATAAGAACAAGGTTCATACCAGAGCTTCTATTGTTCTGCATGTAAGGTCATTATATGTTTGCAGTATAATCCCTTGCTTTGACTTTGGAATTGTGAATCAGTGTAAACAATCGCGACAAGAATTGTTTGACTGGGGCTCTGTGATTTCTGCGAGGTGAAAAACGCAGGAAGAATCATGGAATAAAGCCATAAAACATGCAATTTTCAGTATATAATAAAGAATTTCACAGAATTTGGCATGAAGAAATCAAAAGTAGTGCTGTACACTAAATCATAATGTGGACTAGAGTCTGTGAAAAGTCTAGGTAAATCTGCCAAAAATGTATATTTAAATATGAATTCATATATTTTATGAGAACATAAACACGTGCTTAAAGGTCACCTATAATGAAAATCATCTTTTGTAAGCTGTTTGGACAGAACTGTGTATAGGTATAGTGTGTCTCCTGTCGTATTGGGGTAATATAAAGACAATAAGTCTCTTTTTTAACTATCCTGACATTAAAATAGGATCCAAATCCAACCCATTTTGAGGCTGACCGCAACGGGATGTAGGATTGCGGTTTCCCCGCCCACCGAATTGATTGATAGCCACGTATTAATATGCCTCTGTAGTAATGCGTATAATCAACAAGACAGGATGTGCGCAAAGAAACTGGGATTAAAAAAATCTGTTCAGCTCTCTGTGATCACCAATCATCATTAAACATGATCAATCATGAGTTTTACAAGTTTAAAACGTTTTTAAGACAGTGCATGATTGAAATTAATTACAGTGATTTTACCATCTTTATTTATCACCACAGCTGCATGTCAGTACAGTTATAAAAGAAGATTTTGTACATTAACATAACAGATATCCATACAGCAGTGGATATTAACATGTTTCCTGTCTCATTTGCATGCAAAAACAGTGCAAAATTAAACGCTGTGTGCTTGAACTTTGTAACAACATTGTGAGTGACTCATTGTTGGAGAAACGCTTGAATTTACCCCAAAACAAATACATCAAATATTTGGGAAAGTACTTTGGTAAATACTGTAGTATTTCTCACAAACATTACGTGAGATCTGCTTTATGTCAGTCACTGTGCTGACGCATCTGACCCAGCCGGAGACAGAAAAACTCTGACAGGCACGTGGGAACGGTGGGCTGGGAGAACTAGCATTAAAGGCACAGGCCACAAAAACAGCTACATTGTGTCCAGAGCAGAAAATTCCAATATTCTGCAAGGTATAATAAATAATCTGATGGGTGTTTTGAGCTGAAACTTTACAGATACATTCTGGAGACACAAAAGTCTAAAATAGGTGCCCTTTATTGTCCAGAGCTGTGCTAGAAAGCCACTTTACCAGCATTTTAGCATTTATTTTGGAAAATGGCATTGTTATGTGCTCTGGGTGGTTGTCAGGGTGTTGCTATGTTATCTGGGTGGTTGTCAGGGTGTTGCTATGTGTAATGGCTGGTTGCCAGATAGTTCCAAATGGTTGCTTTGTGGTTGCCAGGGTGAGATATGCTAAAGTGCTTTAAACTGCAACCATGTTACTTTTACTAGCGTTTTAGCATTTGTGAAAAACTACTAGAAATAGTCAACTTGTCAAAAAAAAAGTCCAGTTTAATTTTAAGAAATTGTGACAGACATATAGGGCTATTTCTGTTGCACTGTGAAGTGCATTTTAAAAGAAATAATAATATAAATAATAAATACTTATTTACTCCCGGGACTGTTTTATATCGAAGTTGATATTTATAGCCGCTCCATGTTGGTGTTTCGTAACAAGTTTTTACGAGGTGGGTCATCAGCCTAACGCTTATCACCCAATCTGGAGGACCAGGACATACACACATACATTACGGACAATTTAGCTTACCCAATTCACATATAGCGCATGTCTTTGGATTGTGGGGGAAACCGAAGCAGCAGTAGGAAACCATTGCCAACACAGAGAGAACATGCAAACTCCACAAAGACCCAGCCAGGGCTCGAACCAGCTACCTTCTTGCTGTGAGGTGACAATGCCACCCACTGTGCCCCTGTTCCGCCCTGATAGAAATAATAATGAATACAATTATTAATACAATTTTTTGAATCAATAGTCACACATTTCCAGTCTGTATTAAAAGAAATGCAACTGAACTAGATTTTTGTTGCTACATTTAATATTTAAAATATGTAAAATAATACTGTATAAATGCGGTCATAACTAAGAATTGTTAACGTGCCTGTTTCATGATTTAAATTAATTAGAGAATTGAATTTTATAATCAAAATCGAGTATATACAAATAAAAACAGAGTAAAATTAAATACAACTTGGGGGAAAATAAAACTTATTTTAGGTGCCTTTTGCAGTCATGGGTTTCTTCTTCTTCTTCTTCTTAAAAAAGTACTCTAAAAACACCACTAATCCATTATAAATGAGCACGCCTTCTATTTTCTGCTGAGCATTTACTTTCAAAAAGGAAGTCACAGTCAGTCACTGTCCCAAGAGATTGCTAAAGTCTGTTTGGTCACCTCTGTTCATCTGCTGTTGATTATCGAAGCTGATCTAATCTCAGCATGACACATCTGGCACAAACAAGTCATGAAAAAAAAGTAATATTGGGTAACTTTAGCTGACGCTGACAGAGCTTCAGAAGGCCCCCATCCAGCTCAACTGTGAACTCGCATTGGGAGTCATTTTTAAAAGCCTCCATAAACGGCGATGTGAGAGCAAATGTAAGCACCTCCAGGTTAACGAGTAAATATAGTTTGCTGGAAACAGTAGTGCTTTTAAAGACCGTCGTTCATATTTATTATGCCTTTAAACTTAACCATTACACACAAAGGCAGCACTGTTTTTAATTAAACCGTATGGATGTAACTTTCAATGGATAGTTTGTTTGTTGGCTTGGGATTGGGTGTTATGGAGGACCTGGAATGGCACAAGCAAATGGTTTTGTCTTATGAAAACCATAGCATTAGGACAACAGGAAGAAAATGTAGGCTTTTTTCCTTTTTTGGGCACTGAGATTTGGAATTAACTGTTTTAAAGGGGCCCCCCGAAGAGCTGTCAACTGAAGTTGATGGGAGTAACAGAATAGCTCTTTAAATCAGATGGCAAAAAAATGGCCAGCCCTTGAAAAGCACAATACATGAAATACCCCCTAGACTTTCTAAATGGGACCAGATTGCAACCACATGTTAGAAATCAAATACAGTCAGAACCGGTCATGTTTTCTTGAACAAAGAAAGCACAACCGTTACGAAGGAACACATAAGTGCGTAGATCGAGATAAAAAATAAACATGTTACAAAATGAAAATACTTAAATTCATTCAAACTCTCTTAAACTCTGTTGGAAAAATCTAGAATAAATTATATGTATTCATTTCTATGGATGGTGTGTGAACATCTTATGGACCTGTACGTCATTTTCAGTTTAGTTTAGTGATCCCAGCGGTGCCAGTTGGCATGCCTGTGTAGAGTTTGCATGTTCTCCTTGCAGGGGCACCACTAGGGGAGACATTACCAGCTCCACCCCCAGCTCCTCACTTTCTTCCGCAAAACCACCCCCCCCCCACGGCCCTCCCCCCTCACTCGTTACTTTTGTCCGAAAACCCCATCCACCAACCCTCCTCCCCCTCACTCGTTACTTTCGTCTGAAAACCCCATCCACCAACCCTCCCCCCTTCGATTGTTACTTTCGTACGAAAACCTTATACACTCCCCAATCGTTACTTTTGTCCGAAAACCCCACCTCCTAAACCTTCCACCCCCACTCGTTACTTTCGTCCAAAAACCCCATCTACCAACCCTCCCCCCAAACTCGTAACTTTCATTCGAAAATCCCATCCACCAACCCTCCCCCCTCACTAGTTACTTTTATCCAAAAGTCCTATCTAACAACTCTCCCCCTCTCTTGTTAGTTTTGTCTGAAAACCCCATCCACCAACCCATCCTCTCCTTGCTCGTTACTTTCGTCTGAAAACCCGATCTGCCAACCCTCCCCCCTCACCCTTACTTTCGCCTTAAAACCCCATCTACCAACCCTCCCCCCTCATGCGTTACTTTGTCCGAAACCCCATCCACCAACCCTCCCCCCTCGTTTGTTACTTTCTTTTGAAAACCCGATCCACCAACCCTCCCGCCCTCGCTCGTTACTTTCGTACGAAAACCTCATCCACCAACCCTCCCCCTTCAATCGTTACTGTCGTGCGAAAATCTCATCCACCAACCCTCCCCCCTCAATCGTTACTTTTGTTCGAAAACCCCATCCACCAACCCTCTCCCCCCTCATCCCCCAACTCTCTCCCCCGACTCATTACTTTCGTCTAAAAACCCCATCCACCTCACCACTCACCTATTCACCCTATCCCCTCGTCCTCTTCACTTTCGTGAATGAATGAATGTATTTGAATTCCAATGTTGACATTTAAGTCTTATTTCCTTTCAATAATCTTTTTAAATCTTGGTACAAAAAAGGTGTGGTGGTGATGTGGTGGTGGGGGGGGGGGGGGGTGTTCAATTATCATACATTCAATTTCATATATTTATTTAATTACATTTTATTTATTAATCAAACCCATTTATGATTTAAACGTTTTGAGTAAAACAGGGTATTTCAACAGATGAGTGTTTCGCAAAGATAACCTATTCTTGATTGAAAACAAATGCTGACAAGTTTGTATTCCTGTAGCAATAAATTTACGACCATGAAAGATTGCACTTAGTAAATTACTGCTTAACTGCCATGTGCGGACATAAGTATCTATTAAAATACAAAACATGAGTATAATTTGACTTTACTTTTAGGCTATACTTAAATACAAACAACTATTTTACAGAAAAAAGTCTCCTTTGCACACTTTGTCTATATCTGCCGGTTTCAGACAGCCAACTAAATATTTTCCCACATAGACAGCTGGGCACAATCATGCATTCACCATATAGGGGTGTAAAATGTATGTTGTTTTGACATTCTTAAGGGGATCAAGTGTTAATTAGTGGGGTCAAACACCCCGTTATTTGCACCCTGCTCTTAGGACATTCAGGACTGAAATTTCTCCATGGAAAAACTTCCCATTAAAAGCATACTTTGTTTGTTACATGCTTTCAATTGCTTGACAATGCTTTAAAATGTCAACTCTTTGTAGATTAACGGTACTTTTTTTTCAGGTTTGGTCTGGAAATACATTGTATCATTTTCATTTTGTTCCACGAAATAGAAACATGTGAAAGTAAATGATGAAATATTTAAAATTCTGAGTGAACGGTTCCTTAAAATGTCATTTTAAAAAGCACAATAACAATTTTAATTGCTTAGATTATAAAAGACATTAAAGATTTCAGGACTTGCTTGAAATAAAGGTATACCTTATACATACACTTGCTGTGCATTTGTATGACGCTTGAGGAACTTGATGTTTGCAGACTTTCAGCTATGTGTCTCTTTATGTAAAAGCCACAAAAAAGAAATTAGTGTTTGGCATGTTTGTTTGTATATTTGTTTGCTTTTCTGTTTTGTGCAAATATGTAAAAAAAAAATCCTATAAATAAAGTATTAAAAAAAGACATTAAATATTTCACAGCAAAATGACAAAAACCCAATTATTATATCAAAGGATCACAGTTTGAGCTAAAAGTAGAAAATCTTTTTTCTCAGTTTTTATATCATTTAAAATTTACAGGTCTCAAAATGTATGAACATTTTTACAATATGGTTTAAAGGGTTAAAGGGATTTTTTTAATTCTGTTACATTTCCTCATTTTTAAGTTATATATACTTATTTTCCATTGAAGCCCAATCTGAGATGTTATCACAATTCAGTTTACTCATATTTTTGGCACAGCTCCTTCCAATAAACTCTCCATCTGAGAAGCATCATCATTTGAGTTCCACAGAATAAAAAAACACTATATGGAAAAATGCGGGGGAGTAAATGATTACCTATGGTTACACTGTTTCTACTGTATAATCATTTACTAATGCCTAAATTGCATATTACATTAATACGGATTTAAGATGAGTTAAAAGATGAAAACTTAATTTTAAAAACATGATTCATATAAATTCATGTGTGGATATTAACCACATGATTGACGAGTCAATACATGCAAAAAAAAAAAAAAAGATTGATTTATTTAGCATCCAAGTGCATGTTTTTTTCTTCAGAAGAACATTCTAGATTTTTAGCTGAAATTGTTTGTAGAAATTTTTATATTTGCAGGATCTCAGATAAGCACAAATAAGTTTTTGAAGTGTCATCTGGTTTCGCTTTATAATAACCTAAACATTTATCTATTAATGGTGTGTTATATATTTTTTGACTCTCAATGTAATAGTATAGCCTTTGACTTTTGACTTGAATTTTATAAATCATCAATTACTACAGTTTCAGCTAAAATGACAAAATTAACATTGTACTACAGAAAAAAGTCACTTAAATATTGGGTGACCTGAGGAGAGTTTTAAAAAAAATGAAAATTCTGCCATTATTATTGAAGAAAAATTGGTATTATATCCGCACATTATGGTTGCATGATATTGGAAATAAACAGACAATGCGATATTTTGTTTTTCTGCAATAATGCGATATGAATCCTATTTTACAATGACTATGACTCTACTTGGAAAAAAATCCTAATTTTATATTGATTGTCATGACTTTGTACCTGCGTAAAATATAATAAATATATATCACAAGAGTAAATTAATAAAAACAAAGATACAAGTTAAATTGCACAGTGCTTTAAGGTTTTCTAAAGAGTCTAACAGAATTGAGGCACAGAAATAAATGTAAATGAACACTAAACCTTTTCATAAAAAATTCAACAACATCCATTTTTGTGTCAGGACAAATTTGAAAAACTTTTGTGATCCACTTCAAATGTTGACTACAATAGTCTTCAGTGTAGAAATAACTAAATGCATTTATTCTTTGTTAAAGCTAAACATTTGATAATTTCTAGTGCCCAAATGGTTTGAATTTGCTTGAAATCTTGCACAGTCACATGCGGGCCTAAAAAATCTGTGCTTTCTGGTTAATTACAATCCCAACACAACATTGCTGCACTACCGCACATTCAGACTTTCTTCTAATATTATAATTTCAGAAAAGTATAATTTGCAAATTCTAAATAGGGAAATCCTATTATCAGCCAATGACTAATAAAGTACAACATTGTTCACAGCCATTTAAATTATTTTGAAGTCATTCTTAAATGGTATTTTGAACTGAATATTCAAATTAGCGTAGTTAAAAATAAATGGACTTTTAAAATGAACTAATGTACGAATATAAAACCAACTTTAACTCAACGTCATCATCAACTAACCCTTGACTTTCAAAAGTGTGTTCTTGTGAGAGAATATATTTTGAAAAATGCAACTAGTAAACATCCCAGCAGACACACAATGTCACAAGACATTAATATTAGGTTACATTTAGGTTGTGATGTCAGGTGACCAAAATTCTATGTCTAGCCAATGTCTAAGGACAAAGTTGTTTTGATCACCAATAAAAATGTCAAATGGCGTTGATATTTGGTCGATTTTAGGTTGTGTTGGAAAGTGACCAAAATCCAACATCTTAAACCAACGTCATATTGATGTCAAATACTGGCATTTATTCATCAGGTATGACGACCAAATTCCAACGTCTGATAGAAGTCATAGAGGTCAAATACACACAACGTCAAGCACTAACATCATTAGCTGTTGATATTTGGTTGTTTTTAGGTTTGGAAAGTGACCAAAATTTAACGTCTAATAACTTTGCATACTGATGTTGGCCTGTCATGGGTTATGATGTCAACCTAAATTTAATTTCCACCAAAAATGCAACGTCTTAAGACGATGGGGTATAAAATCAATCTGACGTCATGTTGACGTCCAGTCTCTGCTGGAATAGTAGCAAAAACAAGTATGAAGGTCAGTGGTTGTCAGATTCCAAAATTCTTCAAAATATCTTTGTGTTCAATGGAAAATAAGAAACTCATAAAGGTTTGAAACAACTTGAGGGTCTGTAACTAATGAATTTTTGTGTGAACTATCCATTTAACTTGGCTATATAGGTTAGCAATCAAACTATGCTAAATAACTTTTATAAGGTTTAACGTTACAAGTTTAAATTCGGTCACACTTTCTCGCTGTCAAGTTGCAGCAAATCTTTGTATCTTATTTTCCCTCATATAAAAGCAGAGCAGTTATTAAAATCATCATAATTTTTCCACACAACAAAGGTATCCACAGAATAAAATAAATTTAGCTGAGTAGCCTAAATAATGACACCATTTTTAAATCTTCCATCAAGGCAAACACTACATTACAGATATGTTGTATACATTATATGTAGGTTGGACACGATTGATTGTATAACCTGTAGTGATTACACTAATCTGAAAATCAAAACGAAAGAGTTCCTTACACGATAGTCTTTACAGGAAAGTAAAACCTGCAGTTAGTTTCCTTGGTAGTGAAGCGCTGCCCCGCCTCCATGTTTTTTCATATGAAGAGAGAAGGAATTTTGCCTCAGCTTTTGTCTCGGGCTGCAGTAACACACATACACACGCGATGGTCAGCATGACAAGCTCACACACCATGCAGTATATCGGACTTCTGCTGCTGGCTGCAATCCTCCTGCAAACAATAGCCGTGGCTGTAACTTTCATTTACTTCAGCAACGTCTTGTCGACGGTAAGGGCCGAGGAGTTAATGCGTTTCTTTGCACGTTGCCTCAGAACTTCTATAAAGTTACCCTGTACAACTCGCTATGCATGGTGCAGCACTGAAATGCAGTAAATGTTAGACTTTAGATAGATTGAGTGTTGTTTGCTTCGTTGCTCGGCTCGTTTGTTGTGAATTCTTTCTTGCATTTTGTGTAAGTTGGTGGAAAGCTGCCAACAGGTCGCTCAGTGGAGCCTGAAGTACAAGTTAAGCAACAGTAGACTCTATTTGTAGTCACTGACAATATATATTTAAATAAACAAAAGGAGAATAACTTGGCATTTAATATTTGTAAGATGTAACTTTTATTATTAGTATTGTATTTAGTTAAAAATATCCATAGAAAAGGCTTAATTTGTGTCCTCTATATATAGAAATATAATCATAATTGATTAAATGGATCTGGTTTTGTATTCTATTTTACAAAACATTATAGGCTATAATTGTTCAGATAAATCATGCAACGTTTACATCTTACGATGATAATATTTCAGTTACAATTTGATTATTATAGAATACGCTTATTACTTTTGCATTGTATGTATTAAAAGTGCAAATTTACCTTTTGAACATTTATTATTTGATGAATATGACTTCATGTTTGCATTTGCACATATAATTGTGAATTCATATGGTTTAATGTGTCATTTTGTTGAATAATAATACCTTCTTTTTTTACAGTTAAAATAAGAATATGATGACAAGTAATTAACATTTGACATTATATATATATATATATATATATATATATATATATATATATATGCATTAAAATAAATATTTGGCATGTTTATCATATGATATTATGATTATATGTGCATGTAAATGATCATAATGAAAAATAAGCATTTAAATTATGCATTTAATGCAAAAGAAAGGCCAATTTAATATGTAAACGAATTAGTATTATTGTTTTTTTTTCATTTATTTGCTTGTGCATTCAAGAGAGATCTAAAGCAGTGGTCATTTTATATCTGCTTTAATTGATTTATGATTTATCTACTAGAACCTAAAGTAAAAAAATTTTTTTTTTTTTTTTTGAATGTATGCAAAACAAAAATGAATAAATGCTCATATGGGGCATGCAAATTCATCTCACATAATATCCCATTTGTAATTCACAGATGAAAGAGACGTTCTCCAAGAGCAGCGTGTCTTGTCTTATGCGGGCCAACCTCAGGACTATTAAGGGTCAGGAGCTGAACGGGGCCGAGGGCAAGGACGACCCCTGCTGGCAGGTCACGCAGCAGCTCCACTTTCTGATTGAAAAGGTATCCGCTTCTGAGGGGGCCCATAAAGTCATAAAGCCGCCCATGGTGAAGACAAAGGACCCATTTAGGACTCGGATCGGTTTTCTTTTTTAATTAATAGAGGAATTTCCTTAATTTTTCGAAGCTTAGATCGAGTAAACCAACCCAATATTCAGAAATGATACTGAAGAATTGGTCTATTCACAATGCTCAGTGTGACCTGATATGTAGTGTTTGTTTTTTTTACAGTCAATGTCCAGTCGATATCAGAAAGAAATTACATCTGCTGTCAAAGGTATGTTTTTTCAGATCACATTCACATCGAAGGGTAGTTCACCCAGAAATTAAACTTTGCTGTTAATTTATTGGCCTTCTATTTTACTCGCTATCTAAGATGAAGCCACCTTTTTCTTCAGTCAGATTTTATGCTGAAACCACACTTCTTGGGGATTCATAAAGTGCTACTTACACTTTAAGAGTCAAAAGAACATATACCGCCAACACAAAAAATGAACTCTCATAGCACTTTAAGATACATTGAGGCTTTAAAAATGCAAGAACCTGAGCATAATTTCCAACATTTTTCTTTAATAATGATTAGAAATCTATCTTCGGGAGCCACGGGTATTACTTGTGTTCACTACATCAAAGTGTTGCTGACTTGCATTTTATGGATCAGCAAGAAGAATAGGTTCAGCTAAAAAAAAATTGTCATCATGATATACTTCAGGCTGATTTATACTTCTGCATTAGAGTGATCAGCGTGACCCACGGCGCCTGTTTTCCGTGTAGTCATGCATTTAAATTTCTGCGTGCTGTTTGTGTTGCTCTGCAATAACACTTCTGAAACACTAGCTGGCAGTAGGTTTTTTATGTTCCTCTGTGTTGCGTTTCTTTGTGGGCATTTTGTTTTTTTAATTGGCGGATATGGAACAACATCAATCATAAGGTAAACACAAAACAAAAGTTTCCATCTGGAGGACTTCATAAAGCTTGGCACTTGTAAACGCTCGCTTCATTGGGCCCTCTCAGCACCACCCACGCTTGTCATCAGTACCAAGCCGACCAGTCACACAGCTTGAGCTACGCATCGTTGCGATGTGTAGTAACATTTTTTGAGAGGTGCGCGTCAGCCACGCCAAGGGCTATAGGATTGCGTGAAGGCTATGCTGGAGCATACACATAACTGCCAACACTCCCGCTTTTCCCTGTAGTCTCCCATATTTCAGACCCATCTTCCGCCACCCTCCCGTTTTGTTATTTCTCCCGGAAAACTCCCGTAATCTCACCTGCTCCTCAGCTTTTTGGTATACTCTATAACAGTCTATAAATCCCCTGGATTGACGTCTTTTGTATAGTATACGATAGCGGCAGCTGCCCAAAACCTGGTGCATAATAGAGTTACATTGCTGTGTTATTCAGACACCTCATCCCTGACACCTAGACATCCCCACCACTCCACCCCCGGTCTTCCGAATTTTCGGAGACAAATGTTGGCAGGTATGAGCATTTGCGTGCGCTTAATGCAAAAGTATAAATCATAAATTAACAGCAAGTGTTTAATTTTTGATGACCTGTCCCTTTAAGTTTATACAAAAACACAAACAACAAGTGAATTAACCATTTTTACAGATGAAGTCTCTCGTGTTCTTCCCTCACTGGTGATCCAAGATCAAGAGGATTCCTCTCGGCCTAAGATTGCAGCCCATGTGACTGGGAGTTATACACCAGAATCAGAAAAAGACGGAGCAGGTACTTTTCTCTACTGTTCTAACTAATATAAATGTGTTTATCTTTGGATCAAAGTTCATGTTCACCTTTTCAAATCTACTGAGATATGCAATTGGATGAAATCCAGATCAGATAAAAAGCCAATAAGCTATGCAGAAATCACACAAACGCTGTTGCGTCCCTGCAAATAAACATTGTTTTTATGTTGGCTTCCCTGAAAGGAAGCTCATAAAACCTTTAATGTAGGTCAGAGGACATGCTTTCCTCTTTAAAAAAACAAAACAAACGCACTGTTTCATCATATCTCTGTAGCCATTTGCCTGAAACAAAAAGCTGGTTTGTAACTCAACCCGATTCTTTGAAACGACCCCCTCCCTTTTCATTCGTCTGCCAAATGCTGAAACAATGCAGCTTTTCTATCAAACCCGACCCATAATCCTTCTCTTTGGCTTGACAATGCAGGTCTACCAAACAGGAAGGTCTACGGACAGAAGATCCAGTCTTGGGAGTCCGAAAAAGGTCTGGCTTTTCTCCAGAACGTGGAGTTAAGTGACGGAGAATTGGTGGTACCTCAGGCTGGCCTTTATTATATCTACTCGCAAACGTATTTTCGTCATACGCTGATCGAGGAAGACGAAAGTGCTCGCGAGGATGAGTACGGCTCGATGGGCGAATCGGTTCGAGGGAAACCGATGTTGCAGTATGTTTATAAAAAAGTAAGCTCCTATCAGGTGCCGATTCTGCTAATGAAGAATGCTCGGACGACATGTTGGTCACGTGACTCCGAATACGGCCTTTATTCGATCTACCAAGCTGGGCTTTTTCAACTCGGAAGTGGAGATCGAGTGTTTGTGACAGTCAGCAACGTAAGCACAATTGACATGGATGAGAAGTCAAGCTTCTTCGGAGCATTTCTGGTGAGCTAGTCAGTAAAAAAACGCACTGGATGATTTGTTTCGAGAGCCAATATGAGGAACAAGACTCGGCTTGCTTGGTATTTCTACCTGAGAATTCTTTGGAATGGCTGCCAGGCACCTTAAAACATTTGGACACACTTGCCGAGTTTGGTCTCTTGCCAAAACAGTTGAACCTTGATTGATGAGAGCTCAGAAAGGTGCAAATATTTGGCGCTTTTTTAGCGTATGGCCAGCGGATCTGATTGTAAATCAGTTCCTTGGTGAAATGTGTTGGAGCTCAAATTCAGTGTGTCTGCCTGGAAGGGGCGACGATATAAAGCGAGGGGCTTGCCAAGTCATTTTGGAAGCGAGTTTGTTGGACAAGATGCGTTTGTTGTCCGGGCAGGAAAAAGGAAAGCGTGATTCTTCACGCCTGTGGAAGACCTGTTTGTGTCTCTTCTCTTTGAACATGCGACCTGTATCGTTTTTTAACAATTGAAAGACTGATTGTAATGTTGAAATGCGGTTGGAGAGATTTAGACAAAACTTTGTGTTATATAAATCAAACCTTGATTGTTTTGCTGACATATTGCGAGTGTCACTTTCAGCACTAATGTGTTTATATGACATAATTCATTCCTAAAGCATGAATCTTGTACATTGACCTAAATGTGAAGATCACTGTGACTTTGTAAAATGGTAAATTGTCTTGTATATAATGTCTTTTGTATATATTTTTTACCAGCGTTAAATGTGGGAATATCCACTCACTTCAGATAACTTTCAGTACTTTCCACATTTTCATTTGTTCTTTGTAATGTTTTATATTTTTTGTAACATTTTAATCTGAAACTGACTTTCAGTTTAGCATAACTATGTACGTTACAGTACACTGTGTTCTCCTGTTTTGGATATGTTTATTTCCCTGGCCAATTTTTTTCCAATATTAAACAAATATGTAATTTTGTTAAAACAATGATTATGTGATTCATTACATTATAATTGATATTAAAAATAATAATATTTTCATATATTATTAGTTTTTAGATCCTGTAACTATACTATAACATTTCTGTAAGTTTAATATATTTACTAGATTTTCTAATATATATATATATATATATATATATATATATATATATATATATATATATATATATATATACACACACACACACACACATACATACATACATACATACATACATATATATATATATATATATATATATATATATATATATATATATATGTGTGTGTGTGTGTGTGTATGTGTGTGTATGTGTTTGTAGTTTAAAAGAAAAGTATGGATTCAAATGCCAATTTATTATTAATAATACCAAGTTATATTAACTCAATCCACCCACCCTGCCCATGTTTATATGTAAATATATGATTACAAATACATAAATATATCTTTCAAGAGTTCACACTTAGCTGATGATTGATTATAAAGCTAGTTTGGCATGCAGTCCCGGAAGAGAGCCCTGAGCTCATAAGATCCTTGGGCTCCCTCCCGTTTGCAAGGCGAGAGAAGAGTTTGAACTCAGGTAAATCTCGAGAACTCCCCTGCTGTAGTAGCTAATGAACAGATAGGGATTGCTCTTAAGAGAGAACTACTTAATAGGAGCATGTCTATGGTGCCGATTTGAATAGTCAATCAACTTACAGTAGAAGTCAGAATTATCAGCCCCCCCTTTGAATTTTTTTCCCTTTTATTTAAATAATTCCCAAATGATGTTTAACAGAGCAAAGACATTTTCACAGTTTGTCTGCTAATATTTGTTTCTTCTGGAGAAAGTCGTACTTATTTTGACTAGAATAAAAGCAGTTTTTAATTTTTTAAAAACCATTTTAAGGACAAAAGTGCCCAGTTAACCTAATTAACCTAGTTAAGCCTTTAAATGTAAGTTTAGGCACTGAAAGTGTCTTGAACAATATCTAGTAAATTAATAGTTATTAAAAGTATAATGCTTAGAAATGTGTTGAGAAAATCTGCTGTGTTAAACAGAAAACTGGAGAAAAAATAAACGGGGGCTAACAACTCCAACTGTAAGTTGCATGTTTTGGACGGTGGGAGGAAACAGGGGAACCCGGAGGAAACTTACGTGAGCAGGGGGAGAATGTGTAAACTCTGCACAGAAACGTTGTTGGCTTGGTAAGGACTAGAACCAGTGACATTTTTGATGTGAGAAAACAGTGGCCACTGGGCCACCTAAAGGAGGAGGAGTAGAGTGGAAGGGGGGATTCTTCTAAATGAAGATGGATGTTATATGGAACTTAGGGTATTTATAGTGGCTTAGGAATCGTCTGATTGGTGAATCATAAATTGGATAATGCGGAACCGGCCACAAGCAATAATAAGCATGTGATCCTCTCGAAATTAGTTTATAAATAAACTTCAATCCCTACTTGAATTAAAATTTCTGTTCAAATAATTGGTATTGTGTTGTCTAGAAAATAGTATAAACCATTTTAAAAACAAAAATACAAATTTTACTTTAAATTTGGAAGAAAACATTAATTTCTCAAGGGGTGTCCCTAGCAATATCGGTCCCTATGCACAAGTATTTTAAGAGGGACCACCAAAGAAAAAGTGAAGACCGAGGGGTAGAGGCGATGATGTGATAGTGACATTACAGTTCTTTAACGTTAAGTCCAGAGAGATCTCTGCAACCCTATGCACTCTGTCACCCTCACTTACTACGCCCCTGAATTATTTATATATATATATATATATACATACACACACACACACATACATATATATATATATATATATATATATATATATATATATATATATATATATATATATATATATATATATATATATATATATATATATAATATTTTGCATTCCCACTTAACCTAATTAAATCTCATCTATAACTGCAACACTGAATAATTACATTCACTACAATTATTTCATAAATATTAAAAATCTTTTGAGGTCAGGGGCAGATTTAACCAATAAGTGAGGTAAGTGTGCTGCTTAGGGCCCCAGGAAATCTGGGGTCCCCAATAAATGCCTTTAAGTATAAATAAAAATTATACATTTTATATAATGTTATTTACAATCCTGTTTAGTATTGTAAAGGTCTTACATATAGAATGTTAATTGTTACATCTACGCAAATTTGTCCCCCACCCCAATCATGAAGCAGTCCAGCAGTCAAATCAGGTTAAGATTTAGCTTTAAAAATTAAATACTTTTATTATTTTTAATTTAAGGAAACAAAAAATTATCAAAATTAAAGATTGCATTAAGACAAAACATAGAAAAGGAGAGAGAAAAACACTGGTATAAATAAAAAGAAAATAAATATAAGTACAAAAGGTGCAGTTTAAGAATGTTGGGCCCCTTGGATGGAATTGCTCATGGCCCCCAAATCAATAAATCCCCCTCTGCTTGAGGTATACAAAAGCCATGCCTAATGATTTTATCATAGCCATTTCTGTCTACATTCTGCCCACTTGTGGTAAAAGCTTGTAAATACAGTTACTGGGCAGAGATCCAGCACATTACTGCACCCCATGGATTTGTTTGATTGCACTATTAAGAGCATATGATTCCAGTTAACCATCTATACATATATATATTTTGGAATAGTATATTTCTAACCTATGATATTTCAGGTGCAGTGTATTTTCATATATGGATTTTCGTCTTTCCACACAAAAGATTAAAGCCAAGAAATAAGCCCACCTCAGCAATATTCTAAGCTGCAATATGAATGAAATGTCTCATTAATATTGCATGTCAGCCACTGGAAAGCGATTCTGTACTAGTCAAGAAGAAGTCTAACAAAACAATGATTTCTCCACAAGGTATATGATCTGTCAGGAAAAATAATGTGTACAGGAAGTTACACACACATACATGGACAACATTGAGATTGTAATGCACTCTTATTATTGACTGCATCACAGGATATTTGTTGGACATATGCCAGGCATGTCCAAACTCGGTCCTGGAGGGCTGGTGTCCTGCAAAGTTTGGTTCCAACCCCAATCAGACACACCTGGTCTAGCTAATCAAACTCTGAAGCTGCGGTCACACTGGACTTGTCTCCCCATAGACTTCCATTCATACAGACGTGAATGCGTCAGACCAGAAACATAAGGTCGTGCATCAAGTTTTGCAGGTTGCTGCCATGCAAAGTTCAAGCTTGGTGTACTCTGACCAGCGAAATCGCATCAGTTGACTGCGTGAGACCAACCGAGGATCAAAACATGACCTCTCTGAACAGGAATTTAAACCATAGAGCAATCGCTCGCTTTTTAAAATGTCTAATCATCTTGTTTAATCCCACCCCTTTTCGCAGCACCGTGAGACAGATTTTCGCACAAACTCTGGTGTGACCGCAGCTTTACTAGGCTTTCGAGAAACATCCTTGCAGGTGTGCTGAGACAAGTTGGAGCTAAAACCTCCAGGACCGAGTTTGGACACCCCTGCCTCACGCTAACTAAACAAGTATTTCTTACCATGTTCCTAGAGTTCCAGCAGCTCTGCATATTCTCCATTTCTCCTTGACCAAACACACCTGATTTAGATCATCAGCTCATTAGCATACTGAAAGACCTGAAATGGGTGTGACAGACAAAGAAGACGTCCAAAAAATGCAGTGCTGGTGGTCCTTCAGGAGCGTGGTTGAGAACCACTGATTCTAAAACCTTCAGAGAAGCAAATGCAAATCTAAAATGATTTTTGAAATGAAAGACAAGAGTCGTGTTAGGATTTTTCTTTTTTGTGGAAATATGTTACATTTATATTACAGGTATTTAAATGCCCCAAGGGAAAAAAATAACAGTTTGAGACAGCAAAAAACTAGCACAATCAGGACAACAACATAATTTAGACAGAAAAACCGTACATACTGCATCTGTGTGACTTGCATCTGTAGAAATGGTATCCAGCTGATGCCCTCGGTGGACCGTAATCTATGTTAAGTGATATCCAATAAATACTGCAAATGTTGTTAATGTAACTTACAAAATATATCATAAAATGTACTTTGTTTTTTTTGTTTGTTTGTTTAAATCGAATTCATTAAGTCTGTGTACAAAAAACGGTTTTATAAATACAACCAGTCTCTACTGATGCTGTAGGGTACCATTCGTTTAACAGGTCTCGTCCGCTAGCCTACAAACTGAAAATCTTCCACATATGCACATAGCGTGACCCGCAACAATGAGGTCAGGTATATCTTGCTAAAGATCGTGCCTTATAGATCACTTGAAAATTAACATAACCCCTTTACCTAAAGAAACTTGTCTCCTCCTAAAGGTGTGCGTGTAAACCGAAAACATTACAAATGATTGAAAGGCACGAGCTTCAGCAATAGCTTGTATAATTGATAATGTGAACTGGAACAGAATCACAGTAGCTGCCTTATCGATAGCTGACTCTGCTGGCATCGGCCCCTCACTACAGTGCCACCACACTGAAAGCAAGCCAGTCTGGAAAACAGGGCGATGTTAAAGGAGAATCATCTGAGACTCAGTCAAACCTCATGTCCAATGGTTCATCGAATCCTTTGTCTTCGTGTGGTCCCGTAGCCAAGAAAGAGGCCACAGGTGAACCAGCCGCGGTGGAGACGTTCAGCATCCCGCCGGCGCCGCTGCCGGTGGCGTTACGCACTGCGATGCTGGTGACGTTTATGCCTAGAGTTAGTCTTGTCTGCTCGAGTGCCTTTTCTGGCACCGCGAAGGCCTCCAGCTTTTTTTCGCCGTTGGCCATGTAGGAGTTCTGGCAGCCCCTGCATATGCAGTCCAGACAGGCTTTGCGGTTGGAATAACAGGGGCATCGCTGTCCACGGCATGTAAGAACACTTGGGTTTTGAGTTGCTCTGCCGCACTTGCAGCCCTTTTTCTCCTGCGCCTTTTTGTACACCACTTTGGTGGGGCTGCCGGGAATGAGGGCGCTAGTCAGAATCCTGTCTTTTATCTTCTCCTTGGATTTTGGAGTGCCTTGTTTGGATTTAGTGTACGCCTTCTTGGGTCCATGGTGGTCTAGGGTCTTTTTGACAGGTTTGGCAGGCACTAGTAATGTCTTGCCCACCTTTGGAAGGCCACCACCATTGGGCACCACTGCCATGTGCGGGATAGTCTGTGCAGGAGATTTTGGCTCACACTTGATCTGAACCGGAGCGGAGGCTCCCAATGTAGGACCACAGATGAAGGTGGAAATGGGCAAGGGTTGGATCTTCTCACTATCGCTTTCTGACCGCGAGCGCTTCCGATTGGACCGTGGTATTCGCGGCGTCACTGCAGAACAGGATATTCCTAAATGTTGCGGATTCTGCTGGGACACCGGATGTTGGGGCACGAGGACTTCGTGCGAGTCCTGTGGAAGTGAGGAGAGTTGCCGGCTAGAGTCAACCGAGGAAAATGGTCCATTTAAGTTTCCCGTAGATTCAAGAGTTGATTGCAAAATAGCAGGACACTCATCCTGGGAAACATGATCTGGTTCTAGAGTCCTGAGCACTTCCTCTACACTCAAGAGGAGAGTCCCGCCATCGTGTTTAATATCCTCGCTGAAACCACAAATGTCCATGGTGCTGGTACAAAGCTCCTCGCCAGCTGCTGCCACTGCCTCGCAAACAGGGATTTCATTGGTGAAACTCTCTTGCTTCACTTCATCACCCCCGCTACTCTCCGAGTCTGGGACACTGGCTTCTAGAGAAGGTAAGCTGGCAGTCAATTCCTCTACATTGGTCAAGCCATTGCAATCCTGTAGACCATTCACCCCAAGAGGGCTGAGGCCTTGCTCCTTGATCTCTGTGGAAGGGGACTGGCCCTCATCAGGGAGCGTTTCAGAGGTTGAAGGTGTTGGTGATTGGTTTGTCAGACTCAGGGAGAGTGACTCCTCCCCAAGGCCCTCCAGTCC
The DNA here is from genome assembly GCF_052040795.2 of Danio rerio. Classification (NCBI taxonomy): domain Eukaryota; kingdom Metazoa; phylum Chordata; class Actinopteri; order Cypriniformes; family Danionidae; genus Danio; species Danio rerio. Next base: position 30,269,144 of record NC_141044.1, read on the forward strand.
CTCATTCAACAGGGACAAGATGTCTGAAGACCCTTCCACAGTACTTGAAATGTGTTGAGCGAGAGGAGAATCTGCGATGTACTCGCAGAGTTTTTTGTAGCAATCCACCAAGATGCACAACTGCTTATTCTCTTCAAACTGCTCATAGTCTTTACACCAGCTGCACGACGGTTTCATCATCATCTTTTTGCCTTTACATGATTTACAGACATAGTGCTGGCACGATGAGTTGGTAGGAGCGATTGGATCTTGTAGCAAATTGCCTAAGTGATAAAAAAAGAAAACATATTTAGACCATGAAACAACAGTCTGGGGATTATTCCGACACATTAGCATGCAAATTATACAAATCACCGCCTGCTTGCATGCTGTACCTTTTAAAACGATCTATCAGATCTGTAATTAGTTTTCCAGATCACAAGCAATATTACACAAGCATTTCATTAGACATGGTTGTGTGGTATCGAAGAAAGCATATGCGAGGATTTGAAGGGTCATGTGATGCTTCATGGTGTGGTTCACATTACATGCTAGGCATATGGTTAGCAGGGATATCAAATGCAAATCCAGATGCAGTTTTATAAACACAAGCACAACAAATAAACATGCACTGCTTAATACAAACAATAATCGGGTTTTAGAAATTATGCATGGATTATCAACAACTAAATTAAAAGATAGCAATGAATTGCCTGCTTATGATGAATTACATTTAGATTATCCTATTCACACTGATGAAGTTAATTTCTAGCTGATTAATTATAAAATAAAATAATATAAAATTATTTGAAATACAGAATTGCGTGCCTGGAAAAATGTTAATTTTCTTAAACGTTATAATTGTTATTAATAATGAAAAATATACATGGCATATATTTTATATATAATAAAAAATTTAAATATGTATTTATATATCAAGGTTTCAAAGGAAATCAGGAAATATTTTAACAGTAAAATATAAAGGTAACAGTTGTAACATTAATACAAAATGTATAAATATTTTTTTAATATCCATTACATATTTATTTTGAAAATAATTAATTATTAATTACATGGATAATCTCTGAAGAAAATTATTTGGTTGCCAGCATTTTAATATTAAAAGAATAATGCTAATTAATAAATAAAAACTATATTTAATATTTCAATTTTCCACTGAAACCATCTAATAAATACAGTGCTGAAAATAACATGTAATAAAATAAATACAATAAATAATTCTAAATTTATTTAAGTTAATCTGGATCCCTACACAAATCTCTAAATAATTAAATAACTGTTTATGAATATATTAAGACCAAATATACTTTAATCATAGTTTCTATAATCCATGTATTTCCATGCAACCCCTATGACAAATGAATCTAAGCAAGCAATTACAGCATGTCTTGAAATATAAATTGCTAAAACATCCAGGATTTAATATTATTATTTTGTCTAACCAAGCAGGCAAGCCATTACTATTCAAGCCCATGCGTCTATAAACACAGCCTAAATGCACTGCTGTGTGTCTGAACGCCCAGGCTCCAGTTGTCATTGTAGGTCAGGAATTCGTGGCCTCACTGGGGGTGTGTCATGTTGTCTGGAGCTTCGCGTGCAATAATAAAGCATCAAGCAGAAGTGATCATGCAAGCGTGCAGTGATGAGGCAGAATAAAACGGGATCTCTCACCACACACAAGGCAGGCGAGAGACTGTCTGAAAAAGGGCAAGAGCTTATAGATTTCCGCCAAAGCCTGGGGGTCCCGGGGATCGCACTGCAGCACCGACCGACAAGCTGACACGTAGAGAGTGGTCGCATTCACCGGGTTCATCTCAGCAGTGTCGTGCTAGACGGATCCACTTCGGGGAGGAAAATAAAAGCGTGAAGGAGCGACGGTGAAAGCCCACGTATCATCAACGTCGCGTGCAATTCCGTCGACTGTGAAATGTCTGTTCATCGCATGCAATTAAAACCACTCCATCTTAACGCTTGCCCCTCTTCCACGGCACGAAATACGACCAAATCCTCGTCATCATCGTGTGATGAAACCACATCCACGGGGGTCAGGTTGAAAGCACAATTCAGAGATGCATTTGCACGATTTCTGTTTTTTTTTAATTCAACAACAACACGCTGGTGGCGCTCTTCGCCCCACTGGGCCTCCGATTACCACCAAATTCAAACAGAGAGCACAGATTGCCTCCTTGTGTGATATGGGATGAATGCAGTCCTTGTTTGCGGTGCTATTCCGCCTGTTTGTTTATTTATTAATCCCGATACGTGCTGAAGCTAGAATGATAGCAGCTACACGCAAACACCGTCACTCTGTTATTGTCCGCCGCGCTTCATGGCGCTGCAAAAACAATAATAAACGAAAACAGACCGCCTTTTGTGCTCCTTCCTTTTAAAAAAGACTTTAAGGTGCAAGATATTTACTATGCATCCATGCGAAGTGATTTCAAGTCGGGTGTGAGGAAAAAAGCGGTGTGAGTTGAGAGGCTGTTTGATGTCAGTGTGAGCTGCGCCTCAGAACAAAAACAGGCCGCTTCGCTTCTTTCCTGCATTCTCCCGCCGCTTTCCTGTCGTCTGCGTGCGTCGAGGGTGTTACGCGTGCGAATTTATCATCCACAAAACATTCGTTTGGAGAAGAAGCTGGGAAATTATATATCCAGTAGCGATATTGAAATGTATCTGTATTTGAAAAGGCTTCTCCCCTCCCTTCCTCTCCGCAGTAGAACAAGGAGGGGGAGCTGCTGTACACATCTCGCGAGAGCTGAAGCGCGGCAGCTGTGGGAGAGGAGGGTGGTAATCTCGCGATACATCAGCTTTGGAGGCTATAAGGAGAACACTCGCGAGAAGGGAACGCTAGCTGGTGTGGGCGACTGGTTCCCTTGGTTACATAAAGGTTGAGATGCGGGGCGTGGCGCGGGTGAAGATGAGGCGGAAGAAAAACAAACTAAAAAAAAAAAAAAAACTAGACATACAGAGACGTTATTCAAGAGATTCATTAACATGCTAAACAAAATACGGGCTATAAATGTAAAATACACCCACTAAAATGTAATTCTGTGTAAAATGTTTGAGTAACGAAAATCTTTATAAACTGTTTGATTATTAGGCTATATTTAACGCTATTTCTATAGATCATTTCAATGTGATCATGTCATCGGCCCATGAACATGTCCTGCTTGTTGTCAAACTATTTCATAACTAACAAGAGGCAATTCAATCATAACTTCGTGTTTAAACAGCGGTCATGGCATCATTTGTCAATATGTAGCTCCTTTTGGTTTATCGGAAGTTGTAGAAATTAAAGATGTAAAACGGGAAATACGCTGGGACCATTGTTTTTGTTTACTTCCCTCAAAATGGTCTATAGTTTATTCAGTGCATTTTCAACATAATACAACTATCCTTCAAACCACTTATTTATCATAAATATATCTGTGGAACATTTGTTCACCTTTTAAATCTTTCATTTTTTCCTCTGGATTTATTAGGGTTTGAATTAAAAGTGAATATTTGTTTTAATCCGTAGGGTCTGACAACACTTTCAAATTTTAATAAAATTTATTGTCATTTTTAAAAAAGTAAAAAATGTGTGCCGTGCACATTTTAATTTTAAGTTATTTCCATTTTCAATTTATATTTCTAGCTTCATTTTATTTTATTTTTATAAAAATTACAAGTATGGAAAATGTTGAAATGGTACAACCATTTGCATAAAGTAAAATATGCAACTGGAATCGTTTGACCCATATTCTTTCTCAGTTTTTTTTGTAACTGTATTAATGTTAATTTGTTGACATGACCTAATAATAAACAATACTTAATCAATAATAAAAAAAATATTATTTTAAAGGGGTATGACATACAAATTAACATTGTAAAATCGTCATACCTTTTTAAAATAATTAATTTTTGACACTGCCTGAAATCAAATCACATTCCAAATAACTTTTACTGTTTTTTTATAATTACAAATTACTTTTCCAGCCTTTGAATTGTTTTTGTAGCCTTCTCCTAACCTGTACATTTCTAAACTTCATCCCGAAAGTGTTGAAAAAGCACATTTGAAATCATTGGATTTGTCATTTTAACAGCGCCATCTAACGCGTACAGCAATTAATACATTTTGTTTTCTGCCCGATTTCTCAAGTGCATTATGGTTGCAGGTTTTTTTTTTTAGATAATTTGAATTAAACCTTCACAATACATTAATATTATATACCAAATTGCGTCATTATTTAAAATAGAATTTATCCTAAAATAAATTATCAATATACTATATAACTATATAATTATTTATTATTCACAATTACTTATGTGTATGTATAATATATATATATATATATATATATATATATATATATATATATATATATATATATAAAATACTATACTATCTCTCTTTAGATTTCTTTCTCTCTGCTCAAACTATTCATGACATTTCTTCCAACTGTAAATTAATTTCATTTAGAGGGTTGTTTTTGCATTGAATAAACAAAATAGATGTTTTCACATGTTCATATTCTTAAATAACACAGTACCGACACTTTATCTTTAGAAAATTCAATTTCTAATAACCCTGATTTATAATTAGATTCATTAAATAATTTACCTTCGACTCAGTCCCTTTAATCATCAGGGGCCACCACAGCTGAATGAACTGCTTACTTATCCAGCATATGTTTTACACAGCGGATGTCCTTCCAGCTGCAACCCAGTACTGGGAAACATTCACACACATACACTACGGCCAGTTTAATTTATTCTATCCACCTATAGCATATGTCTTTCTACTGTGGGGGAAACAGGAGCAACCGGAGGGAACCCACATGAACACAGGGAGAACATGCAAACTCCACACAGAAATGCCAACTGATCAGGCCGGGACTCAAACTAGCAACCTTCTTGCTGTGAGGCCACAGTGCTAATCATTGAGCCACTGTGTCACCCAGTTATAATAAAAAAAAGCTCTAAATGTCTGACAACCTTGATTTAGTCACAATACAAGCAATATCATTTTAAGATTTTTTTAGCCATTTTTTCTGTGTGTGTGAGTGTGTGTGAGTATGTATATATGCACCAACACACACTCCCTGCTGGCAAAATTATGTTGGCTGAAAGCCCGTTTCCCAATAAGACCAATGTTTGTTGACACAGTTCTTACTGTTCCTTCCCTGTTTCTAAGATTTCTCCTTATTCCATGGAGATTGGAGGAGAATGTTATTTTTTTTTACTTAGATGTGCTTCACATAATGTCCCACATGGTCTAAGAATAACCAAAACAAACTTTGTTCATAGCAACAATTAAAGTGTATTAAAACAAGTATGAAGTTGAAAATACTCAACATTAATTTTAAATACTTTTATTTAAACATTTTTTTTAAAAAAAGCAAAGTTTGAACAGTGAAAAGGTTAAAATAAATGACAATCCCGCAGTTTGACTGGAGTCTTGAAACAGGAAAGCACCAGTCGAAACGCGGGTTCTGACATCACTCTTCAACACCACACAGGTCCAATCAAAAACCTGCTCCGTGGAGATTCGGATGGACATAAAAGCCCAATAAACCACCAAGAAATGTTCACAGCAATACAGTATTGTGTGAAAAGCTACAATGTTTCCACAAACGCACAGTAAAAAGGTAAATCACTGAGCAGACTCTAAACAAGAGGAGGTAAACTTCTTTAAAATCAGAACAAACGAGTTCTTCAACAAAATATCTGTATAAAACACATGACCAGTGTCTGAAGTATTGAATACTCCCCTGTACTTCCTCCTCAAATAACAGCTTTAGCTTTTTAAAAAAAAAAAATGTGGGCTTAACTTTAATTCATCTGCTAAATCTGAGCAATCGAACAACCAAATGATTAATTTAAGGCCAATAGTACTTTTGGATGAACTTGAAATATGAATACTTTCTGACCAAAATCAGAACTTGAATTGGCGTTAACGCATGTAGAAATCAACAGCATCACACAAATGTCTGATTAAACCGCATCTGCTCTGAGAAATCAATAGATATGATATGTTAAAAAGAGAAACCGATTTGGTCAAGATGATGCTGAAATCGTATCGCCATTGAGGATTTTCCAGGCTCTCTATGGTCCATCTGAACTGAAGGAAATGCTGACTGACAGGAAAGCTCACAATGGGATCATGGGCTGATGACGAAAAGTAAGAGAGGAAAGTTCACATGCCTGCGTACAGTTGTGTGAAACTGCTATTTAAAAAGAACTAAATAAACATTTGAAGTGATTCTTGTTGGTTGCTGGTTGCGATCACCCGTCGAGTTCGAAATCTCTCCTAAAACATCTGCATTCCGAATCCCTGTTAGGAAAAGAGCAGATGATTAGCACTTCCTTCTTAAAGGGCACCTATTTTCAAGATTTAAGATAAATCGTTTGTGTCTCTAGAATGAGCCTGTAAAGTTTCAGCTCAAAATACCCATCAGATTATTTATTATTCCTTTTTTATTCTGGGAAATCTGAGTTGTTATAACATTTAGCTGTTTTTATTGCGAATGGGATAGTTCTCCCTGCCTACCATTCCCACATGCATGTCAGAGACATAGCCTTCACGTAGACAAACAGCACAGTGACAGACAAGAATGAAGCAGATCTCCCTAACTACAGTAAAAACTTTCCCAATGGTTATTTTATATACACTCCTGAACAAAATCTTGAGACCGCGGGAAACATTTCAGCTATTCACATTTTGCACTAGTAGATCATAATCCGATTTTAAGTACTGCTTTAAATACCCAAAGAAGACAGGTGAAAAAGCCAAAAAATAGAGAATAGGCAATTTATTCAAAAAAGAAAAAATTTAAACTCAAACAGGCTTAAATCAGCTGATCAAAAATTTAGCACTATAGGCCAAAAAACACGACAATAGAACAAAAACTGTCAAAAATGACTCCATATTGAGTAACACCTCCATTCTTGTTGATCACTTCAATAACTCGTTTTGGCATGCTTGATACAAGTGTTTCCAGGAGGTTGGTGGTAACGTTGCTCCATGTGGTTAAGATGGCTTCAAGAAGGTCACCCAAGGACTGGAACTGGCGTCCCTTTTTGCAAACTTCCCTTGCCATCCATCCCCAAATGTTCTCAATGGGATTTAAACCAGGAGAGCATGCAGGATGGTCCAAAAGAGCATGGAAGAAGCGTTGTGGGCATTGTGAACTGCAGCATTGTCCTGTTGAAAGTAACTGCACAGACGAGGTCCTTTAGTCAAGAGGAATGCCCGCTGCAACATGTCCACGTAATCAGCAGCTGTTTGGAGCCCCTGCACAACCTGAAGCTCAAATTTTACCATTGAAGGAAAAAGCACCCCAGAACAAGATGGAGCCTCCACCACTGTGCCGTGTAGAAAACATCTCCTGTGGAATCTTCTTGTTATGCCAGTAACGTTGTAAGCCATCAGGACCATCCAGGTTACATTTTTTTTTTCATCTAAGAACAAAACTTTCTTCCATTTTTCAATGTCCTATGTTTGGTGCTCCCTTGCAAATTCCAAAAGGCCAAGTTTGTGGGCGTTTCTTGTGTGGGAGAAGACGTGGTCTTCGAAGACGTTTTTTTGTTCTTGAAGCCCTTCTTTCGTCTTATATTTATTGGGCTACAGTCAGCATCAGTAAAGGCCTTAATTTGGGTTGAGGATCTGCCTGTGTCTTCTGTGACAGCTTGTCGGATCCTCCAGCTCAGTGCAGGTGTAATTTTTTTGGGTCTACCACTTGAATTTTTTTTGTCCCATAGCACTCAAGATCTTTGAAGAAATTTAAAATGACTGTCTTACTGCGTCCAACTTCAGCAGTAATGACGCGCTGTGAGAGCCCTTGCTTGTGCAGCTGAACAATCCTGCCACGTTTAACAGAGAAAGCCTTTTTGCCTATGCCATCTAGAGATCATCAGAGTGTCATTAGCTGATCTGAGCCTGTTTGAGATCAAATGCAAATTTTTATTTAATTGCCTATTCTCTGTTTTTTTCACGTGTTGCACCCGTGTCTTCATTTGGCATTTCAAAGCAGTACTTACAACCTAATTACAATCCAGTCGATGCATAATGTGAATACTGGAAATGTTTCCCTCTGTCTTATGATTTTGCTCAGGAGTGTATTTTTTTTTAGCCTTTCTGCAAGATGAGTTGCACACAACGTCGTTATAAAGTTTGTGCACGTGGACATAACAAATGTGAAAGGATATACAATGCTGTATAGACATATATTATTTTAATGTACAAAATAAACCTGATTGAAGTCCACAAAACGGGATTAAAGCATCTTCTTTAATAATTGTAATGACACTATGTGGTTGTGGAGATGAATTACACCAATTTTACTTTATTTATTACAGATATGCACTGTTTTAAAAACGTTTTAAACTTATAAAACTCAAACTTGATGTGCAGATGATCACAGAGAGCGGAATAGATCTTTTAATCAAACTTGCTTTGCGCACTTTCTGTCTTGTTGATATGATTATTTGCGTTACTACGGAGAGATGTTAATACACGTCTGTTAATCAATTCAATGGGCGGAAAAACCACACTCCAACGTCACGTTGTGGTAGGCCTCAAATATGAGGGATTTGGATCCTATTTTAACATAGGGAGATAAAAAAAAAAGAGAGACTTATTGTGTTTCTATCACTCCAATTTGACCGTGGACACACTTTACCTACAGACAGATCTGTCCAAACAGCTTCCAAAAGGTGATTTTCATCATGGGTGCCCTTCAAAACGAGTTATAGCTAATCAAATTCCTCTTGTGTACTTACAGGATCGTCTTCCATTATGGCTGTAGAGTCAAAAAAGTCTGGTCTGAGTTCGGCTCTTTCTCTTCGGTTTCTCGACGCCGGCTGAAATGTGAATTGTAAGGTAAGATCAAAGTTAAAGTAATTTAACTGATGAATAGATGTTGCGATTCCTGATCACCAGCAGAAACATAAAAAATACACTGAAGGACACATCTCTGAACTCTTACCAGATCTATGACCATAGTATCCTCAAACTCCTCGTTCATGTCCTCTAGTTGACCGCGCGATGACATCATCACGTCCTCAAAGATGGGCTCAGCATCATCCTCCATTAGGCCTCGCCTGAAAGACATCAGGTTTAATTAATATTCTGATAGATTCAATCTCTCGGCTTTAGTTTTGTGATAAGGCATTATTTGTTTATTAAGAGTTAGGTTAATAAGTTTTATAAGGTTAGTAAGGTTAATAAATTATGTAAATTGATTTTTTAAAAGTATATATTAGTCATTCATTCTTTCATTTTCTTTTCTGCTTAATCCCTCAATTAATCTGCATGAATTACCTGACTATTCCTAAAGATGTTAGGTGACCAGACAGTTTCTTTAATGAACATAAATCAAACCAAAATATATTGTTTATATTTACTGGGAAATAGATAGGAATATTCAACAGGGTTTCTGCAGGTTTATTCAAATCAAATGTAAAACTTTTTAACACCATTATAATTAATAATATAATAATAAATATATAATAATAATTTTAGACGTATACAGGGCTTCGCATTAATGATCATTTATAACGGCCTGGTCGGTTGCCACCAAAAATAAATAAATAAATAATTAAATCCCCCCAAAAATCTAATGTAATTATTTCTTAGCGACATATTTTAATGTGTCAAAACAAGAAAACTGTAGTGGTTTACACTTTTTTTCAACATAATATTTCTTTTATATGACAAGTTTAACACTGTTAAAATTTATCTATTATGGAGACAATGACAAATAATCAAAAATGTACATTTGTTGACTTTTGGTCCAAATTGATTGAGAACAATGTATCATGTAAAGTTATATGTGGCTCTGTTATCATCATGAGGAATCGTGTAATTGTTTCTATTTTTCTTTCTACGATAAGAGAATTTAATTTAGAGAAATTGCTGTAAAAAAAAAAAAATAATAATAATCAAACAGCTATTGTAAATTGGATCCTGCTGATCATGCAATAAAAAAAAATCTAAAAAAAGGTTTTATTGCGATGGATTATTAGTGATTGGATGGATGTCGGCCCGATTAGGTAGCTTTACTTGGACAGAGGACAATTAAGACCTGTTAAAAATTATTTAAGACCTACAAGACAATATTTCAGTGAATTTAAGACTTTTTAAGACCTAAAATTTAGTTTTTGAAATTTAAGACATAAGACCCAGCGGGGGGACCCTGATTCCAAGTCATCTCATTTATACTGTGCTCTGTCTTTTAAATACAGCTGAAGTCAAAAATTATTAGGCCTCCTATGATTTTTTTCTTTTTTTCCAAATGATGTTTAACAAAGCAAGGCATTTTTCACAGTATTTTTTCTTCTGAAGAAAGTATTTTGTTTTATTTTGGCTTGAATAAAAGCAGTTTTCAATATTATTACCCCCGTAAAGCAATTTTTTTTGATTGTCTACAGAACAAACCATCATTATACATGTATACATATATAAACAAATACACATAAGCATACATTAACAATATAATATTTAGACTTATTTTCCAAAATATTTAGTTTTGCAGTTAAACAGTTTTAGAAACTGCACGCGACTGCTATAAAGCCCTCTCGTGTCTCACTGCTTCAGCAAAAGGCTTAAAGCTTTGAGAAGTGTCATCTGCTTTGGTGTGATTATGATTACGTACACCTGCTGTCTCACTCCAGCGCTGCGTGATTTCATGTAGTTCATCCCGCTTCTTTCTTTTCGGTTCACTTCCTCCATCTTCTGCTGATCCAACCATGACATCTGCATCTGTGGGCTGAAATCAGGGAACAAAGTGATGCAACAACAGCCTCACAATTGCTTCAGCCGCAGCTCAAACTGCAAAACAAATCAGTCTGATCTACGTTCATCAAAATGTTCCTCCACAATGCAGGTTTCCCACACTTTCATGGGCACCAAATTTAAGGACTTTCATGGACTAATAAATTTTAAATCGAGCAACTTAAAAAGCATATACAGGACCATGAAAGTCCTTCCTGTACCCAACATTTCACTTACATTGTATATTTGCATTAAAATGTCAGTAATGATGTTTGAATGTGTTATTTTAAAAAATGCTGACCGCTTTAAACAGTCGTGTTCAAATAACTTTAATAAAATTTGTTGGATATAATACTGGCAATATTCAAGTGCGGTTTCTGAAATAATGATAAAATGCATGATTTGTCATAGTTCTTGTATAAGATTTCTTTATAAGATTGAACATTTTTAAAGGAAGAATTTCGCAGTTTTTTCGTAGTCGTACAATTGTTGAAATAACACGATCAATTCTGAATTAAAGCAGAATTTAGAATTCAAAACTTTCCAGGGGTTCGTACTTTGTACCTTGCCTAAATGATCTAAGAAGATTTGGCAGATCCTGGATCTCTTAATGTTGATAACTGGTGTCTGGCTAATTTGGTTATTAAAACAATTTCGTAAATCAGATTAAAATATCTGGATGAACTGATCTGAGCTTGCTGCCTCGTTTTGTTGTCTACAGTCCACGAAATCATAATTAGCAATGCAACGATTGGCTTATGGAACAGCAGCGTAGTGACATCATCTGATTAATATTCAATTCACGAGTTCACACTTAGATATGCTTGGCTTTAATAGCAAGTTTGGCATGCTGTCCTGGAAACCCTGAGCTTGGAGATAATTGCCTGGTCAATAAGCATGTATATATGGGGGTTACTGATTACGATTGTTACTGATTTGATTGTTACTGATTACAGATGAGAAACCAGCCATGCTCAATCATATCACGTGCTCCTCTCGAAAGTTTGTGACTTCACTTATCTATGTGGGCAAAATTACAACTATTAAAAATGCATAGTAAACTTTTAAATTTGATGCGTAATAACTTTCCACCTTTGTTGTGAGCTACAGGCTTTACATTTTCAAGAGTATTTAGCAATTTATTTAGTTTTACATTTAGGGCGGATTTTCTTTATTTTAGTAGGCCTATTTAAGTTTCTTAATCTACGCAAGGATAAACTGGCTGTTTAAGTTAATTTTGCATAAAAAAAGCATTTTGATATCAGTAAAGGTGTCTGAAACATCTGCAAAGCAACAAATAACCATCATATTAGCTGTATAACATGTGCATGACTGCATAAATTATTATTCCTTTGAAAAAAAAAGTGAAATATTGTGCATGTCTGTTATCATACACAAATTGTACTAAAGCTGGTTGGTACCTTAAAATAGTACACAATTGTGTCTAAAACGTCCATAAGGAGAACCACCCCGTGACAGTCCTTGTAGGCTACTATTATTTCAGAGAGCAGATCGCATAACAGTATATTCACATTAACTATTACTATTTTCCCAAATGAAAATACCTACTACTGTAAGAAAAGGTCAGCATTCAGTACATACTTTCAGTATTACCTTTGCTTGAAATGACCCGATCTAATCCTGTTTATATGAAATGAGCCTGCTCCCAAGCATTTTTGCTCTACCAGAACTGTTGCTATTACAACAACTCTCGGAAAAGTTAAGAACAAAATGATCCCGAATCAAAATAGTGTCAAATCGTTAATAATCAAATCCATCCAACAGTAATCCTTGTGCAAAGAATGAATCCCTGCCCTTGAATTCATTCATATCTTGGAAATTTAAGTACCTTCAAGAAGCGTGGGAACCCTGACAATGTAAAACGGCTCTGAGCATGAGTCTGTTTTTCGTAGACTTTAAACTCGTACTTGTGCATGTAGTCTGGTTCTGATCCCGGTTCTGAAGAGTCCTGGTCGGGGATGTGATCTGCGGCCTGTCTGGGGTTTTCTCTCAGGACGGTAGACGTGAGCTGAGGGGTGTGGAGGCCTCCTGGTGTCTGCAGTGTGTCATTACGCATTACCCACGATCCCTCAACACTCTCCTCTATCAAAAACACACACAAAAAACAAAGTCAGACCCATTGTTGTGAGATGCCAGAGTCATAAAGTGAGGGAAAAGATTATGATGTATTTTTACTTAATGCCATGTCAGAAACAAAGACTATTTTCACAGCTTTTCATTAAAAAATATACAATTAAAAACAACAAACAAATTAATATATAAATTAGATACAATTTTTTAAAGTTAATATACATGATTCATGTTTTTTCTAGTCACACTTTGCAGTGAAGAACAATTGACCAATAGGGTCTGTGATCATTGTTTTGGGTGGAAAAAATATGATAACTGGTGTCCAATTTCTTTTTCTTCTTTTTTGCTATTTATTTTGAGTTCCTGCAAGTTCTCACAGCTGACATCAAACCATAAAAAGGCTTTTGTATTTAAATATTTCAATTTAAATTGAACTGATTTCAGATCATTATATGTGAAACACAAGCCTGAATATATTAGGTACACATGCTATAGCTTTATAACAACTAAATGGCACTTATGTCTCATTTATTTTACACCACTGCCAACCTGATTTCACCAAGTAGGACATGTTCCTGAATTAACATCTATGTTGATCCTGGAACAACATTCCAATCAGCCAATCAGAATTAAGTGATATGATCACTGTTTATGTCAAGTTTATGCTTGCGGTTAGATTTATGCACATCTACATGATTGTTATCCAACTATTATTCTTCTCTGATTTTGGGAATATTTTACAGTTATGGCTGGGTTTAGGGGCAGGAAATAGGTATGGATTACATTTTTGAACAAAAATGATGTTCCAGGATCAACATAGATGTTAATCCAGGATCGCATACACCCCCACAGTCTGTTTATCTGTTCAAGCGAGTTCAGGTTTGTTTATATGCAGATTGATCTCTGTGGTATTGTAGCAGACATGTATTAAATGTAATAAAGGAGTAAGGTAATATAATTACTGTATTAATTGTTAAAAAGCAATACCATGTACAAGTATTCTTAATATATTCAGGTTCGTGTTTTACGTACAATTTTCACAAATCAATTAAATTTAAATATTTAAATACATAAATATTTAATTAAATATTTCTGTTTTTATGATTTGAAGTCACCTGTAAGAACACGCAGGATCAAAATAATACATTTCTCCATTAAGATATGTTGTTAAGGAAAAAAGATGCTAATAGGTAATCAGTACAAGTTTTATATTATTAATCAGAAATATTGTACCTCAGATTTGTGAAATATTTATTTGGTTGATGTGTTTGTCATGTTCTGACAATAAAAGTCTACTTTAACTTTTAATTCTGCATTTTCTCTATCACTATCACTGTCAGATTTGACATTTACAATGATAAATGTTGATATTAATGGATATAAAAAATTATTGAAATTTTTTTTATTGGCATATTAGGGTTATAGGGCAGCATGGTGGCTCAGTGGTTAGCACAGTCACCTCACAAAGACATGCGCTTTAGGTGAATTGGATGAACTAAATCGGCCATAGTGTATGAGTGTGTCAATGTGAGAATATATTGGTGTTTCCCAGTACTGGGTTGCAGCTGGAGGGGCATCAGCTGCCTAAAAATATGCCGGAATAGTTGGCAGTCTAAGCCGAAAGAAAATTAATGAATGAATGAATCAATGAATATTATGGTTATTACCTATTAACTCTTTGGTTTCTCTTTCGCCCTTTAAACTTGACAGAAATAAGACATTTACTTTGATAAGTTAAATTAACGAATATGAAAAATAATTATAATACTGATATGAATAATAATTGTAATACTTTTCTTGGCATGTTAGAGTAATGTTTTGAAATGTTGAAGGCTGTGTTGTACCGTCTGGTCTTCTTTTGTGCTGTGGCGGTCGGCCTCTTTTACTGCGGACTGTGCTGGCTTTGCTGGTGGAGGAGGCTCCGGTAGTGACAGACAGACGATCATCATCTCCTCCTGTCAATAGAGAGTTCCTGTATGCGATCAGAGGCAGCCACACGTCTTCTCTTCTTTCCATCATATACTCCGTCATGAACTTCTCCAGGTAAGAGTGACTGTGGGAGGAACACATTAAACAGTGAACCAAATCAGCTGCATTAGTATGTCATTATTCCATGTTGATCAAATTCTATGATGTTCATTTATGGAAAATAGCAATAAATAATGACTTGCTATGTACTATATATGAGAATAAAAGTTGTAACAATCAGGACAAAAAGAAGTTTGTTTGAAGAATGAGAGAAGAATTGAAAAATACTTTTATTTGATAAAGTTAATAACTACTTTATTTTATGAGCAAATTATTTGAGTTTGTGTGGGTTTGCATCTATGTGTGTTTGTCCTCAGCATAAATGAGTAAAATTATGATCACCAGCATTGTTGCCCTTACAGGCTGTTAGTGAATACTTTCTATTATTCACTTAACTACACATTTGCCACTGAACTGAACTACAAATCCCATTATTTCCTGCACTTACACACCTGGCCCAGATTCCCTGTGATTGCAAACGTGCAGCTGAAGCTTGTGAAGACAATTTCCAGTACTTAAATACCACACGCACGCACGCACACACAGTCTTGTTTTCTATTAGCATTACAAAGCGTTTTCCTTGTCTTGCCTGGCTTTGTTTATTCTTCCTGTTGTTTTGCCACCTGTCCTGACCATTCACCTGCTTTTGACTCACTCTTGGATTTCCTCTGTGATCCTGTTTGCCCCTGTTTTGAATGTTGCCTGCCTGACTAATCTCTTAAATAAGAGAAATAATAATCCTCACCTCTGTTGTCCCTGACCCGTTGTTACAAGTACACCCCTCACAGATCTCTCTTTTAAATTTATATTTTCTATATGATGCTTTACAATAATATATTTGTGTATATACGTTAGATTAGTGAGTACCAAAAGCCAAAACTAATCTATCAACAACAACCAAATTAAGATCACAGTCCAAATATTTTGTACACACAAATTAATATGCTGGGGGAAAATATTAAATAAAAAATAAAAAACAGAGATATACAAATATATTAAATTCAATTGAAATTTTGTACTTTTTATTTTTATTTTCCAATAAGTCCTTTGAATTTAAAATGTATCTTTCCATTCCTAAAGATGTTAGGTGACCAAACTCTTATTTTAATGGATATAACTACTTAATAAAACGGTTTTGTTTAAATGCATAAATTCTTTTTAAGCTGCCATATTATAATGTGTCTCACTTATGAGGCATGTTTGACTTCCATTATTTTGGGGTAAAAAATGAAAATGGATACACAATGAAACAAAGTGTGAAATTAATTAGAAAAAAATATACTCAACCTCATTTCTATTCACATAAATATAAAGTAAAAATGTGTTAGGTTGTGCCTTTACATCAAATCAGTATGACAAAGATCAATGGGAACTGAAATTGTTTAGTTAACAACATTAATTTGTGTGGATCAACTTATCAATTAAGTTGAATTTTTTTTTTTCACAATATGCTCTCATTCAACTATGGTAGAGTGTTGTGTGCTTACACAGTCTTCTTGTCCTGTCTGAGGAGTTTGGAGGAGAACTCGCAGAGAACCTCCAGGAAAGCCAGGTTTGGTGGTGGGTACTCTGGTCCTTTTGGATTCGGGACCTTGAAGGCGAATTCAATCCCATCCCTGTTGTTGTTAAGATACATTAGTTCAGGTTTATTTTACATTGAACAAAGCAAAATACAAGTGAACATAATTTAAAAACTTTACTTTATTTGGGTAAGCTGTCAATGGATTTATTGAAAAGGAAAAACAAATATATGTGTAGAGTCATCCTTGCTTCAAGTAAATAAGCTATTACTAGGTGCAAGTATAAACCTCATTCACCACAAATGCAAGATTAAATTAACATTTTGAAAAATATATTCATTATAAAGACAATGACATACTGTGTGCATAACCAAAAAGATACAATTGTTGACTTTTGGTCTAAATGGATAGAGTACATAACACCCATTTAACCTAATGTCATGTTTGGATAAGAACTTTTAAAGGGCACCCATTTTACCGCCTTTTCAAGATTTAGGATAAATCTTTTGTCTCCAGAATATGTCTGTAAAGTTACAACTCAAAACACCCATCAGATTATTTATTATAGCTTTCTGAATTTGGGAAATTTGAGCTGTTAGTACATTGTAACAGTTTTTGTTGCCAGTGCCTTTAATTCAAATGAGCTAGTTTTCCCCGCCCACAATTCCCTGGCGCATGTCAGAGCCATAGAGATCTCTCTGTATTGCTCTGTTGTTTATCTACATGAAGGCTACACCAATCACAGTTGTTTATATTGAAACACCCGTTTACATTTTTCAAAACAATGAACCACAGAGTAATGAGATCAGAATGATATCAGTCTGTAAACATTTTTTATATTTTAAATGAGGAAAATAAACATGCGTTATGGATTTGACCACAAAAGTTAGCGAGATTGCAGTCGACAACATACTTTGTAGAATTTCTATGAATTAAACTGCACAACCTAAATCAATCAACAATGCTAATCAAAAGAATAAGAGTTGGCTCACTATAGAACAAAAAATATAAAAAAAATTTATAGGAGGAAAAAGCTTGGTTACGGATGTGACGTCTCTCTGTCACAGATGTGATGTCTCTCTGTTACAGATGTAACTCCGTAATGGATGTGACATCTCTCCGTTATGGTTGTAACATCTCTCCAGTATGGATATGACGCGCCTCTCCGTTATGGATATGACGCGCCTCTCCGTTATGGATGTGACATACCTCTCCGTTATGGATGTGACATACCTCTTCGTTATGGATATGATGTGCCTCTCCCAGAGATGTATAAAGTACTAGAGACCCATACTTAAGTAAAAGTACAAGTGCTCTATCAAAAAGTGACTTGAGTAGAAGTAGAAGTGCTCTTTAAGCACCATACTTAAGTGGAAGTACAAAAGTATTCAACATTTTTTGTACTTAAGTATTGCAAGTAGTTTATTTAAAAATTTACTACTCAAGTACTGAAAGTAAAAGTACAAGTATTGTGTAATGTCGTTATTAAAGAAGGCAGTCAAAAGACATCATATTGTTTTGTTTATTTTAAATATCTTTGGGGCACTTGATTAAGCAGAATGAAAAGAAACATGGCTAACGATACTGTTTTTCTCTGTAAATAATTTCTATGGTACAAGAATTCACATCGTCAGGCTCTTTTACCAGAAAATCACTTCACTGATGAGATAATTCAGCATGTTCATTCATACTCTCTCTCTCTCTCTTTTACACACACACACACACCTAAATGTACACTCTTACACATTCATACA
Organism: Danio rerio; assembly: GCF_052040795.2. Lineage (NCBI taxonomy): Eukaryota > Metazoa > Chordata > Actinopteri > Cypriniformes > Danionidae > Danio > Danio rerio. Next base: position 30,287,293 of record NC_141044.1, read on the forward strand.
CTCTCACACACAGTTCTCACTCTATCTCTCTCTCTCTCTCACACACACACACACACACACACACACTTTTGTGAATTGTGGGGACATTACATAGGTTACAATTGTTTTTATACTCTACAAACTTTTGAATGCTCTAACCCCAAATCCAATCTCTAAACCCAACCCTTACAGGAAATTATGTGTAGTTTTACTTTCTGAAAATAAAAAAATATTTAGTGTGATTGAATTTTATACATAATGTCCACATAATTCACCATCTCCTCCTAACATCTGTGTAATACCGATGTTGTTATACATATACATGGGCGCACACACACACAAACACGAAATTACACTCTTTTACACTCTCATACACACACACTCTCTCTCTCTCTCTCTCTCTCTTACACACACACAGACGCACACACAGGTACAATCACACTGTTTCTCTCTTACATGCATTATTCACTCACACTTTGGTAGTTTTGAAGTTTGATTGGTTAATACCACAATAAACAGGAGTTATGTCTTCTGGAAGCAGTCGTGAAACTAAACTAAACAAGCAAACTAAATCCTGTTGCACTAATTCACTTGATTTTGATTTTATTGTAAAAAAAAAAAGAAAAAAGAAAAACAGGAAAGTGTCTATAGTACTGTGTTAAAAGAAACTCTAAAATACTTTATGGCTTATGGCTATGGTTTAGTATTATTTTTTTTTAAATTTTGATTATGTTTTTAATTAAATTGGTCTTGCACTTATTGCTTTTATATTGCATAAATATATTGCTTTTGTCTTGGTGTGACAGTTATAGGGTTATTTTTAATACAATTTTGTTCTTTAATACAGCAGTCACATATATGAACTGTACTCTTAATTTGACCTGCTTAAAGAAAGCACTCTTTCTGAATGTATCAAACAAAACTCATGCACAGAAGACAGCATGAGCATTTACAGCTAATAAACTCATGTCAATATTATACCGCCTGCTTTTTGAGCGCTGACAGGCGAGGTCTTATGATGATTGGTTATTATCTTCATCTGCTCAACAGAAAGGGCTTTAGAAAAGAAGCGCTGTTCACCCATGGCGGGAAGAATAGCCGGTTATCACAGGTAATAGACACAGTGGAGAAAACTTGAACATCAGGCACGCTCGTGTCTGGATGGATCGACAGCTTTAACAGCCAAGAAAAGAGGGAAAGTTACCTTACAAACAGGCCAGCGGGTCAAATGTCCAAAGTGAGAAAGAGAGAGGCAGAGGTGAAGTTTTACAACATTTCTCCCTATAGTAAATTAGCGGCTCGTGTGCCGCCTTCACTCGCGCCTCCGTCCTCCGCAATAGTATTGCGACATCGCGCATAGGAGATAAATGACGTCATCACGTAATCACCGGTTATGACCTATTACTGAACTGATATCGATCATTTTGACACCCCTAGTAACGAGTAACGATGCATCACATAAAAAATCTATCGGAGTAAAAGTATTAAACTCATGGAAAATATGTACTTAAGTAAAAGTGGAAGTAGGAGAAAAAAATAACACTCCAGTAAAGTACAGATACTGCCTTTTAGTACTTAAGTACAGTAGTGAAGTAGTTCTACTTCGTTACTATACATCTCTGGCCTCTCCGTTATGGATGTGACATACCTCTCTGTTATGGATGTGACGCGCCTCTCCGTAATGGATGTGACGCGCCTCTCCGTTATGGATGTGACGCGCCTCTCCGTTATGGATGTGACGCGCCTCTCCGTTATGGATGTGACTCGCCTCTCCGTTATGGATATGACGCGCCTCTCCGTTATGGATGTGACATACCTCTCTGTTATGGATATGACGCGCCTCTCCGTTATGGATGTGACGCGCCTCTCCGTTATGGATATGACGCGCCTCTCCGATATGGATGTGACATACCTCTCTGTTATGGATATGACGCGCCTCTCCGTTATGGATATGACGCGCCTCTCCGTTATGGATATGACGCGCCTCTCCGTTATGGATGTGCCATGTAAAATTGCCACTTGTGTGACTTTGGCAATGTTTTCAAACTATTATATTCAACTTATCAGGAAAATTTTTGATGTCTACATTGTAAACCGCAAATTTTGATCGCTATTTTGGTGAAAAACTATATTTTTCAAGGCGAGATCGACATTTGCACTGTTCTGTTCTGAACTGAATCATACTGCTCAGTGAAAACTTCCAAGAGTTTCTAACTCAAGAGTTTGTGGGGTTTCTTACTTGTGCAGTGTGGCGACGGCCTCTCTGGTTTTAATCTGATCCAACCCAAATGTCAGAGCGAAGCGACGAGCCAGTTCCTTAATGCCGCTGACGTGTGAGGACGTTCGGTCCAGATTGGGTCCTTGGTCCTGGATCAGCTCATTAAAGAGCTGCAGATGGGGAAAATTTAATTCAATAATAAGGTATTAAAGTTTAGGAGATTCAGAATTCATTTTAAAAAACCCAATCGTATCATACCTGCTGCAAGCTAAGGATGAGTGTCTTTGCGCACTGGATCTTGTCCATCTGTCTGGTCTTGCTCAAGGTTTCTTTGATGATGTCTCCGTAGTCGTTGTAATACTGAAAATGAACACCAGTTGTTTGAATCGTTTTCAAACACAGATTGATGTGATTTGAAATGTTTTTCATACCTTCATGTATTGTTTAAAGATGTCAGCAGCAGCGGGCATGTCCACAATGTCGTAGATAATGAGTTTGCAGAAAGCAGCCAACAGATTTCTTCTCTTATGAAGAGCCTCGATCTTATTGGCTTCATCCTCTTCATCACCCTCTAAATAAAACCACACAGCATGAAGTAAAACATTTAAACTATTAAACTTAATAAATGCTTTTAAATGTTCACCAAGGAAGATTTTATTAGAAAAAAAAGTACTATTATAATTTAAAAGGCTCTTTTTAATTTGAATGCCTTTTAGCATGTAAATTCTACTGAGATGCATGTTTTATATTATTACTTTAAATATTTTTCAACATAAAAAAAATGCAATGCAATCTTGTGGAAACCATTTTAAATCCATTGTTCAGTATTCTTTAGTCAAACAGCATTTATAAAACAACATAAAAAATACAAATCTTGTAGAATTATAAATGTTATATAAATTATTTAGACATTATTTAGACTTAAAGGTGCAGAAGGTGATCTGCCAAAATGCTGTCCGTTAGCATAATATCTTTGAAAACACCTCCCCTGCTGTCCAAAGCCACGCCTCATGATAACGCAAATGCGCACCTTAAAGATGACCGTAGACAACCTACTAGATCATGTCATTCGCCAGTTAGAAAACTTTAGAGTACTTTATAATGCTATATAATGTGCAATATTTCATGTATGCAAGAATCACTGGTCTCAATCTCTCATGCGCTTTGACCTTAAGCAGCTATAGTGTTTGGCCGGCAGGGTGCAGAAATTACACTTATCAAGCAATACTTACATACTATTTCAGAGTGAATATTCAAAACAGCATGGTACACAATATAGGGAACGCGTCACAGGCTGTCATTGTTCAAAAATGAACCAATGTTAATATAAAACCAACTTCACCTCAGTAAAGCAGGCTAGGCGTAATAGCACTTTTTACTATTTTTTCTTGTTAAACTAAATAAAAATCTATGTCATCGATGCTGTAAAAGGTCCCTTATAAAATTGAAAATAGACGCATCAGTTTTTCACATTCAGTGGCTGAACAACACGTCCGTGCGTATAACCCATTCATAAAACAAGGAAATCTACATCAGCTTTGCATGACTAAAATAATTTTAAAACAGAACATTACCTGTCTAACAGAAATACTTTAGTCATGGTGTCATCCTTCCTCCAGCATGCAAAAGTAACTATAATATTGATTCAGAATTTTAAAGTTTTGATTCAGCATTTGTTTTACTTTAAACATTACTATTGGAATGAAAACAAAAAAATGTGTCTGAAGACAATCACCTACTGCACCTTTAACCCTACTAATGTGTCCTTGTCATCTTTACAAATGCACTCACCTTCTGTTTAACACCTGTTAAAAGCCTTGTAACAATGAACTGAAAAAAATTTTCTTCACCCAGTTATCTAAAAATGAATGTATGATCTGATGCAGTCTAATCAAACAGAAATAATTAGGTAATACTGGAAAATTTGACTATTTGGCAATCCCCCCCTCTCAAATTTTAAAAAGGAAAAAATAATGGTAACACTTTATTTTGATGGTCCAAATGAGTATAAGTAGACTGCCTGCTTAATATCTGTTGTTACTGCTCCTTTAACAGACATTTAACTGACTATAAGAAACTGCAAGTTTCACTTACACTAACCCTAACCCAAACCTAACCCAAACAGTCTACTTATAATCTACTGAGAATTAGTTGGCATGTAGATGCAATGTAACTTAATTAAACAAACAGACCATAAAACATAGCTGTCCTATTTTCCTTGCCCCTGGCTTAGTTGTACTGTAAATGGAAAGCACAAAGAAAATATGCAAGTTTTTCTTCCTTTTTTAATTAAATAATTTTTTAATTAATAACTTTTTACAGCTGTACCTTTTGCAAATTTGTATTTATTTTTTTCTGTATTGCTGTACAGCCTAATATGTGTTACTTTTATCTATAATGTTAATTTATTTATCTTAATAATATTATATATTTTTATTTGCGTTTTGCCCTAAATATTGTTTTTGATGCAAGAATATATCATTTTATTGTTTGATTCAGAGAGGAAGAAAACATGAACTAATATGTTTTTTGCTACTAGATTGGAACAGTTGATGTTTTGTAATTCTGTGCATTTAATACTGTAACTCTCTACCTAATATGCATCGATAAAAACAGAGTTAAACTAAATGTTTTATAAATCTGATGTGTAAATAATAATAAAATTTTTTAAAATCAGAAATAACATTTGTAACACCAAATGTTTAAATATTTTTTTGCACTACAGCAAATGTTGACCTATCAGAACTGTCTTGATAAGTGCTCAATACATGAATTCTCTGACTTTTAATATTTCATTTTCTCAGCGAAAATCCAAACAAATAAGTCTCAATCAAAGCAGACACGCACCCATGCTCTGATTCTCATCATCCTGGTCGATAAAAACGTGATCCAGGACAAAGTTGAGCAGTTCATTCTGCAAAGAGCCATCAGGATTAAAAACCAGCGGCTGCAAACCTTCTCGACCGCCTGAGACCAATTGATGACTGAAGATCATCAGGAGGTCACACAGCAACATGAACGCCTGTGAATATAAAACGGACTGACTTAAAATACATGCTGGAACATTTACATATACAATTTAAGATCTATAACATAACAAAAAAACAGAACTGTAGGATGTATATTTTACCTGCTCTTTGACTGGAGTGTTCACATTAGACAGGCACTGTTGGCAAACTGCTAGAAAAGACTTCACCACTCTTCTTAATGCCAGAAGATCATCCTGAAATGTATGAAATGCATGATTTGCAAAGAAGGTAAAAAAAATTAAGACTTCTGGACTATTTTTGTCATCTGCATTTATTGGTGTGTACCGTACCTTTGATGGACATCCTTCAGTGATTTTCACCAGCTGCCACAGGATGGAGTAATGAGAGCACTGAAGAGCCTGGACAGCGATCTGACCACAAGACAATAAACAAGAAATTATTCAAATGTCACATCATGCGTCAGAAACCATTTTATCATGCTGATCTGGAGCTGAAAACTATTTCTGATTATTATCAATCTTGAAAATTGTTGTGCCGCTTAAAATTTTAGTAGAAACACACCTACAATTTTTATTTTATTATTTACACAGGACCATTTATTCATTTATTCATCCGGGGTTGCCACAGCGGAATGAACCGGCAACTTATCATGTTTTTATGCAGCGGATGCCCTTCATGCCACAACCCATCTCTGGGAAACATCCAAGCACACTCATTCCAACTCATCCACTACGGACAATTTAGCCTACCCAATTCCCCTGTACCGCATGTCTTTGGACTGGGTGGATAACCGGAGCACCCGGAGGAAACCCATGCGAACGCAGGGAGAACATGCAAACTCCACACAGAAAAGCCAACTGACCCAGCTGAGGCTCGAACCAGCAACCTTCTTGCTGTGAGGCGACAGCACTACCTATTGTGCATCTGCGTGCACAGGACCATTTAAAATATAATTTTCTGTAACATTATTTCTAAACCCTACTATGGCTGCATGATATTAGAAAAATCTGACATTGCGATATTTTGTTTTTCTGCGATATACTGTATCTAATTATACAATCCCAGCAAATGATTGAAAAGCACCATCTGAAACAATATGTTCACACTTTATTTTAAGGTTCAATTCTTGGTTTTAGCAAGCCTTTATGACCTTTGCTTCAGTAAACTCCTGATTTGTATTAAATGTAAATGTATTAATTAATGTAAATTAGATGTGTTAATTTTGATTTATTGGGATGATCACGCATTACATGTAATAAACAAACTACAAGAATAGATAAATGCAACAAAGCAAAGGTAAAAGTGAAATAAACAGTGCATGCATTATGGTTTTGCATACGTAAACGTCAACTCAATATTGCATATCTATACGATGCAACTACTGCGAATGCACACATTGCGATATCGATGCTAAACAATCTATCGTGCAGCCCTAAACCCTACTATCAACTTAATGCACCTTTGCTGACAAAGTATTCATGTTTTTAGAATCAATCAAAACCAAATCAATGTCTATTTTCAACATTTTTGAATATCTTAGGCTCACCCAGGCTGAATTCATCATAGCAGATTAAACACACATTACAGAAAAAGCAATATTTTTTATAAATAATAAACTTTAAAATAATAAAAAAACTATTGAAATTGTGAAAACATTGCCATTTTAAAGTTCACTGAAAATAAAAAACTAATTCTGCTACTAATTACTTACCTCATGTTGTTTCAAATCCACAAGACTTTTGTTTGTCTTCAGATGAAATCTGAGAGCTCTCTCATTCTTCATAAACAGCAACATTCCCTCATTTTCCTTCGGCTTACTGCCTGATTATCAAGGGTTGCCACAGCAAAATGAACAACCAACTATTTCAGCATATGTTTTACACAGTGAATGCTCTTCCAGCCGTAACCCAGTACTGGGAAACACGCATACTCTGGCAAGAACTCATACACTATGGCTGATTTTGTTTACCCAATTCACCTATAATGGATGTCTTTGGACTATAGCAAACCGGAGCACCCGGACGAAACCCACCTGAGCACAGGGAAAAAATGCAAACTCCACACAAAAATGCCAACTGGCCTAGCCTGGACTCAAAACAAGGACCTTCTTGCATTGAGGCAACACTGCTAACCACTTAGCCACCGTGCCACTCAAGAGAGCAATATTCCAGTCTTTCAAAAAATACCAAAAAACATCTTCAAACAGATCATATGCCTTCAGCAGTTTAATCGGTTATGAGAATTTTTTTGTGCGCACAAAGCAAAAATAAAATTGTTTTTCAATGGTTTCTTTTCATTAGTGTCAGTATAGGGTGCACTTATTTACACCAGAGTGGGTGAGTGCGTGCCCTTGAAAATATTAAGATTGATCCACTGAAGGCATATGATTTTGAGGGTGTTTCTAGACTTTGAATGATGCTTGACCATTGCAGTCTATAGGCAATGAGTGAGAGCTCTCAGATTTCATCCTAAATATATCATAATTCCTTTTCCAAAGACAATCAAAGGTCTCAGGGATTTGAAACGGCATGGATTTTCATTTTTTGGGTGAACTAACCTTTTAAAAGTTTTTACGTAAAATATTTTGAATGCTGAACTTCTGATCCGTCGATCCCTATGCATGTTTACCTGCTCTGGCATGGAGCCCTGCTCGATTCCCATCTTCAACAATCGATAGCAGTTTTTGAAAAGGTCCCACTTTGTAAGGTCATGTGCACTGGAAGGCATACAAAACAAACCTTACTGCTCTGCAGACATTCATAAACACTCATAAACACACGGAAAACCACTAGAAAACCTCTTACTTATGGAAAGCAGTGAGCTTCTTTAGCGTCGAAAGAACATTATAAATGTCGTCATCATCTGCTTCTTCACCCTAGGAAAAAAACATGAGAGAATTTACTTTCAAACACATAAAAGCCATTTACTAATATCAGCTATGTTTTTTGCTGGTGCCAAATATCAAAAATAAAAATGCAATTTGCTGTGGTGAGAGAAGCTGCGGGAATCTTTTCTTTATTTAATAAATTACTCGTGCCTCAGAAGACAATGCCGGCACACAATGAATGCATGGTGGTGTTTGTAAGCGTGAGACGTGGAGCGTAGAAGCTCTGGACAGGACTGGAATTAATAATATAATAACACTAATACTGTAATGGTTACGGCATTTTAGAATAACCAAAACAACATTTTAGATGTTTTACATTGTGGTCAGCCGCTTGGTTTGTCCATTCACACACATTTTTATAATCACATGATTTCCTATAACAAAATCACATGACTTTAATGCACATACTGGAATTTAAAAGTGTTTCCATTGTAGTTTATACACATTTTTTCTTATCGAATAAAAGGTTTATCCTACTCTGTTATGTGTTTTCAAAATGTATGCACATCTTCGCATGTCCATCAACCGGTTATTTATCCAAATATCCAAAAAGCACATAAAAAAGGTGGATGGAAACACAGCTTACTGATGCATAAGAAGAAAAGCATTGAAATGGAGCCATTTGTCCTACCTCCTGCAGCAGGTCTTCAACAGAGTGAGCAAATTTGTCCGTAAGCTCGTCGATGAGTTGACTGCGAGCGATGTCTACGCGGTTCATGATGGTGTATTCTTCACTGCACAAGATGCTGTAAGTCTTGCTGCAGGCCTCCAGAACCTCCATCTCAGCGTGTTTCTCCACCACCACCCGGATCTGCTTCAGCAGGGCGTCCAGATGCTAAACAGAGATATAAAAAAAAATCTAGTGCACATACTTGAGCGGAACACATTGTCTAGATTTTTAGGAAGTCAAACAGACCTTTTCCATTCTTCCTGAACTGTAGACCTCAAGATCGAAATATTGAGGGATTTGAAGGAGATTCGCCACCTTTTCTGCATCAACCTGGTACTGAAGTACAAAAGCAGAATCAATGTGAAGGATTTATTTTTCCTAGAACATAACGTTCAGAGGATATTTACACCATCACAAGCTGAAATTAATTTGTGCTTTTTAATCTATGTACAGATAAAGTCAGAATTATTAGCCCACTGTATATTTCTCTCTAGACATAAGTTTTAATGAATAATTGCTAATAACTGATTTATTTTATCTTGGCCATGATGACAGTAAATAATATTTTACTATATTTTCAAGATACTAATATTCAGCTTAAAGTGCAATTTAGTAAGACCTTACTAAGTTAATTGGGCAAGTTAGAGTAATTAGGCAAGTTATTGTATAACGATGGTTTGTTCTATAGCCAATTGAAAATATATATATTGCTTAAGGGGGCTAATAATTTATACTTTAAAATGTTTATTAAAAATTTAAAACTGCTTTCATTCTAGCCAAAATGAATCAAATAAGACTTTCTCCAAAAGAAAAAATATTTTTAGAAATACTGTGAAAATGTCCTTGCTCTGTTAAACACCATTTGAGAAATATTTGAAAAATAAACCAAATCATTTTGACTTCAACTGTATGTATGTATGTATATATACTGGCAATTTTTTTTATTATTGTTAATTATTTCTTATTTAGACATTTAAATGGTATAAGTCACTTATACTCACAAAAACTGCACTAATAAACTATTATTATGAAATATTTTTACAATTTAAAATTTCAACCTTAATATTTTTTCTTCTTTTCTTTAGGATTTTTTGAAGAACAAAGTTAAAAAGAAACAGCATTTATACAAACATGAATATATTTGTATTATCAATAATATCCTTATGTTTTTATCTAAATTTTTACCAGTTTAATATGTTCTTGATTTACAAAATTATCAAATTTAAACAATTTAAATAATAATTGATCATATTCACACACACATTCATATTTGTAAAAGCGACTGGATACGCTTTTCAAAAAAAAAGAAGAACTAAATGGTATCATGCCACAATGAACACCAGAAGTGTGGACAGCTTTATTCATTAAAAATAGAGTAATCTGTTAACTAATTTAATTATTTGTTAGTATTATTTCCAGTAAGAGTTGTTTTTTATTAAACCTGCATGTTGTGAGGGCATTCTTCTACTTCTTGGATCATGCTTACACTGTCAGGTCTTGATGCCCAATTCCAATTTGTTGCCTTTATCTGATTTTTTTGCCTGTTCGTTAACACGTTCTTTTAATTGTGACCCATTTCCGATTCATGCGTTTACACTTGCCATACAATCTACGACGTCACACATGCAAAAATGCGGGTTCTAGCATCTGCTCCACACTAGCGACGATGGAAGAAATTGTCTTTCTTTTAGCTCTGTGAAATATGCGAAGTCCGCACAACTTTAAAATGATTTGGATGCAGAGGCGGAGAAGGAGGGAAAGGGCCATCATCGCAGCTTGCGCCTATGGTTTAAATATGGTGTCCTCCACCATTCAGAGGAATTTGTGGGTATGAGAGAGATCACAGCTATCTCTTGCAAGTTTAATGACGTACAAAACAGCATGCCTCAATAAATCCGATATGCCTGTTTACACGATAGTCGCATTGTCACATATCCGATTTTTATCTGATTTAGTTCCACATATGACGGAAACATATAGGTCATAGAACAGATCCGATCAGATTTGGGTCACATTTAACTGCCAATGTAAACAGGGCCTAGGACTCTGACGTTACCTTTGAAAGCAGCATAGGAAGAGCAACAATCAAGTGTTCAGTCAATCTGTTCTTATCGTCAATCTGGGTCTTCTTCTCTTTGGCCGTGAGCACCTAAGAAAAGCACACAACAACAAACAAACTTTTAAAACCTAATTTCCTTCAGGTATCACCATTTTTATTCACAGATTTAAATCACAGCTATCCAGTCAAATGGGTTTTCAAAGAAATTTGTTGAAAGTGGACGAGTTCAAAACCTTTTATGCACCTATATTTAGCATCGTCCACTTGCGAACAGATACATCTTGATGTATGTGGTGTGTTTAATAATATGTCTTACCCTCTTTCCTGTTCCTCTGCCCACAGGCGGATGAGCTTCTGCTGCCTGTCGGATGGTGCAAACCATGAGCTCAATCAAAGCGCTCTCATGTCGATCTCCCAACACTGCAACAAAATCCACAATCAGACAGGATAATGAGCAACACAGAGGTACAAGAGTCACACAAAAAGATCAGAAATAATGGTGGGTTGCTGTACCCTCTTCCCCCTGCACAGGATCCTCCAGCAGGAGCTCTACCATGCAATCCCAGTCTTTGAGCAGATCATGTGAACTGTCCCACAGACTGTCCACCAGGTACGCCGCATGCTCGTGAAGCTGCCATAAAAAAAACGAAGGTTTAAATGGGCTTTTGAAATGCATTTATGGTTTCAAATGGATTTCTTCTATTAAAAATTTAACAAACAGCTTGTTTGCTACCTCAATGTACATTACTTTAAATGGCACCTAATCCTTTTTTACTAAGAAAATATAAATTTAAAACAAAAGCAAAAGGAAATCAAATTAACGTTTGGTAAATACAGGCTCGAGCTTGCATACAAGCCATCAAAAATGGCCAAAATTTTCTCACCTCACTTTCCAGGAAGAAAAGCACCAGCATTTTTATAAGGTTCCCATTCGGGCTGTTTCGACCTCGTCTCTTTGCCAAAGCCTCCTCAGCCTGAGGGTCATGTCTGCTGAACAGCCTGTAGCCAAACACAACCAACAGCTCATCAAAAGGTTTGGAGAGTTTGGCGTGTTGTGGTCATGTTTAAAATAGTAAAGCAGTCAATATACAAGGTCATTCATCTCACTTCCTGTGAAGAAACTCTCCAGCTGCCACAGCAACAGGGCGATGAGCTGAATATACTAGATGATAGACGTTCTCACAGTCTTCATTAGACAGAGCATCTTCACTACCACTACAGGAGAAAATAAAACAAGGAGAGAGATTTAATGATGCGGTAAGACAGGGGTGTCCAAACTCAGTCCTGGAGGGCTGGTGTCCTGGAGAGTTTCGTTCCAACCCTAATCAAACACACCTGAACCAGCTAATCAAGCTCTTTCTAGATAATACTTACTGCAAAATCAAAGTGACTAGTCTTATGGCCTCAACAGCCACATCATACTCTTTATCCAGCGTCATGGACACAATACGGTCCTAAGAGAAATTAAACCGCATCACAATGAGTCCATTTGAAAATGACAGAAATGTTATGGAACCAAATTATTAAAAATAGTTCACGTGTTACCTTAAATCGATTGGTGAAGAGCTCAAGTTTGGGGTAAAGTTCTCTGTTGGTGTAGAGAGTCTGAAGGGCTTTTAGACACTTGAGTCGAACTTCACCTTGCTGTAATGATTACATTTTACACCATTTTATTAACCAAGACCAACAATATTACATTTGTTGTGTGTGATAATAACTTATGAATAACACTTACTCTGTCATGTAGTGTCCAACCCACGTACTTTAGATAACTGTCATTAAGAAAAGCATCACTGTACAACTTCATCCAAACACCAATCTCCTCTATACAAATAGCTCGGATTTCTGCAATGGCATCCCTGAAAAACATTTTTAAAGAAAACGACATCAAACCCAGAGGAAAAACTTCAATATAATGACTATGTTTGTGACTATTTAAAAAAGATTTTTATTTATTTATTTATTCATTTATTTTTTAATCGGTTTCATTTTACAACTAAAGTCAGAATTATTAACCCTCTTGAATTATAAGCCCCCTGTATATTTTCCCCCAATTTCTGTTTAACACGAAGAAGATTTTTTCAGCACATTTCTAATAACTTATTTATTTTATCTTTGCCATGATGACAGTACATATTATTTTACTAAATATTTTTCAAGATACTATTTAGCTTAGTGACATTAAAGTCGTATCTAGATTGAGCAAGTTAGGGTAATCAATGTGTATTGAAGGTTTGTTCTTTAAACAATCAAAAAAAAAGGGGCTAAGGGGGCTAATAATAATAATAAGGGGGCTTATTATTATTTTACCTTTAAATTATTTAAAAAAAAAAAAACTGCCTTTATTCTAGCCGAAATAAAACAAATTAGACTTTCTCCAGAAGAAAAAAATATTATCGGAAATACTGTGAAAAATTCCTTGCTGTCAAATAACATTTTTGAAATATCTGATAAGAAAAAAATATATAATTTTGACTTCAACTGTAAATGATTCACTAATAAACTATTAAACATGATTCAAACCTGTTCACACCTGCTATCAAGATGTGTTTTTGTTGATCTGATCACAAGTAAATGAAACAAAATACAGTTGTAAACAGGCTCTGAGAAGTTTAAATTGTTTACTTCTGACCATTTTCTCACATAATTGAAAATGCATTTGGCCTAATTAATTTTGTAATTAGATTTACCCTCAAAACAAATCAAGTGGACAAAAAAAAAAAGTTAATACTCCAGTTGTAAATCAAACAATGTGTCTCCCTTGTCCAGTTGTGATCCAATCAACGAAAACACATCTTAGTCTGAACTCTTCGCTCTGCACTTACACTGCATTATACATTCCGAGCCGGAGTACGCTTACGTCATCGATGATGTGACTGTTCAGTTTAACAGGAAGAGAAGCTTCCTGTCTCACTCAGCACAGTGGACATTGCTTTAGTTATATCATTTTGTATTATTTTTAGTGGCCGATGCGGTGACGCAGTGGGTTGCTGATTCGAGCCTCGGCTGGGTCAGTTGGCATTTCTGTGTGGAGTTTGGATGTTCTCCCCATATTTGCATGTGTTTCCCCCGGGTGCTCTGGTTTCCTCTCCTCCACAGTCCAAAGACCGTAGTGTAAGTGTGTGAATGAGTGTGTATGGATGTTTCCTAGTGATGGATTGTAGCTGGAAGGGCATCCACTGCGTAAAATATATGCTGGATAAGTTGGCGGTTCATTCCGCTGTGGCGACCCCTGATTAATAAAGGGACTAAACCAAAAATAAAATTAATGAATTATTTTTAGTAATTTGGGATAAGTGACGTGAAGTCAAATATTTTGCGGAATCTACCACATATGACGCTCATAAATTATAAACAAAGTCCTCGTGCAGCACGTATTCGGAGGTTTGCTGAAGGTGGCAGCTGTCGTGTAGTATGGGGGTTTGCGTCTTTAATAAACTATGATAGTTTGCATTCATTGAACAGTAAAAATGATTAATAAAACCATATGAAACAGTCCATTAAAAATTACATCGCATCTTCAGTTTCAGGCTCAGGCGTGCTTTGAACTCACACTACAAGTGTACCTGTGCTCTCTGGCACAGGGCTGGCCAACTGAACCGTGCTTGGGCACGATTCGAAGCACTCACACTGGTCAAACGAAGTGGGAAACGAGCCCGGGCATGGTTCAGATAGCCTAGTGTGCTTAAACCCTTAATATCTTGTGTAAACACCTTTTCTGAAAAGCATATAACATAGAAAAGTAATTTGACATAATGTCGTTATTTGTGTACAACTCACCTGTAACGGTGAACAAAAATACCCTTGAAGATGGAGTTCATCATGTTCTCAATCTCATCTTGGTTTTCTTGAAGCTAGAAGATGAATGAAACACAAATTGAAAACTAGATACAGGAGACAGAAATGCAAAATTTCAGCAAAACAAAAAACAAACCAACATCCCACCTCTTTCCTCTTCTCCAGCAGAAGTTCCAGCTTCTCGTTGGCTCTTTTCCCTGCAACCTTGTTTCTTTCAGCCTCATACTGCCTCTGCGTGTTATCCTGATTGATGCTCAGGTTCAGAGCAACATTTACCAGCGCTGTCATCAGTTTCATTGCTGCAGGGGAAATAAGACGCATGACAAAACTCAATAAACTCAACTGCGGTGTCATGTAGAACTTACAGGGTCACAAAACACTAAAGAGTCAAACATCGACATGAAAATAGTCTTTCCTTCGGCTTAGTTCCTTATTTTTTTTTCCACAGCTGAATGAACCGCCAACTATTCCAGCATATTCTTTAAGTAGCGTATGCCCTTCCAGCAGCAACCCAGTACTGGGAAACACACATACACTCTTGCATTCACAAGGAGAACATGCAAACTCCACACAGAAATACAAACTGGCCCACCCGGGCCTCAAACCAGCAACCTTCTTGCTGTGAGGTGACAGTGCTAACCAGTCACGGTGCTGCCCTCATGAAAAAATATTATAGTAATTTATAGTAAAAACTATAGTGTTTTTAAACTATACTATAGTAGCGTAATTAATTAATGAATTTAAATAATCTGTTGTGGTGATTACGTCGTTTCAATGGTAACACAACATCTAAAGCGTATTACATTACAATACAACCCAGTTTGCTGGCAAAAGACAAAAAAAATACAGTACTTATTACAATTTATCAGTATAATCATATTGCAAAAAAAGGCTGCTCTTGATTAGTTTTTGTCTTGTTTTTAGTCCATATATCTAAAAAAAATTTCAAATCAAGATGCAATTTCTAGACCAGTAAAAAATATTGTCTCGTTTTCAGAAATAACTCAAAACTATGTGAGATTTTCCTTAAAACAAGCACAATAATCTGCCAATGAAGTAAGCAAAAAAACTGGATTTGCTTTGAAATAAGTTTATTTTTCTTACCTCAGTAGCAGATTATTTAGCTTGTTTTGGGGGACAAACACATTTAACTCTGACATTTCATTGAAAACAGTAGTTTTTTCCATGTGGGCAGATATGGGTGGCACATTGCATATATATATATATTAAATAGACGTGTCCTGCACAATTCTGTAAACTAATGGGACTCATCAATTTTATGACATATGCATTAATTAAGAGTCTCTGCATGACTGGTGAGTATGCATTTACAGTTTGTCATCTGATTTTTATTCATGAGAAAGGACTGATTCTATCCAATTAATGCAAACTTTTATGATATATAATAGTGAATGTATTATGATAATGCAAAATATGAGATATAATTTCATTACTATAGGATACAGGTGTCAAACTCAGTTCCAAAAGGGCCGCAGCTCTGCACAGTTTAGTTCCAACCCTAATTAAGCACACCTGATCAAACTAATTGAGTCCTTCAGGCTTGTTTGAAACCTACAGGTAAGTGTGTTGGAGCAGAGTTGGAACTAAACAGTGCAGGGCTTCGGCCCTCCAGGAATTGAGTTTGACACCCCTGCTATAGGCGATACAGGACAACATGGTATCTGTGCATGCAAAAAATCTGCAGATTTTCAGCCCATCACCGAGTCTGATAAATTTATATTTATTCAGTTTTTAAATTAATTTCAGTAATATTATTAACTAATATGAAAATGTTTATATAATTTATTTACAATAGTATGTAAAGTCATATTTTCTGTCTTTTAGTAGATATATTATATGAGAGACTTGCTTTATTGACCAAATAAGTGAATCTATTTGGATTTGCATTGTAAACATTAAATAAAAGTAAAAAATGTATCTTTTTATTTTATATATTAAGTATTTAGTTATGAAACTCCCAAAATCATTCTGCATAAATCAGCAGATTTTTTTTTTTTTTTTTTTTTTTAACAAAATTCTCAAATGTCACGAGATCTGTCTGGCCAGATTCTCTTACTATTCATAAGAAAGTATGTCTCTTTTGACTATATGTTCTTTCACCGTCTTCATTTCGAAAAAAAAAAAGGAAAAAAACATTGCTTTAAATAGAAAGCTTAGAAATTAAGAAGTTCAGTGGATTATTTAGATCAGGGGTCACCAACCTTTTTGAAACGGAGAGCTACTTCTGGACTATCGATTTATGTGAAAGGATACCAGTTTGATACACATGAATAATTATTAATATTCATCTATGTAAAGACACTGATCATGTTAATGATTTCTCACAATAATTGTCAACAATGATATAACAAGGTAGGAAACAGATAAATATTGATACTCAACACTTTATTTCTATAAATCTCTGCAAGTATTTACATTTTGAAATGATTACTTCTACAATATTTTCACTAGCCACTAACAATTTTTAACAAATCATGCACTACAAAGTACCATGTTTGTCAATCAATTGTGTAACATAAATCAACTTTCAGAATTTACTGAAATTATCACCAAATCTACAGCATTTTTAACATAGCCCACACTCTTCTGACCATTGTAGTTGCCTGGAGTTGGACATTGGAAAGAGTGGAGATTATATTTGTTCTAGTCTTTATGCACAGTTTTGCTCTCCTGTCTGAAAATGCCTTGTTTTCTAATCAAAAATGTGTAGCTCTAAATGAGTCTTCGATTGTTTTTTGGGAGTTTTCACCGGTCTCTTGAAAAAAGACAGCTGTTTTCAAAAACCTTCCCTTAGTTTGCAGAATTTTTCAACTTATAGTGCGCTGCACAGTGGGTAGTTAGCATGGTAAAGTTAGCTTGTGTGACATGTTCTGAAATGTCTTTCATTATTGAGCTGCTTTGTCTTCGCCAAATAAAGTAAAAAAGAACTCTTCCTCCTATTTACTGTGAAAATTACGTTTTTTTTCTGCCATGTTTTCAAATCATCTCTTCCTCTTTCCTGCACCATGTTGGTAACCCCTGATGTAGATAGTAACGAACCTCCCCATTTTTCCACACTTTATCTTTTCACCCTTTCACATCTGGCAACACCCCATTTAAAATCGGATGACTGAAAAAACGGAAAGGTTCATGACACTGTAAATTCCAAGAAAAAGGCACTGACCTGCCAGTGTGCTGGTGTGTCTGAAGGCTCGGACCTGAGAGTCTGAAAGTCCAGTGAGCAGAGAAATGACCGTGTCCATCATGTACTCATCGTAGATGATGCTGTATTGACACTGACGGATCAGAACCATGATGAACTCGCAAAAGTTATAGCGGAACTTCTTCCACTGAGGTCCTGTCATCGTGAGAGGGTAATCACCGCTGTCCTGGATTAGACAATTAGAAATAATAATTAACAGAGAATTTAGGTATTTAGTCAGTGAGAAGATAATAATAAACCAACCTCATCAAACTCTTCTGTCATTTTCCTGATTATTTCAGCATTCTGCATGTTCCTGAACATCTCGATCCGTACAGTGCCTGTGATAATAAGACATTGATGTGTTAATGTGATTGACAATGTTCATTAATAGCATTTATTTTAAATGAGAAGTTAGGACACACTTTACAATAAGGTTTTTTTTGGTTAATGTGTTTACTAGTATTAAATAAAAACAAACAATAACTGTGCTGCATTTATTAATCGTAACTGAACATTTTCTGCATTTTTAACATCCAAATTTGTGCTTTTTAATAGGGATGTCACTTGATCGGATATTGGGCTTGATCACACGGTTTCAGACTCGATTGGAATCGGACGTTACTTCCCGATTAGGACTCGAATATATACATATTCTCATTATTTTTAACACATCTATAGCTATGCAGTGGCACAGAGTTAGACCTCTTTCTTGACTTTAAACAGAAACAGCAACACTTGCGACATGGCATCACTTTGTTGCAGAGACGCTATTAGTTAAATGCCGGCAAAGTAGAATGCGGAAGCAACTTGAAGCGGAATGACAACATTGCCATAGCAAACTGTGAGATATGTAAACTTGTGATTGCATGCCAGGTATTTTAAATTGAGGTGCTCTTTGTTTTTATATACGGTTTTTTATTTAACTTTTTTTTTTTTACCTTTTTCAAATCCAAAAGTGAAGAATGGATGATATTTATTACTTTATTGTTCAAGCTACCTCACAGAAGTGCTTTGTTTTCTAACAGAGATGTTGAATGTTAAAATAAGGTTAATTAAATAAAAAATAAGGAACATCCTGGATCGGTTTCTTCGCTCTTCTTTATTCTTTTATATGTATTAATGAGGTATTGGAACGGATTTTGTTATTGGTAGATACTCAAAATCAAATGCCCCTTTGTAATTCTAGTTAATGCACTGGAAGTTAACACAACTTTATTTTCATCAACATTAACACAGATGAATAAATACTGTAATAATTGTATTCTTCATGTCAGTAAATACATTAATGGAACCTTATTGTAAAGTGTTATCAAAATTACTGTCATTTTTTTATCAGCTTTATGTCTTCTTGCTGAATACAAAATATATTATGGCCCTAAATATTTGAATGGTACAGAATTATAGTTTCCACAAACTTTTTTCATTTGTTAAAAAACAAATCATCATATCAGAATGATTTCTGAAGGTTTATGTGAAGATACAAAGAAGACTGGAGTAATGAGGTTAAAAATTTAGCTTAATTATCACAGGATTAAACCACATTTGAAAATATATTATAATATAATATTTCAAATAGTGTTCTATTAAACATCATTAAACAGGCTATATGCAGGAATCCTAAAGCTAATTTCAATACTTTTTAAAAACTTTTAAAGACCTTCTCAGAATATTTAAAGGCCTCATCGTCACTTCAAGATCTAATTGGTAGCAAAGCTTTAACTTAATAAACAGTTGTCAATAAACAGCTGAGCAAAACTCAGATAAGCGTGGAACTAACAAAGCTTGAAAGAATAAATGCCGTGGTTGTTTACAGTGACAGGCTTCAGCCACTGTTTAAACTCGTCTTTCTCCAAACTTACATTTTCCCATTTTGCCTTTAATACTTTTTAAGACTCTGCGGACACAGTGTTAAACATTATTCACACTGCAAAAATATTACTGTAACTTTATTTTAGTTCAAAAACTTACAATAAGCAAAACTTTTATAAACCCAATAATATATATTTAATTCCAACCCTAATTATTTGAATACTGCAGTTTATAATAATGTATGAATGTGTAGGGTTTGGTTCTGTCAGTAAACAGAACCCCTTATTTAAGAATGTTAATGTATCCAGTATAATTATTTGATCTTTTCCAACCCTAATTTGATTAATGACGACTGAAAAGTGCAATTAATTTGGAACAGTATAGTGCAGTTTTTCTCAACCACGTTCCTGGAGGACCACAAGATCTGCACAAATCTATGTCTCCTTAACCAAACACACCTGATTGAGATCATTAGCTCAATAACAGAGACCGAAAGACCTGTAATGGGTGTGACAGACAATGAAGACATCCAAAACATGCAGTGTTGGTGGTCCTGCAGGAACGTAGACGTTAAACACTGGTACAGAGAAGTAGAAAACAAAACTGACCTTTGCAGCCAGAACAATGAATGAAGAAGTTGATCAGATCCAGCAGAGCCAGGTCTCGGTCTTGCTTGTAGGATTCAATCCAATCATCAATGACCGACTGGAAACATTTGCAAAGCGAAACAACAGTCACAAAGCAGCACACAACCTCGAATAGACAGAAGTACAAAAAAAAGACATATGTTTCACCTGCATGGCACTTTTGCCTTGTTTGACCACCTCAAACAGAGTGCTAGGGTCTGTGCCCTCTCCATTCTGATGGGCCACTCCATTCGGCCTCCTCCCGCCTTTATCAACCGGAGACCTTCTGGCCTTCTTATTAGCCGCCTGGGGGAAGAGAAAAAGAAATTAGGATGAGTGCATGTATTTGAGGTTCAAATAAACAGTTTGTCTGATTATAAATGATGCTCTTACTCCTTGTTTTCCAGGCCTGCCTCTCTTTTTCTTGCCTTTTCCCACCTCAGGATCATCCAGCTCACTGACGCTTATGGCCAGACTGATGGTGTCACCTTGACCGTCATTTGACGAGTCCCTACACAGAGCAATGCACAGAGAGAAAGTTTTGAAATTTTTGCCATATCAGCTTCATATTCTATTTAATGGCAAAACCAGATCAAATTGAAAACACTTCAATTTGAATATCACTTTTTTTTATAATAAAAAATTATAACACGGAAAATTTATCAACAGCAATAAATAATACATAAGATAAAATGCGTAAATTGAGCACATTCTATTAAATGTAGTCAAATATTAATTACACTGCAAATATATTACTAATTAACTTTAGATTAATCAAAGACTTTTAATTTATGTTTAAAACAGATAATATTAATAGTTTGTAAAAATCCAACCCCCGAATATTTGAATGCAGAGTTTCTGCAGGTTTCACCAAGTTAAATTTAGGACTTTAAGACATGTTTGAAACTATTATGATTAAAATTTTCAAAATGCTAAATTTTTTTTTGGAACATCCCAGTTAAAAAAAGATTTTCACTTGCCCTATCAAAAAAATAAAATAAAATTGATTTTATTAATTTTTGAATATTTCCATTCACAAACCCTATAACCCTTACACCAACAATTGAACAAAACATAGCTGTCAAATACTTCAGTCTAAAAAGAATAATAATAATTTAATAATAAAAAATGTAGGTCTTTTAAGAGAACTTAAGTAAACATAACTGTAAGTAATTAAAGGCTTTTTAAATCAAAAAGTTTTTTTGAGAAGGATTGTTTGTGATTGTATGGGTGTTAATGGCCAGATTGGGTAGCTATACATGAACAATCGAAAAGAAAAAAAGAAAAAGAAAAAAAAGAGCTGTTCAAAAAGATTTAAGACCTACAACGCAATATTTCAGTATATTTAGGACTTTTTAAGGTCTAACATTTTGCTTTTGAGATTTAAGACATTAAGACTTTAAGAAAAAAATGTTGTCAGATAAAATTAAAAATAGGGCACTTCACAAGTATATGTTTCACAAAGCAATGCATAGTTTAATCGCACACACACAAACGAGAAAGTTGTCCCAACATTTGAACATGATTTACTTACTGTAAAACAGGGAAGTCAGAGTTGATCATGTTGAGTCTTCAGACAAATCTAGAGCTTTCTAGAGATGAATTTGAATGGCTTAAATTCTCTGCGATTCTTCAGTTCAGCCCCAGAATGCTTCAGACCACATAACCTGTGGATTGAAATTGAAGTGTGTGTTAGATTAAGATTAAAAAACGTATAATTATTAACAGATAAATTAAAAATTGACATCAGTAGCACCTGGTAACATTTGAACATTTTTAAAATTATTTTAGTTGCATAATAAATAAATATGCAATGCAAAGTCAAATCTAAACTAACAAACGAATAATTAAATAATTTTACCAAATAAAACTTTAAAACAATCATTTTTCAAATAGAATTTTTAAATAACATTTATATATTACATTTTTCCATGTAGTTTACGTAAGATCTATCGTAAATATTCTTGCATAAATAAATCATTTATTTATTAATATTTACATGTATTCATTTATGACAATATTTTACAAAGTTAAACAAATTAAAATAAAAAATATATATTATATTATAATTATAAAATATATTTTTAACAAATATTACTATTCTAAACCATTTGATTATATTAATCCCAAACTAATGACATCACACAACCACTAGGGACAGTACAACCCATGCTTTTTCATTGAAACCAAAAACCAGCACCAGAATCACAAAAATAGCCAACGACTCAAATAAATGGTTATTACGGATGCATTTCATTACAACAAAAAGACATTTGTATTATATCACCTCTACCTGAGGCCAAAATATCACACAGCATTTGACAAAAGAAACACTGCCATTAGGGGGCATCCCAAGCATGGCTTTTTCCCTGTTGCTGTAGAAACAGCAGAAACTGAGGCAGATCTGATGGCTAAACACATTTAAGTCAACTCGGGATGGGATGTTTATGGATCTAAATTAGATCAGGGTATATCTCTGCGATGAGATAATATGAAAAGCAAATATTTCCACCCCTGACTGATTTAAGACAAAGCACTTGGATACATCTTCACAAATGATTTGATCTTAACCAACACAAGATGGCTCCCCACCCCCAGAGGAGACTTTCCACACCGTAGTAATAGATGTTTCAGTGGATACTGAGGGTTCAAATGCACTTGAATTGCTGCATGTGACCGTGAAGCAGGCGTATGGATGACGTTCAACAGGAAAGCATGCTGGAATTCCCTTAAAGAGAAAACTGTGGTCATGCTATTCTAACTGGACATAAGGAGAAAATAAGACGTCTTTGCATCTGTAGCGTTCCCCTCCCCCACACACATTTTGATATCTCAGTAAATATGACCAGGCCAAAACTCTGGATTCCTGATTCGGAACAAAAGACAGTTGTCAAACTTAAGAGCACACCAGAGATGCGCAGCACATGAACAAACAGATAGTGATTAAACTTACAAAATAAAAAGCAGAAAGTTTATACAAGGTGCTTTTTTCCTGATGAGTAAGCAATAACTGTAGTATGTACTGAGGGCAGAGCGTAGAAAAGAAAATGTCATTTACACCTCAGCGAGGAGGTAGGTGACAGTGAAGAGAGCTGAATCCTTTTGGGAATGCAGAAATATGAATGTCAATGTCAGCAAAACACTACTGAGGAACATCTTAAATGGATTGTCGTAAATTAATTATTTGAAAGCACCAAAATATTCAACAAATTTACAAAAGTTAAGCGATTTAAAGAAGCGGTACAGAATTTTTGTAGCATTAGAATTAAACTTTCACACCAATTTCTATTTCTAATTCATGTATGGGGCAGCACG
The DNA here is from genome assembly GCF_052040795.2 of Danio rerio. Classification (NCBI taxonomy): domain Eukaryota; kingdom Metazoa; phylum Chordata; class Actinopteri; order Cypriniformes; family Danionidae; genus Danio; species Danio rerio. Next base: position 30,310,849 of record NC_141044.1, read on the forward strand.
GTGGCGCAGTGGGTAGCACTGTCGCCTCACAGCAAGAAGATTGCTGGTTCCAGCCTCAGCTGGGTCACTTGGCATTTCTGTGTGGAGTTTGCATGTTCTCCCCGTGTTGGCGTGGGTTTCCTCTGGGTGCTCTAGTTTCCCCCACAAGTCCAGAGATGCGGTACAGGTTAATTGGGTAAGCCAAATTGTCCGTAGTGTATGAGTGTGATGGAGAGTGTATGGGTGTTTCCCAGTGATGGAAGGGCATCCGCTGTGTAGAACATGTGCTGGATAAGTTGGCGGTTCATTCCGCTGTGGCAACCCTAGATTAATAAAGGGGCTAAGCTGAAAAGAAAATGAAATAATGAATAATCCATGTATTGTTATTACCGAACAGGTATCCTCATCTTCAAAAGTGGAACTGCCTTACAAGCAGAGCCAGACGGCATCTGTGGACTTTTTTGTTGCCATTTCAGCACAGTATTTGGCTAAATATCCACGAATAAAAAGAAAATGTTCATTTGCAAAATGTATTGTACATAAATCCTCTAAAAATGTACCTATCATTTAATAATATTCATTTTATTTCTTTTAAGCTTAGTCCCTTTATTAATTCAATAATATTACTGAAATTAATATAACAATTGAAAAAATATATATTTACACACAATTACACAAGTAAATAAATAGACTTAATGATAGACTAAATAATCTCCAGATTTCAGCAAGCCTGCAGAATGTAAATGTAAAGGTAAGTAATCTCCGTCATTTGGCAGTAATCTCCGTAACCACCCAAGACATGGTTGCCAGGACCTCAAAACAAAACATTTCCAAATATTCCCAATAATGTTCCCAATAATGTTCCTGGGGGTCCCTGCATATTTACATTTACATTTAGTCATTTAGCAGACGCTTTTATCCAAAGCGACTTACAAATGAGGACAAGGAAGCAACTTACACAACTATAAGAGCAACAATGAATAAGTGCTATAGGCAAGTTTTAGGTCTGTAAAGTCTAAGAAGGAAAGTATTAGTAATTTATATATATATATATATATATATATATATATATATATATATATATATATATATATATATATATATAAAGCATAATACCCAGTTAAATCTGTGAATTACAAAAATCAATAACTACTCATATGTAAAACATCCCACCCTTGTTCTGCAGGAAAACAGAGTTCTTGGCAACACTGCCTTAAAATTTGTAACAATTTTTAATAATGCAGGTAATATATATTTAAATAAAGAAAGACAATCCTATTCAATTGTTTTTTAAATTAAATATTTTAAATCAGAAATAAATTTTGTTGTGGAAATTAATAAATAAATAATCTTAGCAAAAATTAATAAACTAAATAAAGCTAAGCTAAATAAAAAAAAAACTAAAAAAAAAGTTTAGCCAAATAAATAAACTAAAATAAATAACAACTGGTTATTTTAACAGTGCTCCAATACCTCCCAGTCATTTTTACAGTATACTTTTATGGCTTTCCCATATAATATTCCTGATGCCAGTTTTAATAACCACCTGCAGTCAGCATCATGCAAAACTTTGAATAACAGTTAATCACTCCAAAAATGCTCTCAGTCAGAAACAATTAATTTATTCTACCAGTAAAAGTATCTAATGACACTGGGGTTATAAATAGCTGTTTGGCTAGTCATGTGATATTTAAATGACGGCTCCCATGAAGCGACCCGCTGCGTATTGAATAAAACAGCACGTAGTATTAGGCTACTTATCTTATGTGATTGTACTTCCTTATAAATGCATCCGTATAAACCTTTTCCCTTTAAAACAACTTAATACAAGTGAAAGCATTTAAACCTTTAGCATGAAAGAACATAGATCTATTCAGAACACAATCAAAAAGGTGTGCACAAGATCACAGATTAAAGTGTTCATGTTGTGACGTCAAATTGGAAAAAAAGAAGTGCACAGGTGGCCATTAAAGGCACTGCTCAAAACAAGCCCTGAAAGCAAGTCAATGGATCAGTGAATGTGCTAATGGGCCTGCAGCTTGTCCATCGAGCTGCTAGAGCAAGCAGCACAGATTCATTAGAGTCTAGGGACACACTATTAAATGCTTTGCACTGTATGATCACAGTGAAATGAGGCTATTCTTGGCACCGCCTGGGCGAGATGCTTTTAAATCAGACCAATTATGTCTTTTCCGCAGCGTCTGATGATGGTAACCGAACTGGCGATTTTCAATGTTTACGCACAACAGATTTCCTTCAAATTACTCAGGGCTCTCATAGTTGAATCAGTAATGTGAAAAAGACACTCTGAATCTCAATATGCTTCAGTCTGCTGTACTGAAGACTGTTCTGACCACTTAGTGCTGTTTGCAGCATGCAAAAATCTCTGATAGCTGCATTTCATGCGAAGATTAAATGATTTTGTTCAATAAAAGCACCTCTTATGCTCACGCTACATAATAATAATTTACTGCTAAAACATCTAACATGTAAAAATTGAATTATCATAATAGACATCAAATAGTATAACTCAGGGGTGTCCAAACTCAGTCCTGGATGACTGGTGTCCTGCAGAGTTTAGTTCTTACCCCAATCAGACACACCTGGGCTAGCTAATCAAGCTCTTACCAGGCTTTCTAGAAACATCCCTGTAGGTGTCTTGAGGCAAGTAAGAGCTAAAATCTGCAGGACACCGGCCCCAATAGGTCCAAGTTTGGACGCCCCTGGTCTAACTCAAGGAACAGCTCACCTAAAAATGTAATTTTATTACCTTCAAATGGATCCAAACCATTGCAAGTTTCCTTTTTCTATTTGACACAGTTATTTTAAAAACAGTTAGTGTTATCTTATGTGTGCATATGTTTGTATATACGTCATTTGTCCATTCATTTTCTTTTCCGCTTAGTCCCTTTAATAATCTAGGGTTGCCTCAGCGCCAACTTATCCAGCACATGTTTTATGCAGCGGATGCCCTTCCAGCTGCAACCCAACACTGGGAAAGTATATACGTGATATTTGACCGTATTTTTCATACTTATTTAGTGTAAAATTACGTTTTCTTGATCATTTCTTGTTTAGTGAATTGTATCAGTGCATCTATATCAGGGATGGGCAAACTCAGTCCTGGAGGGCCGGTGTCCTGCACAGTTTAACTCTAACTCTCATCAAACACACCTGCTTATAGATTTCTAGTGATCTTGAAGACACTGATTGGCATGTTCAGGTGTTTTTGATTAGAGTTGGAGCTAAACTACGCAGGACACCGGCCCTCCAGGACCGAGTTTGCCCACCCCTGATCTATATGCATCAATATTATGTATATTTTGTTGTCTGATGAACCTAATAAAGCAAAATAATAATAAAAAGCTAGATAACCATAGTAGGAAATACAACGAAAGTAATAAATATAGGTTTTCAGCATTTTTAAAAATAACTTTGTGTTAAATCAAATGTCCAAATGTGGTCGTGGAGGGCCGGTGTCCTGAATATTTTAGCTCCAACCCCAATCAAAAACACCTAAACCGGCGAATCAAGCTCTTTTTATGTATACTAAAAGGGATGTGTGTTAAAGGAAGTTGGAGCTAAACTATGCAGGACACTGGCCCTCCAGGACCAAGTTTGGACACCCCTGTGTTAAATAGAAGAAAACTCAAACAAGTTTTTGACAAGAAAATGAGTAAATGATGATAGAAGTTTCAGTTTTGGGTGAACTATCCCTTTAATACAAGAAAATTATGTTTTGCGCTATAACCATTCTGTACTTTATAACTAATATAAATAAGCGACGACAAAAGATCACAAATTAAAACTACTTTATATTAAATTTTACTTTAAAAAAACTTGGACCACAAATGGACAATATGATGGGCCAAAATGAGCCATGTAAATATAATATAAATATGAAAGTGTCTTGCAAATTAATAAAAAAAACTAACCATTTCTGAAATACCAACCATATAAACCTGCTCTCAAAAACAAAGCACATTTCAAACAGAAATCTTTATGTCCACCATTCCCTCTTTTGTTTATCAATTATTTACACTGGTGCTAAAATGCTGTGATCCATCTTTTAATATTGCATCTCATTTATACCATACATATGATGATATCTTCATAAATCCATCTTAGCTTATCAAGGTATGGTTTTAGAAGAGTGGAATAAATAAGTGTGGATTTATACATCTCTCTTCGTCTGTTCATCTCATAAACAGTTAAGGACAGACAGCAGTCTCTAATGATCTGTGAAACACTGAAAATAGCTTGACAATTGCCCTGAGAGCCTGTGAGAAAAGCAGCGTTAGCTCTAGCTTTGTCTTGCACGCTTATTCCCATCTCAGGTTTGAAAGAAAACTCGATGTTTTATAGATCAAAATCTGTCTCGAGACATCAGCATAATCGAGGTCTTTTCAGGCGAGTGGGCCGCACTGAGAGGAATCACCAACAAAGTCTTTCTAAATAACGTACAGTAATTACAGTGTGGCTCGTCAATGTGGAATTCAGCCTTTAGCAAGAAGACATGAAAGATTTTATTTGGACTATTTTTTGAGCTTTGCTAAATGCAATATCGACTTTTGATGTTTATTTGAGTTTTGGAAAAACAAAAATTTTATTTTAATTTTATTAACCCTTTAACTGCCCCACTAACAAAAAAATGAATTTGTATTGCATTTCTTAACTCCTAATGTTGTTAGTGAACACATTTAATGCATTTTTTTCAACACATCCCATTTCTAAAATATCAACCTCTACCAAATGGTTGATATGTCGGTCTATGGTAAAAGTACTGGAATTAACATATATACTATTCAAAAAATATTAAATGTAAGACCAATTAATTTTTTTTAATTATCAAAATAAAACATTTTTAATACTAAATCATCTTTATTTTTTTAAGTCATAAAATATTTCTAATTTAACACTATTTCTTATTTATTTAATTTTATAATAAAACCAAAATCAAGTGTAGTAGTGCAACAAGATTAATGTTGATTTTGTTGTAAACCAAAAATGCTGTGTGAAAACCATTATTTAAAATGACTTCAACAGTCTTTATTTAAAACAGTCAAAATATGGTCTTCTACTTTGTAGAGCGGGGAGTTAAAGGATTAATTTCTTTTTTTTGTGTACATTTGATTGCTTTATTGTATTTAAGTCAATTTGGAAAGGTGGTTTTGTACCAGATTGGTCGTGTTTAATACTTATCTAAATTGGTATCGTGCTATGGGTTTCTAATTGGGATTAAACTACAATTTATAGTGTTTTAATAAGGATCCAGGGCCCTTTCCATAGAATAGGAAGAGGGCAGACATGTACATGTAGATAAATGCAACACTGTTTACAGCAATCCTGCTCCTGAATTTGTTCATTTAGGATCCCTGCGCACAGAATTTGAACAGCTGTATTCAAAATTCGAATATTTCCTGCCTTATGAAGGTTTCTGACATTCTTTGCATACCAATGATACGTTCATTTTATTTTCAGCTTAGTCCCTTTATTAATCAGTGGTCGCCACAGCGGAATGAACCGCTAACTAATGCAGCATATGTTTTACGCAGCGGATACCCTTACAGCTGCAACCCATCACTGGGAAACATCCACACACACTCATTCACACGCATACACTAAAGACAATTTAGCTTACCCAATTCCCATATAGCACGTTTTGACTTGTGGATGAAACAGAAGCACCCGGAGGAAACCCACACGAACACGGGGAGAACATGCAAACTCCACACAAAAAGGGCAACTGATCCAGCCAATGTTTGAACCAGTGACCTTCTTGCTGTGAGGTGCCAGTGCTACCGCATCGCCTATATATTAGTGATATTCAACAGAATTTACTCCAAAATCAGCACAAATATACAAAAATATTAAGTAATTAATTAATAGCTAATTAGAATGTGTTAGAAAAATGCCAACAACGCAGCATCTTACAATTAAATATACACACACACACAAAAAATACAATATATAAGCTCAGTGTTAATAATAAGCTATAAATTGTGAGCAAACTAAATATCATCATAATAAACCATAAAATTAGGCGATTTAGATTCTTCAATTCTTTAATTTCTCAGAAAAACACAAATGTAGTAAATGATTGTTGAAATTAGGCATTTTAGATTGCAATTGTTCTGAAATACACAAAATATTTTGTAAATAAATGAAATAAATGAAGTATAAATTCAATATTCAACCAATCACATTAATGACAACCCCATTTCCAAGCAGTTTCACAATAAAAAAGATATTTCACCAAAAAAATATAAGCTCAGTGTACGTAATAAGCTATATATTGTGAACAATCTAATTATCATGAAAATAATCTATAAAATTTGGCATTTTAGATTGTAATTCTGCCGCAATACACACACAAATGAAATAAATGAATGAAAAAAATTAAATAAATGAAGTATAAATTCCATATTCAACCAAACACATAAACAGCAAGCCAATTTCCCTGCACATTCACAATTAAAACAGTATTTCACTTAAAAATATATAAGCTCAGGGAAATAATAAGCTATATATTGTTAACAATCTAAATATCATGAAAATAAACTATAAAAGTACTCATTTTAGATTGTAACTTTTCTGCATTACACAAAAAAAAGATTAAATGAATGAATATAAATGAAGCAGAATGAAATAAATAAATATGAATGAAAAAAATTCTATTTTTACCCAATCACATCAACAGCAAGCCCATTTCCCAGCAGTTTCACAATGAAAATGGCATTTCACCTAAAAATATATAAGCTCAGTGTAAATAATAAGCTATATATTGTGAACAATCTAAATATCATGAAAATAAAGTATAAAATCAGGAATTTTTGATTGAATTCTTCTGCAATACACAAAAATGTAGAAAAATGAAGAATGAAAAATGAAAAAGAAACATGAATTCAATATTCAACCAATCACACAAACAGCAAGTCCATTTCCCCGCAGTTTCACAATAAAAAAGGTATTTCACCTAAAATGACAACAGTCACACACCCACACACTGTTTCCAAGCAGCATTACTTCCTAAAAATATCATCTTTTGTGTTTTACAAGTGAAAAAAAATAATAATCTAATAACTTTAATGTGTTTTGCCCATGATGTACAGCCATTTCTAAAGTGCACAACACACTGTTAATCAAACCATACAAAATTTCATACAGGTTTACACTGCATGCCAAAACAGCAGAGTATTAAATAAGCATGAATATACACACGTGCACATTGATATCAGGGAAAACACCATACTAAATGTTCAAATCCTAACAGGGCTTACAATACACATATTAAAACCCATTTATAATATGATGCTATTCATTTATCCCACAGGTGATGGGACTTTTTTTTCCTTATCTCTAAAAGCAACATTCATTGATCTAACTAACACAGCCAATAAAACCCCAGGATTAGATCATATGACCGACAGTGAGGGTGTTTCTATGGCAACAACGGCCTCCTGGAATACATGTCACGCATCTAAATTGCTTGCCAAAAACACACTCAGGAGAGGGCATAATACTACAACAGAAAAAGTAAAGTCCTGCTTGTTTATTATACATTTGACCGTCCGGGTATGACTTCTATTTATTAAACATCTATTTTAAACACAGCTTAAGCCTAACAAAATCATTACTTATAATGGTATTATAAAAACATTATTTTTATCTTAATGTAGCACACACACATAAAAAGACATATGCAAAAAAATAAATAAAAATAATAATAATAAATGACCAAAAGTGAACAGGCTATTGAATAATAGAGAGCTCTGGATGTTATTCTCCAAAGGGACAAAGCCAAGGACAGCAATTTCTCAATATGGGATTTCTGCCTTACAGTTCACGCTATAAAAGGTGAGAGATAATGAAATCAGCACATTTAGGTAAGAGCCTGCCAAGACACTGTTTTCAAAGACTCCATCAAAGGCAAAAGAGAAAAAGCTACTAAATATTAAGCTCCAATGTATTCCAAGCAAGGATTTAGGCTTTGTGTTGGAGACATCTCCAGGAATAAACCATTGTTAATTGCGAAATCAACCATTTCATACTTGATTGACACAAAGTCTAAGCCAAGATGTACAGATAGAGTTACAAACCACTGCCTTTATTTGATTGATTTAAAAAGCCACCGGGTTCCTGGCAACAGTGTAAACAGAAACACTTACAAGCAATAGCTAAAAGTACTTACAGAGTGATTCGGTAATATCTACAAAGGATCTAACCGTTGGAGATCGATTAGGCTTGCATATTAAAACATTCAACATTAAGCATTACAATTTAAATAAACTTGAAATGCTAAAACAGCTTTATCATGATGAATATGTGAAGTTTGAATCGTACAACTAAATGTACAAAGCAGCACCGACCATGTATAAAACCCTCACCACAAAAATAACAGATCAATGTGGTTTGTAAAGTACTGGCTGACATTAAACCATGGAACAATTCTTATTTTGTACCATTACTCAAATCTATTTTGCTTTTATTTGTGCTGCATTATGAGCTTTAGAATTAACAGAGATGTGCTTTCAGAAAATTTTAGTGGTACATTACATTTTTAATGGTGGTTAGGCATGGGCCGGTATAAGATTCTGGCAGCATGATAACCTTGGATAAGAATATCACAGTTTGACGATATTGTGATTACCGCTATAAATGATATTCTTTTGGCATGTCTGGGTAAAAAACAAAACCTTTTTCCCCTTTAAACACATTTTATTTTGAGAAACATTTGACATATTCTGGAACAGTAAACAAGTTAGGCTGAATACTTTAAATGAATCATTGATTTCTGCTGTCTTCATTTGTTTCAAAAACAATTTAAAACAGCATTTTTGGATATCTTTCTGCTGGAGATACTGTTGTCCTAAAACAGTATAGCAGAAAACCTTGACTTTTCCAAACCATGCATACCTTGAAAACGGTTATCGTCCCACGCCTAATGGTGGTTTAGTGTAAGAAAAGTCAAAAAAGGCTGAAGACAACAAAAAATTTATTTCTTAGACTTTAAGAAGACATTTCTGATTTTTTTTTGCTGATTATTGATATCCTTAAAACTTAAATCTAAACCATTCGAAATAGCGATTTATGAATCAAAAACCAATCTGAAAAAAAAATCTAATAACATTTTAATCTCTGACACACTTTAATGTCTTATTACATTGAAAGTACCTAATATTTCCAAATTTTCCATTAAAATGAGAACTATTTTGTGCACAACTTAAAAAACACAAACCTAACAACAAAATTTGATGCATGTTTTGGAAAAATTCTATTTTATTTTTAGAAATAAACCACTTTCCCTTAAAATGCAACATAGTGCCATTACTATAATGGCTGAGTGCTGAATCAACACTCAAAAACTGCACAAACAACATTTGGTTAATGCTTGTTCAGTGCTTACTCAGTGCCAGGATGTGAATTTACAGACACCTGCCAACATCTCACCTTAAACAACAAATCCAAGCAAGCAGCATAATCTAAAACATATAATGCGTGTACATTAGAGCATTGGGACACAAGTAGAAAACAAACTGATGATGGGTAAACAGAGGCTTCTAATAATGTCAAACAGTATTCATTTAGTCTAGATAAAAAGAAAATAATGATGTTTGTCGAATTTTCAAATGGTTCTGATTTAATTTAAGGGTGTTTATAATCAGCTGAAAAGTCATAGAAATGTCTTTTTAAAGTCTTCAGCCTTATTTCAATTTTCTTAAAATAAAAGTGTAATAATGTACTACTAATATTATAATTATTATACTATTAATTTTCCTAAAGCACATCTCTCTAAATCCTAAAGCTCATATTACTGCACAAACAAAGTCAAATAGACTGAAGTGATAGTACAAAATAAATATTGTTGCAAGTAACAGATGAAAGCCTATACATTTCCAATTAATGTGTGGAAATGTTTTGTTCATTCAAGAAATCGTACACAACTTGATCTTATTTAAGTCAATGAAATTCTGGAAGCTTTTCACTACTCAGGTTAGTTAACAAATCTAAAAAATAGTCCTTTAATTAGCTTGTTAATGGAATATTTACTCACTTTTTACAAACTTTTATGAGGTAATTTCTTATAAACACAAAAGAATATATCTTGAAGAAACTGCAAACCTGTAACCATTGATATCCATAGTAGTAAAACCAAATACTACATAATTTATGTAAAGCACTTTTAATAACCATTGTGTATAAAAATGTGCTATATAAATAAACTTGCCCTGCCTTGATAGCCAATGCTTACATGTTTCCAATATAAAAAAACATATATTATTTTGTGTTTAGCAGAAGAAAGAATCTCATAAAGGCTTGAGCAAGTAAAAAGGCGAGTTAACGATTACAGAATTTAGATATTTTGGTGAACTATGCCTTTAACGTTAAGTGATATCTAAACTGTGCTCATATACAACATTAACTTAATAACTACCGGCACATTGTGTACGTTACTACAATATTTTTAAGAGACACACACAATTATAAAGGAAAACACAATACTGGTTTAAAGAATAGTTCAAATACACAAGTAACCCAACACGATTCTTTCATCTCAGATGTTCAACCAAGTTCGGACAAACAAAAAGTTGAGCTGTCCTATCTTTACTGACATAAATTGACTAAATAACATCAACTTCTATCTCTTAAATCCGTAAACACTTCATAAAATTCGTGACAACTTGAGGAAAATGAGCTAACTTAGTGCTAAATACAGAATCCAGACATTACAGTTGAAACTAGCGGCGACCTGCACAAGCATCAGAGAACAACAGCAGTTGAGAGACTCGCGCGCTTAGCTCACTGACTGACTGTCTGTATGTGTGTCTGTCTGTCCGCGTGCACGGCGGCAGGAAGGCATAATGTCACGCGCGTTCCTGTAATAACACAGCAAAATTACACGTACATCAGCCTATTAAGATAATAAAGCTACGTGCGAAAGGAAAGACGGTGCCACCAAGCACAGGGGGCATGTACACACACACATACTGTCCTTCGAGAATTGCTCCCATCCCCCTACACACACACATATACACACACGCGCACGCACGCACGCAGACACACACACTCCCTCTTGCATGTCCTCCATCTTTAATGCAAGCTCGATTTACGCAGTGAGCGCGCGCCCCACGGAAAGATTCAGACTCAGTTGTTACAAAACTCGTACAAACTCACCTCAACCGCTTATAGTGGTCCTCCGGGACACGCGTCAGTAATAATCGGCGCGATTAATTGCCCAAATAGTTTATGTTTTTATATTGTAAATTAGACCTGAAGCAGAACCGCGCCTTTCCTCAGAGAAGCAATCCTAAACTGCCATCTGGCGGCTTTTACCGCAACGAAATGGCGCGATGGGAGACTGATCTGAGGTCGCCTCCTGGTGGACAGAGGACATTTTTACACAAATACTAAATAAAAGACGTGTTTGGAAAAGAAAAATCGATAAAGTTGACTCTTTTGGGATATTATGCTTTTAAAATGTGGCCCTTGTCGGTCTTATGAACATTTGTGTTGTAATATTTCTCCCCTAAACAACAATATAGTAGCATTATTTGTTTAGTCACTGATTTCTTCATGAAATAATCTTTGGTTGTGGCTATTTTGGTATTTAAATTTTTAAATAAATCACGTACGTATTTAGATTATATTGTTGACAAAATATTGTACAAAAATTTACTGGCTTTTTTGTTTCAATAAAATCAAATGATATTCTTTGTCTGAATTTGTCTGAAAATGTGATATATCAATGGTCCACAGCGGTGCCTAAACATTTTTTATAAAGAGCCAAAAATTGGTGTGATATGGCAAAAAATGCAATCTTAATAAATATTTTCCATATTGAACGATGACGATATATATTCCAATGTAAGTTGTTAATGATTTTTTAAAATACCCCAACAATGACTGAGGCCACAAAAATTAGAGGGTCCATTAAATGGCATGACATTTTTGTCCGTTCATTTTTCTGTGGCAGAAAATTCTAATATCAACACACTTTTAGACTGCCATTGTTGCACATTTCTGCTGTGTGAGAAATAGGTCAGTATAGAGTAAAAAAAACCAAGAGCTTATCATTGTTATTGACATAAATTTTATTGTGATTCGATATATTATTGTTTATCGGCCCAGCCCTAGCCAAAACCTAAACTTGATTGAGGTCTGTGGGCCGAAGGTAAATATACCTATAAAACTGTTTTACATTAATTATTTCATGAGTAATATCCTAATTCATTGCCTAATATTTAAATATATAAAAACTACAAAACATTGCTTTAAATTATATTACCTAATGTAGTATATTAAAAAAAGGTTTAATGAACTTATAACAGTAGAAACGTAAACAATTATATTACACAATGGAGTTCAGTACTGGATACATAAGCTGCACCTGCTTTTGCCTTGATTTGCTTGCTGATATACTGCGTATAGCTCTCTATTCATTAAGTATCAGTATGTACATTTGCAAAAATCAGATTCATTGACAAAACAAAGCAAGCAAAAAGTTACATTAATTTCAAAATGACAATCTCAGTCAAAAATATTTACCTCAACTACCTCCCCATCATTATCCCTCCAGTCTGAATTGGGACAGTGGGCAAAATCACAGGTAAAAATGGGCCAAATTTAGCCAGAGGACCCTAGATTGGGCATCTCTGGATTAAAATGTTTTTAAAAATGCTTAGTTTAAATGCTTTATAAAGGTAAATTATTATATTTATTGATCTTTACAGATATGCATGTATTATCTCAATAATGTTTGATTTTTTTGTTTTAAATATTATTTTGTTATATTTAATTTAATTTTTTTTTGTTTTTGAGAATTTTCTACATACATTCCACAATCACTCTACATTCCCATGTGACCAAATATTTAATTATTTTTTTTATATATTTATGATTATGTATTTTTATTATATAAAAATCTATATTGAAATATTGACATTTTCATATTTATATTATTTGTTTTTTTTAACAAATTGATACAATATTTGGCTCTCACAGTGCCAAATGCATTTTTATATATTTTCTACAAGAGTGTATGAGAACATCAGATATTTCAGAAGTCTTTTTTGGCCATTATCAGTACCCGTAGACTATCTCAACCAATCGAGAAATGCTGCAGATGAGGCATGAGCACAGAATCTTTCAACACAAACCAGACCATCCACTCAGACACACATGAGTCACATGCTGCTCAGTAAAGCCTCTGATTGGTTACATTCCAGATCAGAGAAGCAGATGGCTCTGCTGGTGCTGGCACATTAATCATCATTAATTCAATTTAAAATAATCTACAAATATTATAAACATATAAATATTTCTTTGCTTTTGAAAAACAAAGCTGGTCGGTTCTTACTTAAAAACGGGTCATTGTGATGGGGTCATGGTCAATGTGGAAATAATAAAATAAAATGGATTAGAATAAAATAATAAAAATAAAAAGTAAAATAAAAAACTGCTTTTAAAGTAAAATAACTAAAATATTTATTGAAAATAAAATACAGTAAATTTAATTAATTCAATTAAATTAGCTAGTATTTTGTAATAGGTAATAGGCAATAAGGTAATAATATACTAAAATAAAATGAATAGAAACAAAAATAAAATAAAACAAGCAACTTAAAATAGAAAACGTAAAATAATCTGAAAAAAAAACAAAGGATAAATATACTTATTATACATTATTGTAATTAATTAAACGCACATAATAATACAGCCGTATCGACATGCTTACACAAAATGCAAACAATCTGATTAAAATGAAAAAGGCTATTTATCATAAGAACGATTAACAGATATCAACAAAATCCATTGTGTTATACCGCCCCCTATCGACAGCACTCATTGAACTGCAGCTAAACGCGGGCAGACAACACAGCCGTTGAGTCGCTGAAAGGGCCGCAGTGGAGAGTGGGCGGGCTAGTCAATAAAGCGGCTCTGGGCGGGAGTTCGCGGTGCGGTTTGGCCGAGAGAGAGAAGCTCAACTCCGGACACAAATACACGGGGAGGGAAGAGGCGTGTGGTTCCGTTCATTATCATATCCCAGTTTAACTAGCACGTACAGTTACAGTTAACGTCGTTCGCGTTTCTCGCACTGTGATTCAATCCGTTTTGAAGAATAACACACATTCACTCTCGTCTCGTGTCGTTTACGTTACCATTTCGACAACAAACGTTAGCCAGTCACTTAAACATCACCAAACAGACCTTTAAAGTTCACTATCAGGCCTGATTCCAGGGAGCTGGTGAAAATCGGAGGCTGTTAAACGTTGTGTGGTGCTTTAAAAGTTTCCTGCACGGATTTGTGGGTTTGTTTTTCTAAGTTTTGTCCGTGGAAGTCTGACGTTCAGGCCCGCAAGCAGTCTCCCGTACGCGGAGAGCAGATACAGGTGAGTGGAAACTCATACGAACGATTATAGCACGTATTTAATCTCACAATTCTAGTTTAGACTACAATTATATCTAAATATAAATAGCTGGGGTGTTTATTGACAATTTGGAGTTAGCAACTAGTGCTAACAGTTTAAGCTAGCCCACTATCAGCCAGTGTTTAGCATGCAAGCTAACGCACACTCTCGTTGTTTTTCTTTTTAAATGCGCAGTTTCATAGACATTAAACATATTCTGTATGACAGTCGATGCTTTTAAGGCTTTAAAAGTTTGTTTTTGGCGTCTTCTTGTATGGTTAGCTTTACAGAGAAATGAGAGTCAGCTAACTTAGCAGCTGTCTGTTGTGTTTGTGGGTTTGGCCTGCAGTGTTCATGTGCTTTGACATATGGATAGAATTGCCTTGACATCTTCGGTGTATTTAATGTAGTATTATGGACATTTGGTTTATATGTGTGTTTTGTATGTTGTTTTGTACCACATCATCTGTTGTTGTCGTTTAAGATGCGTAGGCTTTGCATTGCTCTCATGTTTACGTATCATCATAATGTAAATACCCTCCATGTGTCATTTGAAAGGACTGTCTGAGTCAGCTTTTGCATTTGACAGATCAAATGTATGCTTTTAACGTGCACCATGACCATGGAGATGATTATGACTCTTGTAGGACAAATAATATTCCAAATATTATTTAGATCCGAATTAGGTACTTGTACCAGCATGTAGAAACCTGTATATGAACCTAGTTTGAATGAATGTGCATTATATTGAGGTTGTTTGCCTAAATACGCCTAAATAATGTTTTATGTTTATTTTAATGCTAATTTTGTACTCCTCATACAGCCTTTTTAAATGACTGCATACATATTGCATACAAAAGATACTTTCCAATTAGTACGATAATGCCATCTGCTATTGACAGTAATCAATTGCGCTATCTGGTTGAGTTCAGTTTAAGTATTTGAAGGTTTTGATTATATCAGCTAGTTTAGAGATGCCTCCCACAGTAGTCAAATTGACCAGTCAGCATTACCTTAGAGATTGATTAAAAATCTTTAGTTTTGAGAATCTTTTGTACTTACTAGGGATGCTCTGGTCAGGATTTTTTCAGCCGATACTGAGTACCAATTCCTTGCCATGGTTATCGATTGATTTTGATGCTTCAAACTTTGTTACTTAGCCATTGCATGAAGCACATTTTCCCTCTCAGTATGAGATCTTGCCTTACTCAAGAACATAAATTAAGGATGTTCCGTACATATAATAGTCAAAAGCAGCTTTACAAAAAAAAAAACGGATAGAAAAAAAATGAAATATTACTAACATTGCAATTTGAAAACATTGCTCATGTTATAGCACTGCTGATGTATATCGCGGACAAACACATGCATCTCTCTCTGTTCGTAAAGTCGTAAACAAACACTTTTGATTGGTTTGTGAGATCGGCAAGATCAGCGAGTACCGATTAAGTCGTGAAATGTGATTAATGGCCAATACTGATCTACGGCCAATCATCGCAGCATCCTTAGTACTTACTGTGAAAGTTTTACTCTTGATATGTGGAATGGTTTATTCAATAATTATACATATCTATAGCATTACTGCCCAGGTGTTTGAAACCATGTTTTAATTAATTAGTTTTAAAGCATTTCCTAGACTACAGTAAGTAAACTGAATGCAGTAGTATTGGGAACAAGAACTATTATTTGAAGACAGCTGTGTATTATTTGATATACTTTAGAATGTGGTTTAATCCTGTGAAATCAAAGCTGGCCTCAAATATGTGAACAGTATAGAAAATAATTCATATGGAATTGTAAAGTGTGACTGATTGCTAATTGTAGTGTCAGTTTGTCTTTTTAATATCTGTAACATTAATATAATTAATAATAGCTATGATTTTTATATCTATAATATTACTAGGTGTTTGGAACCTGTTAAAGCACTTTTAATATTTATAAGCATTCCCTAGAAATACAGTAAGTAAACTGGATGCAGTAGTATTGGGAACAGGAACTGTTATTTGAAGACAGCCGTGTACTATTTTAGTATACTTTAGAAATATGTCTCAAATATGTGAACAGTAAAGGAATTCATTCATCTGTAATTGTAGTGTCAGTTTCTCTTTTAGCTAAGTGTAAAGAATTTTTTACCCTTAGGCCTGTTTTTTGTCACTTCTTCAGTAGAACGTAAAGATTTTTAGCAGGAAACAGTGATGTTTGGTGGTTTTTATTAGATGCAAGTAAACAACTATTGGCACTTTGAGAAAGAAATAAAAACTTACAGGCATAGCAAAGTTAAAACCCATGGTTCCTCCTGATGAGAGATATTTTTATATTTTATTAAGTGGAACATACATTCTTGAATTTTCAGTCTCTGAACATTGTTTACAACCTTACTACCTTTAAACCACACCACACTGAACAGTCCTGAGTGTGTTTGTGACTATATGGAACGCACACTTCTGTTGCTTTATGATATTCATGTAAGCAAAAACTCCCACATGAGCAGATACTATTTAATACTGCCTGCATAGTCTAGAATAATAAAAATAAATATTTTTTAAGAACAGTATAACATGTTGTGTATCTTACAGAGGATTGCACTTGTGGTAAATCATTACACAACAATGAAACTCACACTTCAGACTCTCATGAATGTGCACAGGACAGCCTGCCAAGGCTGTGGTTTAAGATAATAAGGTTATAAATAATTTCCAGTTTCTTGCACAGCCGGATTGTCTTGCGACTGTATCATCATGAGCC
This sequence comes from Danio rerio, assembly GCF_052040795.2. Taxonomy (NCBI): domain Eukaryota; kingdom Metazoa; phylum Chordata; class Actinopteri; order Cypriniformes; family Danionidae; genus Danio; species Danio rerio. The sequence continues at coordinate 30,327,981 of NC_141044.1, forward strand.
ATGGCTATGAATTTTGTCTTGCCTGCGTGTAATTTATTATTATTTTTTGGTGACTCTCAAAGTGCCAGTAGTGGCTGATTTGCATTTTATAAATCACAGTTTAAGATAAAAAAAAATCTTTTTTATTATTTCACTCAAGACAATTATTAACTAAATCAAGGATGGCCTGAATGTAGGTAAATTAACAGCAAATGTACTTTTTTTTTTTTTGAATGAATAACCTCCTTTTAATGTATTGAATAATATTTTGTGGTTATTGTGCTTTGCATATTGGTCACTTTCATAACATTGCTTCTGATGTTTCCCATTGCTAGGTGTTTCTCTCTCTCATCTATCTATCTATCTATCTATCTATCTATCTATCTATCTATCTATCTATCTATCTATCTATCTATCTATCTATCTATCTATCTATCTATCTATCTATCTATCTATCCATCTATCCATCTATCCATCTATCTATCTTTTACAAATGATTTCTATTTAGATTGTCATTTCTTCTCCTCATCCTCAGTTCCCTGGTGGTCTGGAGAGCTCTGCGTTTGGAGCTAGAACCTGGACAGCTCATGACTTCAGACCAGGAAGGAAAAACTATCGTGGAGCCACAGGTGCAGCAGTCACAGGAAGCAAAGGAGAAAGAGATTCCCCTTTTGGTAAAGTATAATCAATATATTGTTTGGTTTGTCTTTTGAACTGTTAAGTACTTGTGGTTGGGGAATAAAAACCTACTAGCGAAACTAGCTCTGGGCGTTGTGAAAGGGCATAACAAGGCGGTCGTCTGAACCTCCCTTGTGTTTTGGGACCCTGCCAAGTTGCTGATCCCATTCATACAATGCAAGTACAGCGTCCATTGAAGCACCAATCATTGGTCAGAGTTTGCTTTTGAGTGATGGGCCCATGTGAGTCAGCTGTATAATTTTAAATGTGCTATTTTGGGTCTGGAGAGGGGGTAAGCAGCCATAGCTTGTGCCTCTGTCTCCCTTTCCCTCTTCGAGGAGCTTGTGAGAGGAGCTTCCAAGTTTTTGTTCACCGGATTACATAGACATCCTTTCACACGTTTAAATATGGGGTGTTGTTTCAGCAAAGAATTGAATCCTAACCCGGTAAACGAAAGAACAAGTCTTCTTCAAGAGGCCATTCCTGAGAGCTCCACAACGAAAGCGCTCAGAGACTACGCTTGGTCTGTTGCCGATCTGGCAGACGAGAAGCCTTCTCAAAACGGGACTGTGAACGTTGCTTTAGAGACCAGTTGTAATGCCTCCTCCACAAACTTGTCAGCAGGTCTCAACCTTATTAAAGAGGGTGGTAGCAGTGTACAGGAAGGGATGACATTTTGGGAACCACCTGTTGGCGATCCACCTATCAATGAGGTTACAGTCCAGAAAGGAAATACCAGTGAACTGGGAAAAGATGGTAGGGACTATTGCCAGATGAAGGAAACTGTACCTTTGGATTCTGTAAAAAAGAAAATAGCTGACAATGCCAGAATGAGAGCTAAATGGTTCTGTGATGGTCAACAGTCTCATTCCACTGCTGTCTCCGTAATTGCAAAACAGGAGCAAATTAAGACTCTTCAGGATGTACAATCAAAATCTGCTTCTCTTCCAAAGCATGCCACCTTACTGCAGAATAATTGCATTAGGAAATCTGTGAATCTAAGTGACTCAGAACAGGGAAGTTCTGGAATTTTGATTACCGACCATAGCTTTAAAAAAGAACTGAATTTCTACAGCATCTGCTTGATTGATTTAGAGGATCTTGGAAGTGAGTGTGGCTACCAGTCCATGACAGAAGCTGATGCAGTCAGGTACGCAAGTGCACCAGCTGTTTCTGAAAAGGCTTTGTTTGGTAATACATCACTCCCACAAGATCGCACAATATCAGGTTCAGACCCTTCACTTAAAAAAACAGCAGCACAACAAACAGACAAATGCCCCTCAGAGAAAACTCTAGGATATTCTACTAGTCTTCCTGCAAATCTAGCACTTCTAAATGAAGATCTAAAACCATTTTCGGTTCAAGAAAACCAAAAGCCTTCATCTGGAAATGAATCAACTTGCTGTTCTGATACAAAATGCACAGGTTTTCCTAATATTGCTGTAGAGGACACCACAGATCAACCCTCCCCAGACTTGCTGTCACAATATGGACAGATGTCAAGTACAAATGCTGCATCGCCACAGGGGGAACCTGCTGACCTACTTAAAAACCCTGATCTTTATGATAGCAATGGTTACAAGACCACAGATTTGTCGAGTCCACTTCAGCAAGATATAAATGGTCTGCCGGATAAAGTGGAATTGGAAAATAAACACAAAATTTGTGACTTTACCGAACCCATGGACCTAATTAAGGACACAGTTGTATCAGATGAAGCCGAATACTCCGTTTCTTGTCTTAGCAACACAGCAGATAAACCTCAATTTCCTATCATGATATGGGATAAATGTGTTTCCAAGAAAACTCATACTGAGAAAGTTCATAAAGAAACATCCCAAGCTCTCTCAGCTGTCAGCACATCTGCATCAGGAATGCAGGTAGAGATAGATGTCCAAGAAGGGTTATCTTATGAAAACTCTTCTGAAGAGATTGAAAATGTAAAATTTTGCTCTGAAACCCAAGTGTCTTCCGTCAAAAAAGAAAACCTGTCCAAATCACTTTCCTGTCAAAAAGTTGAAGTTGAACCAAGACAAATAGGAATGCAGGAAGAGGTCATTTTCAGTCCTTGTCGGTTCAGCGTGTTGCAGTGTGAAGGGCAGACAAATGAATCTGACATGTTCAAGGTTGCTGGTGTGCCTCACGGTTTGAACTGTCCATCTCATGCAGAAAGTATTTGTGTAGATCTGACTTGTAATGCTGAAGAGGACAAGATGGACATGACTTTGACCCCACATGTCTACACTTGTAGTGTTTTTCCCACTAATCAGACAAAGATTGTGTCAGAATCTTGTGACATTCCAAACAGGGAACAGAATGTAGAACTAAAGGCAGATTTTACAAATTTTGAATCATGTGACGTGAATCCATCTCCACTTCCCACGAATGAAACTGTAAACTTTGAACAGTTGATGGAAGTTACTCATAAATGTGAATTGGATTACGACAGTGTTAGTTTTTTTGGTTCTTCTGATGCTGAAGTTTATACAGACACACAAACTGTACCTGATTGTTCTGTTGATGAAGATCTGTCTAATAGTATAGTCTTGGCTTCAGATACATCACGCAAAGACATCTGTAACAAAGGACAGGCAGGAAACAGTGCAGGGAGTTGTTTATCACAGGTGGAATTGGGAAGCGAATTGCCTGGATTCGTAGAACAGTCAATGGACAATGAAATTGGAGAGTCTTGTTTACAGCATGATGAGAAGATGCATATTGCCAGTGAAAACTTCTGTGAGGATGAACCTAAGGTACTGGGTGAGATTGGTTTGTGTACAGATGATGGCAAAACTGAAATGTCAGAATGTGAACCGCAGGTACTCGCACCAACATTAGAAATTCTTAATGGCCTAAATGATGCAAATAACAACAATGAACATTTGGAATCTGGTTGTTCTGCTAACTGTGTTGCACATACACCGTTTGAGGCACCATGCCTGTTTGAAGTATCAGAGATTGCCAGTTGCTCTTCAGGGTCATCAAACTGCATGAGGGAAAGGGCTTTCCAGTACATGGAATCATCTTCTGAACTACTAGCCAGTGACACTCAAGGATCTTCAGTGACATACATTCAGGAGCATGGAGAATTTCAAGACATGAGAGAAATGAAAGGAGGTGGTGTTGACATCAGCATTCCTCTCGTGAGTATTGCAAGACTGCCACTTGAAACCGGAGAGGTGCAGTTGTGCGCCATACATGGCCACGGTTGCAATGATGTGAACTCTACAACTACAACGGCTTGTGTTTCCCAACCTACAACAAGCATTGGAGATCGTGATTTTGATCCGTCTGATTCGAAAGTCATTGATGATGAGATCAGTGACGACATTTATGTAAATGCAGCAATTCCATTACCGGTAGAACCTGACCAGGTTGACATTTATGCCAGCACCCCATCTTATGAGATTTATTTTCTCAATAACGCTCAACTAACAGTTCCTGTGCAGGTGGAAAACCCTCAGGGCTTGGATGAAATTGATGGAGAGCAAGGCATGCTGAATATGGTTTCAGACCTTCTTGGGAAATCAGAGTTGAATGACGAGGTGGACACTGGTCACTGCCTTCCAGCGTGGTCTAAGGAACCACATGTGCTGTTTTCTGATAACCAAATGGAGGCATGTGCATTGGTGTCAGCATGGGACCATGCTGTTTCTGAAGCAAGTCTTACAATGCAAAATGTTGAACAAGATACTGAATCTGACCCCAATGTTGGCCTTCAGGATTTTCAGACCTCAATGGGTTTCATTGCGCCCTATCCTTATAACCTGTTAGCGACTGAGGGATCTTGTGTATGGGACTGGCAGAGTGCTTATAGTGGACTTGTAAGTACTTTCTAATCAGCTTGGTTTTTATTATGCAGTGGCCCCTAAGCAGACTTTAGTCGTAGTAAAAAACATGTAACTTTTAAAATATTCTACTAAAAGACAAAAGTAATCTATGTTTTGGATGGGTTGAGTATGCAAGTGTTTTTTTTTTTCAAATGTTAGAGCCTTTTTTTAGACCCTTATTTGGTGTGGTGATGGCAATTTTTAAAATTACCTAATTTTATGTTTACATTTAGCCTTTGTTTTTACAGGAATCGTCCAAGATCTCAGACCTCAATCCCAATGCGAAGGCATGGGCCAATTACATGCCTAAACCGGAGGCTTCTGCTCCAACCTGCCCTGACTCTCAGCAGTCATGGGTAGAAGCGGCCGATGACCCATCTAACTGCATCTCAGATGGTGAACCTCCTCTTCAATTGATAATTTATTGTATATTAACCTTATATCAGTCTGAGGATGTTTTGATCTGTTTGTTTTGTCCATTCTAGGATATAACAACAGTGAAGACAAAGGGAACTGGAATGAGGAACAGCAGGTGTCTACCTCTGTAGAATTGCCCTTTGCAGCACAGCCAGAATCAGTGTACTTGGGAAGCTCAGTCATTGAGAAGGGCATTGTGTCAAACCAGAACACCAGTATGAAAGGTAATATCCATTTGGGCTTTTGTTCACTGTGTCATCCCACTAAATTTCAGTTGTTCACAGTTATGTACATTTATTATAGCACAAGATGTGGCAGTCAGTCATTATAGATGACTCTTAGCTATCGCATTCTTAAATAATTGAGAATTAAATCAAATGATTTCTTGCAGGGGTGGATGATTCAGACTCCTCCAGACAACTTGAAGACCTTCGGGAACAGTTGAAGGCAACACTGGAGTTCTGCCTCTCTAGGTAATTACTAGCATCTTCATAAGATTTTAGCCCTGGTATTAGTGTGTTTTGTCGATCCAATCATAAGTGCACAATGCTAGAAGTGCGGTACATTTATAAACTAATTTCAGAGAATCCTGTGCTTGTGATTGAACATGGCTGGTACCACATCAGCTCCGCATATTGCACCAATCGGATGAATACTGACACACTATAAATATCAGAGTTTTCCACTTCAGTCATCTTCGTTTTGAAGAATCCCTCCTTCCACCTCTACTCCTCCCCTTGTCCTGATTGGGTGGCATGGTGGCCCAGTGGTTATCACTGTTGACGCACAGCAAGAACGCTGCTGGTTTTGCCCCTTACCAGGCCGGTTGGCGTTTCTGTGCAGACTTTGCATGTTCTCCTCATGCTTGGATGGGTTTTCCCTGGATTTCCCGGTTTTCTCCCATCGTCCAAAGACATACACCATAAGTAAATTGACTACTCCAAAGTTGCATCTTAAGACAAACTCTTAGCCAGCTGTATCTCAGCACGTTTAAAAGCAGGGGAGTCCTTGAGACCTAACTGAGCTCAAACTCCCCTCTCGCCCTTCAAACAAGAGGAAGCCCCGGGCTCGAGAATATCATGACTCACGGCTCTCTCCTGGGACAGCATGCCAAATTTGCTTTATTATCAATCATCAGCTGAAGTGTTGAACTTTTGAAACTGGTAAAAATGAGGGCTGAAAGGTTTTGTGCTTGACCACTTTGTGAGATGGTTAAACTCATTAAACTTTGCCATCTGAAATGGTGAGTTTTTCACATTTTTCGAAGTGTTCCGTTATCGGTCCTGATTAAAACACAAACCCATATGTTCTGTGTAGATTTGCAGATATCAGAGCAGAAAGAAAACTGCATGTTCTGTGTATTATTTTCTTTTCTTTCATATTCTTGTATAAATTGTGCAATCAAATTTGCTAAATTAGATCAAAGATCACAGAAAGCTCAAACAAACATACAGCTGCCCGTAGATCGTCCTCTTGAAGAATCAGGAAAGTGGACAAAAGAGGAGTAAAAAGGAAATTGTCCTCTTATACTTGTTATCTGAGAGACCAAAGTGCATTTTAACATATCAATGCCCTACTTATACGTTCAGTTAACATCTCATTTAGATGTTCAAAGATCTCAGTTAAATAAATGGAATGCACATTTAATTTCAAAGTATTTGTGGTGTACTTTGAATATTTTCAGTATTCTTCATAGAAGTTCAAGAAATGATAGTGGCATTTATTTGAAAAAGAAAAAAAATCGTTATATATGAATGTACTGTCACTTATCTATTTAACACATCCTCATATATAAAAACAGTGTCTGTAAACTTCTAAAAAGCTTGAACATGTTGAGTCTGTTTTGGATTGATGCTGACCACTCTCTTGTTCTCTTCTAGGGAGAATCTCGCTAATGACATGTACCTCATCTCGCAAATGGACAGTGACCAGTATGTGCCAATAGTGACTTTGGCAAACCTTGATCAAATCAAAAAACTCACCACCGATGTGGATCTCATTTCAGATATCTTAAAAAGTGAGTCTGAACTCATCACTGCTGCATTTTATTAGATCACAGTTTGGTTTTTTGTTTTAGACTTCATATGGGTTTGGTTAAATGTTGCAGTTAGGGCTGACATTGATTCATTTTTGACCCACAAGCGCTGCCTCTTGTCCAAGTGGACAAATGTGGAGAGAAAGTGCGGCCCAATCAGAACCGCTGCATCGTTATTCTCAGAGAGATTCCCGAGGCCACTCCTCTGGAGGTACACATTATGCTATCCATCTTGTTAAATAAAATCTTTAATGGTCTGACCTAATGTTTGTTCTGTATGTCATTTGGTTTTTATTTGTACAGGAAGTTGAAGCGCTCTTTAAGAGTGATAACTTGCCCAAATTCATCAATTGTGAGTTTGCCTACAACGACAACTGGTTCATCACCTTTGAATCCGAGGCAGATGCTCAGCTGGTAAATCTCATGTTTATTGCATTTGATATGATCTTCTTAGAAAACTGCTTCAGGATTTTTTATTTCTCATTTCCCATTGCTCAACTCTGATAAACATCACTCTTTTAGGCATATCAATATCTCAGAGAAGAGGTGAAAACTTTTCAAGGAAAGCCAATAAAGGTATACTGCTGCATAAGTGACATCACATTTTTGACTGTTGCAGTTTCAGATATTGTGTTGTCGCATAATATTTTTGGTTTGATAACAGGCTAGAATAAAGGCCAAGGCCATTGCCGTCAATACCTTTGTGCCAAAAAATGGATATCGGCCAGTAGATGTGTCCTCAAATGTCCAACAGCGCTACACACCTTACTACATCCCACCTGTGTATGGAGCACAGCAACAGTTTCCTCTTTACAGACTGGTGACGCCTCAGGGCTGGTCAGCTACTCAGAGCTACCTGGACCCAACTCTGGTAACTGCCTGCATGTGTTCTGTTTAGCTCCGAGTAATATCCTAATAGAGTCTGGAGAGGTACTAATCATGTTTTGTCTGCCAACAGGTTTCTCCATTTCCCAGCCCTGCATTTATTAATGGCTTCGCTGGTTCTCCGACATTTAAATCTGCGACATCTCCACTAACTGTCAGACATTATACACATGCACCTCGAAACAGGTATTTTTTGATCAATTTACAGTTCGAAATTTATATTCATAAACTTATTGGTATGCATGTGGTTTCTGTTGAAGTTTCCATTCATCAAAGAAACCTGGAAAAAAGCTGTCCCTGTTTCCACAAATGTTTGATAGCACCTAAGAAGAATTTTATTCTTACTTTTTGATGAGAAATGTGCACCAGAGCAGTATCTTACAATAATTTCTGATTATTTGTCGCATTAAAGACTGGAATAATAAAAATCCAGCATTCAGCGATCACAAAAAAAATGTTTGATATTTTGAGGGAATGAAACCGGATTCCAACTGTTTATCAAAACTGTTTCTAACAGTTAAACTTTCTCTTTTTTAAATGGTACTGTTAATGTCTAAGTTTAAGCTGGCATTTAAAACCTGGCATTTATTAAAGATGGAGATGCTATGTGTCTCTTTTTTAAGTGTTTAGTATAAAAGCATGTACAAGCACAACATTTTTATTTTAACTGAACTAGGGTTGTAAAGGATCACGGTTGATCCGTAATTCGTACAGATTACAGTCCACGGTTCGGAACACGCATGGCCAGCAGATTAATACTTTTTTAGTGGTAGATTAATCCTAAATTTGCAACGTTCACAGAGAGATCGATTCTCGCATCATTCAAAAAACATGTATGAAAGCATTTAAGCGTTCCTGTAAAATATAATGATGGCGGAAGAAGTTGTGGTAGGTTATTCGGGATGTGGTGGGTTTTTTGTCACTACTTGTTTAGCCTGCATCAATGCATTCAGTTTATGCACAATTTAAAAAATTAGGATCTCAACAACCACACAACATAAATTATAAATGATGGTGGTTTGCATATGTTTAATAATCCTTTGAATCGTTGCAGTCAAATATGAAAATGCGAAAATCAAGAAAGAGATTGAGTCTTTAGTCTTTTGAGTTGGTTAGGAAGTTACAAACAGTCATATAACACAGAAGTACTGCCATAACAGTTTATAGTTTGGATATAACCACTGATGTTTATGGTAAAGATTAAAATCACTGGCATGTGCATTTAAAGATGCTCAAAAATGAAAGTTGTAGGCACATCCATCAAAAATATGCCACTGAATAATTCTTCAAATATGAGACTTCTTGCTATAAAACATGACGTTTTATGAGTGAATAACTGAATTATAATGTTAGATTTACACATTTAGCGTTATCAGTAACAGTGACATTTTCACAGTACTGAATATTTTACAATTTATTTTTATTCAGCTGATTATTTCTTTATTTTATTTTTAATAAAATTAAAGGTTCTAAGTTCTGTCTTTCAAAACCAAAAGTGTCTTGCAGTACTGTTTTTGTAATAAATGGGAAGGAAGCAAATTACAATTCCCCCCCCCCCCCCCCCTTTTTTTTTTTGACGGATGCGAAAAATGGTCCAATTCGTGAATAAAAAAACATTGTTATATGAATAGTGAGATTTGTGATCCATTACACCACTAAACAGAACCCAAACCTTTGAATGGTAGTGTAAAATTAGTGTCAAGCTCAATATATTTTAGACAATGCTATGTATAACCATCCTTTTATCCAAACAGGAACCACAACAAAACTCACATTCGACTCCCAACAGACCGTGGAACCACTTTACTGGAAAACCCTGCTGCTTTCTCGACTTTCCCTACAGAAAGAATTCCCAACGGGACGCGTCCTCCACAGACTCATCACTTGGGTAGCAGACCTCGACTACCGACTGGTCTGGCATATCCACGCCGGGACCAGGTAGGAAGTGGACGGATGGAAGTAAATGGGGCCGATTACTCTCTAAACGCGGGTCGTGGAAGGTAATGCTATACGAACTGTTTATTAATTTCATGCACACTATTGCCATATTGCATACAACATTTAGGAAAAATACTAGATGGTGGCCTTTTTGTCTTGATTGGATTGTTTTTTTTATAAGAAGGGGCGGCTTTGGATACCGGAAACGGAGAGATGACAACAAATTTCCAGTATGTGACTATTTTTTTGTTTTAACCAACACTGCATAGACGCACTTTAGGATTAGCTTTGATTTTATGATGGAAAACAGTTTACTTCAAGTAAAATGCAATACAAACTCAACCCTGAAGGGCTTGTATGTAGAATATCTTTCTTATACAGTTTACAAGTATAAGAAGTAAGTTAATAAATGAAGATAAATATTTATAGGACTGAAAAATTAGTTTGACAGTTACAGAAACCAGTGTTACAGCAGGGTATCCGTGAGGTCTTAAAGTCTTAAAATGTCTTAAATCTCAAAAGCTAAATTTTAGGCCTTAATGTCTAAGAAATCTACTGAAATGTTGTGTTGTAGGTCTTAAATCTTTTTTTAACGGGTCTTAATTTTTCTTTGTTCATTGATAGCTACCCAATTAGACCATTAACACCCATACACTCACCAACAATCCATCTCAATTAAACCTTCAGATTTAAAAATAGTATTTAATAACTTTCTTTACAGTAATATTTGCTTAAAAGTTCTCCATTTGTTTACTGCTGAGGATACTGACCTGACCTGTGTTTTTTTTTATTATTATTAAATTATTAATATTGTAGAGCAATTGACAGCTATGCTTTTTCTATTATTGGTAGGGTTTGTTAATGAATATATTTGAAAATGAATACAAAAATATTAAAACAAAAATAATTTTATTGTATTGTTAAATGTATTCAATTAATCATTTTTGATTAGTGAAAATCTTTTCTAACTGGGATATTTGAAAAAGTATTAAGTATTAATAATGTCTTGGGTCTTAAATTAATCTTTGTAAAGCCTGCAGAAACCTTGCATAGGCAGGGCCAGACTGAATCTGTGGCCTTTTATTATCTACAAAAATCTGTGGATTTATTGGCTTCTGCCAGTATCAAATTTAATTAAATTAATTAATTTATTTTTATTTTTTAAACATTACTACAACAGGCTTGATAACCAAAAAAATAATATTGCATACATGTTCAGAGTAAATCCATGTTTTAAAGAAATTAAACGGCAAAAGAATGACAATAATACTTTACAATAAAGTCTCATTAGTAAATGTCAGTTATTGCATTAAAATCAACAGTAAGAAAAAGCCAGATTATACCAGATGAATGTTAAAGTTAATAAAAAGTCTAAATGCAAGAGAACGTTATTAGTTCATATCGCCATTTAATAAAACAATACTTTTAATGCATTATTAGGATTAACTAAGAAATGAACATCCATAAGAATAATAAATGGTTTTGTTGTCGTTGTTACATTTACAAATGGAGTAATACAGATTTAACAAACAAATAACTACAGTTTTAATCCAGATTAACAATGTCAACGTGTGAAATTAAATCACCTTCAAGCTGGTGGTGCTGTGATGAACGACCACTGCAAATACAATCTAAAAGTTTAAATAATAAATAATTATTTACAATATTTTGAGCTGCCCTCAATATTGAATTATCAGCATATGCTTAGCAGAATGATTTTGAGACTATATTAAAAGACTAAACAGGTATTTAAGTTTACAATGCTAATCCACTTTGAAACACTTGTTGTTACACCAAGCCACTGTAGGTGTCATATATAATATATCCACTAAAATACATTATTCACAAATGTTCTAAACATAAATAATATTCAATAATGAAAAAAATAATTGTAAATATATATCAAAATTTCAGCTAGAAAGACATCAGTGAGCACAAAATCTCAAAGGCAGGTCCTCTATCAAACCAAACACAACAAAGTTAAAAAATCACCACACTGCCACTTTACCTCTCAAAAGACATTTAATTGGACAACTTTTCAACCTACAAGGTCCCTGACCTGATGACGATTTTATTATTTTTATTTATTTAACTTTCTATAGTATTTAAGCAAAATTAATAGTATTAAAATATTTATTTACACACATTTTCTTAGGTAGAGAGCTAGAAAAAACAATTTGGCAATCTGCATATTTCTGTGGGCACAGATTCTGTATGGACCTGGTTATAGGGAAACATTTGCAAAAAAAATTATTTTGGTGTTTGACCAGGGAATGCTGTGATTAACACGTCAGAATTATGCTTTACTGTGTAGCTGTCTATTACAATAATGTAGGATAATAATGGAAAATTACTGAAAGTTCATTTAAAAATGCTTCCATCACAGCTCATGTAGATTTAAACATAAATGTATCAATGCAATTTGTTGAGCATGTTTCAATACTTGTTCTTCTCTTATGTGTTGAACACAGAGATCAGGAACACAGTCGCCCCCTCCTGTTCAGGAGCGCACTCCTTCCCCCAGTTTTGAACTGGGCTTGTCAAGCTTCCCTCCTCTGCCAGGAGCCGCAGGAAATCTGAAGCCTGAAGTAAAACCTGAAAACAGCCTTGACAACCGGCTGTCTGACGTTGTTATCGGAGCAGTAAAAGACAAGGTTGGCTTTCGATCTGAAATGCGTTTCTTCTGTGTGCGTTGAGTGCTACAGCATCAACCTCTCGTTTTGACTAGTAAAAAATGTTTCAGGCTTAACTTATTCGAGAGTAAACAGATGCTCTGGGTTTTGAAACATTAGCTTGCACTAAGCCTGGAATGCCATGTTCACTGCAGACCTTGCTGTCAGTCATAACCATGACATGTCCTTGGGTGTTTTGAGTGCTTTAGAGTGAGTAAGTGTGTGTGTTCCTGATGTCCAGCTGTTATGTTTGTTCATGCTGTCCTTGCCTTAGGAGTTTGACAGAAGCCCCTTTGTCTCTCCACAGCCTCTAAATAAGGATGTGGTCACCAGCCGTGTGATCTCAGGGACCCCCAAAGAATCTGTTCAGGCTGCTCCGGCTCCTGCTGCTCAAACCCCAGTGGACCACCAACACTCACCCTCTCCCGCCCAAACAAGGTGGGTTTCTTGTAGAGTAACTGATCAATGCATGTGACAGATCTGTTGCTGCAAGTGATTTTTCTTCATATGTAGTAGTTTTAAGCCACTTGCACCATCTGAAAGACTCCATTTACTTCTGGTATTAAGATCCATTCCTGTCACAAGTGGATGAGGAAATAAACAGGGTCTACATTTTTGGAGCTTGTCCACTTTAGACGGCTTCCATTCATGGGATAGCTTTCATAGTGTAAACACTCATCAGGTTAAATCAGTTTAAACAGGCACAAAAGACCACCTACTCTCTGTCTACTGACCTAACACATTGTTATAAACAGAGTTCCCACAGGGTCACGGAATATAATGGAATTTTAAAATGTCTATTCCATTTGATTTTATTCAAGACATAGGATATTTGCTCCTTTTCTTTTCTTTTTTAATTGCTTTAAATTTTAGTTTCATTTAATAAAGTGTAAAATTAATTTTATGGTTTGGCTTTTTTCAGCTCAGTTTGATTCCTTTCACACTCATCAGTTGGGAGTCCCTTAATGATGCTGTGACCAAACTTTACCTCCTAACTAAGCTTAACATGCCAAGATAATGTACCTTTTAAATCAAACTGCTGTAAATATGCATCAGATAAATATTATATTTAAAATTTTTTGGTATAAATCTGTTAATCAACCTCAGTCCTGATCAAAACTATTAAATTACTTGGAAAATTACAAAAATCGAACTCTTTAATTGCCAGATTCACAAATGATGTCACTGATTGGTGAAAAAAAAGATGTATTTTCAATATAAAAAGTATTTGTGGTTGGATTTTTTTTTTTACCGTTTATCAAAAGTCTTGGGCATGTGAAACAACATTGCCTTTGATGCATTGTTTTTGATTCATTTTCATTTTTTTCTGCCTAATTTACTGATGGTGGCTGTTTTTGCCCCATTGACTTTCATTATAACCACATTTTTTGATTACAAAACCATGACACCATATAATGATGCATTTTTAATTGTTTGTGATTTTCCCAGTTGGGAAGAGGTACAGTTTGTAATCATCAGTTGGCACCATTAACTCTTTAGATTTTAACTCTTTGCAAAAAAAAGAAAAAAGCCTAGTTTCTGGATTTTTTTTTTTATATAAAGTATAACAGCAAATTAAAGTGCATGTGTGTCTGCGAGTGTGTGAGTGACCTTTTCGAACTTACCCTGATGTGTCTGAGAAAATATGCATCTCGGCTCTCAAAACGACATCGAGTAAATAAAAACAAAGACAGCCATAAAAACAGCCACCAACAGAAAATGAAAATCTAACAATGCATCAAAGTCAAATGTTGATACTAATCATTCACTTGTACAAGACTGTGATAAAAGAAAAAAATCTAGCCCACTATTACTTTTTTTATTAAAAATGCGACTTTTTTTCTCACCAAATTAGTGACATCATTTGTGAACTTGGCAATTAAAAAGTTAAAATCCTAGTTTTTTTCTTAACAATTTAATATTTTTGATCAGGACTGATGTTGGAAAAAATATTAATCTGATGCATTTTTACTGCAGCTTAATTCAGTTTATGTTTTCATCCCAACCACAGTGAAAGGGTAGTACATTTGAACAGTGCACAAATTTTAAGGATTTTTACATATTTGGACTAGAAACGATATAACATCTAAGTAGGAAAAGCATTTGTTTTGCACTGTGGCTATTAAAATTGTCATAGTTTCTATATGTTGTTATTTTACCGTTTGTTTTAATATTATATTATTAATATATCTGCCCAACTGCAGTCTGTTGGCATTCATTAGATGCCATTTGAAATTCAGTCAATGAAAGTCAAATGATTTGATATTTAGCTTCAAATGGGAACCCTGTAAAAATGTTTTGTGAGAGAGCATGGTAAAACATGGTGTTCATACAGTACTTTGCTGGGTTGTACCAAAGCGTAAATATTACATTTGGAATTGTTGCCATTCACATACTTTTAGTGTTCCTGCTTTCTCTCTGTCTAAAAAAAAAAACAATTATGTTGTATATTTGAACACATTAATACTAGGTGCAAATGATAAAGCTTCTAGTGCTTGTTTTTGGAATACTGAAAATGTAAAAATGTTAATACCAGGTGTAAATTATACCAAAATAATATTTTCTGAACAGCCAAATATCTGTAAATAATGCTTATGTGCATATTACAGCATTTCTGATTGGCTTATCAACATGTGCAAGTTTGTTTTTTGGGGGCTAAAAGCAAATGTATGTTTTCTTCAGAAGTTAGTTTACAGCTGTCACAGTGACAGGTGTGATTTCTCAGGATTTCGTCATGTAGTTGGGGATATTTTCATTCCAAAGTAAACTGCTTTCAACACTTTAAAGTGTTTGGAGAATTAATTTAAATAAAAATTTAGCTTTGCTTGTCAACACCTATTTATTAATTAACAATTTGGCAGAGGTGGTGTTATTATTCACATAAATGTGGTTAGCTAATCACAACAAAACATCTCCATAAAAACTTAAAGGTGAAGAAGCATAAAATCTGTGACTCATGGAATGGAAGATAATCATGTCAAGTTAAGTTGACTTTTCACTTTTCCTAATATTCTTTAAAATATTTTTGTGTATTTCTTTGCCAGTATTTTATAATTTAAAAAAAATCTTGTATAATAATAAAACATTGCTATGAAAATGGCCTAAAATGCTTACATAGGAGGTTGAAAATATCCTACTACTACTACTATCATTAATATGCTTTCTGTGGGGGTAAAGTGCCATTTTGCAAAACTGTGGACTTGTTCTAAAATTTGGACTGGTTTGTTTTTATTTTTTACAGCCCGACAGCTGTAGAAAAACCTAAAGAGACACAGACACCTGCAGAAAAATGCTCAGACACACACGCTGCTAAAACCACACCACTGAGCAATCCAGTGACGGTGAGTCTGCAGGTAGCTTCACCATGTGGTTATAATATGTTTGTGTTTATATTTATGGTATTTTTGTAAAAAAATATTTGCTATGTATGGGTTTCTTGATTCTGTTAAACACAAAAGAAGATATTTTCAAGAAAGCTGAAAATCTATAAACATTGATTTCCATAGTATTTGTTTTTCCTACTATGGAGGTCAGCGGTTACAGGCTTTTAGCTTAATTCAAAAGATGTTCTTTTGTAATCAAATGAAGAAAGTCAAACAGGTTTGGAAAATTTGGGGATTTGGTTGGGCTATCACTTAAAGTGTTTCTTCAGCACAGAGTTTTATTTTTCACAGTTAAGAGACTTCGATTGTATCAATACAGAATATCTGCAGTGATGTTATGTTACTGATTTGGCAGATAATTTGTGACTAAAATGTTGACAAAAGAGCAGAGTGATTTATGAGTTGTTGTTTTTTTTTTTCCCAATAAGATTGTAGTGAAACTATTATTAGCACTATTTAAAAAAAAAAATGATGCTGAACTCACCTGACTTGTGGCTCTGTCAAATGCAGCTGTTGCACTCGTATTGCATCAGCCTTTTCAGTACTTTGTAATACTTTGCTGAAGCTCTCACTGCAGATGTACACTAAATGTGATTTTAAAGAAATTTTGAAAAGAAAATATTCATTAACGTGCAAAAACATGATCAGAAAAACAGTAATTCATCTTCTACAGTAACAAAACAAAATGTTTTTCAAATAAATGTTGTTCTTAATTTCAAAAATAGCAACTCCACAAATAGAAGCTGCACATTTATGTTGGTAATAAGGAATATTTCTTGAGCATTAAACGTGTTTATTTGAATGAGTTCTGAAGAATCCTGCGACACTGAAGATGAGGTAGTTTTCTTTTTACTGTAAACTTGAATATTATGAAATTCTATTTTTATGTATTTCTGTTGGACATGGGAAGATAACCTGTTTCAAGGTTTACGGCGGGTTGGAAAAGTCAAGGTTTTAACACTGCTAAATGTTCTGTTATACTGTTCCCAAGGCATATGTAAGTTTTTTTTTTTTTTTTTAAATGTATTTTTATGTTTTGTAAAGAAATCTGTTTTTAATCTAATGAAAAGAGCAGAAGTCAATGATTTAGTTTAACTATTTAGCCTGACATGTTTACTGTTACAAATATTAAAAATGTTTCTTAACATGAAATCAAATAAATGGTGTTAAAAGAGGGGGAAATTTATTTTTTTATTTTTTTTATAGACATTTAAAAAGAACTTATTTTAGAGCAGTAATCACAATACCGTGAAACCGTAGTATTTTTATCCAAGGTTATCATACTGTCAGAAACGTATACTGGCCCATGCCTGATTTCTGTATCAAATTCAGGTGAGAATAAATAAGGTCTTTTGATAATGTTATTTAATGGTCGGGGTGGACCGTTCGCCTTTGGGCTTCATCTCTAAGACCAAGGGCCTAGGTTTGCTCTTGACATTGGTAAGGACCTGTGAATCACCCTGTGAAACAATTAGTTTTCAGACCATATTATTCACAGATTATGTCAGCCTGCTGTAACATTAGAATGTGCGTCAAATGGAAAAAAACATTAGCATTAACAACATTATTATGATTGACCCGTTCATTAAGAAAGATTGAGTTTATGTGACTTACACTTTTCTTTGAAAAAAGGTCCTTATGTCCACTTTCTATTTTTTTTGCTGCCGCTATCCTCACTTGAGTGTGTCAAGTAAATTAAGTTATTGGTGGGAATATTTAAATAATTGGAGGATAATGTTGGGAACACGTCTGTTCTGTTGATATGTGATCCAAATATTCGTATCTTGAAAGAGATTGAAATATGACCGGTTTGTGCTGCTTTTCTATGGAAATTCCAGTGTAGCTTCCATTACGGCCCGTTATTTTTTGCCCGCCAGGGGCCTCATGTATCAATGTGCGTACGCACAAAAACTTTGCATACGCCAGGTTTCACGCTCAGAATCGCTCACGTTTGGATTTACTAACAATGAACTGAACGTGGGAATGTGCGCAGCTTCACGGCAGCTTTCTGGCAGGCGTACGCACATTTTTTGTGCGTGTCTGTTTTATTTCCATTGGCGACTCCTAGAGGCAGTTGTGTTAAATCCCTCTCTACAAAGTGTCTGAGCCTTGCAATGGCAGCTGTATGAGACGGGTTCAGCAGGTATATAAGGTTTCCATACCATACATTTGACCAGCTAAACATTAAAGCACAATTTGCAGCAGTTGCCTGTTTTCCCAATGTAATCTGAGCTATCTACTGCACGCACATTGCTATAAAGACACTATCTGAAGATGAATTTGCATGCGTGAATCAGAAACATTTCCATTCAATAAATGTGCAAATAAAATATGATGCACAAACTTATTGATGATTCCTACTTGTCTTTCTTGTGATAAATAGTGGGCAAAATCTGATATGTAGCGGGGAAAAAAAGAAGAGAGTTCATCAGACGCTGGATTCGAGCCGAGTTCATGCTCGAACGTATCAATTCATGATCACATGCAACTTACGAGAAGCGCCACTGAGACTGTTAAAAGTGCTGCAACATTTTACAGATATAAACCACACTATTTATTTTTTTTAATGCACTCAGTGCGATGTTCAGACCCAACTGTGTTAACCGCATCAGCTAAACTCTCCCACTCTATTTTTTTTCTTTTGTTGTTAATTCCGGAGAACAAACTTGCAAATAACACCGCTTTTCTCCGATCTACCTCCGAAAGCAGCACGTCCAATTCACATTCTGTTCAAAGTTTCTCTTTTTGCTTGCTTTTGCCATTGCTTTTTCGTTGGGTTTTGCCATTAGCATAGTCATTAGCATATTCATACGGGGAAGGAGGCAGGGAGGGGTTTTGCGCTCATGCATGTTGCGCTCAGTTTCACGTTCATTCGGATGTACAAAAGAATATGCGTGAGATTCGGCGTACGCAGTGTTTTTTATACATCTGAATTTTTTTCTGCGTACGCACATTTACAGCTTTGTGCGTACGCAATGTTTTAGTAAGATTTCCACGCAAGTCTTCGTACATGAGGCCCCAGGTCTCTGCACAGGTCATGTGACTGAAAACTATCAATGGTACTAAACACTGCATTGTTTACATGTTGTCTGTGCAAGAAAACAGACTACTGCCCCCTGTGGAGCGTAAAGACTCATCTTCTTGCACAGGTGCAGAACCTGGCTCTCGTTTCAGCCGGCTTTCGCCCCGTTTGGTGTGTTTGCGCACAGTTTTTGGTCCATGTACTATCCAAAGTGAAGGGACACTGCAGTTGGGTTTCGTTGGTGCTAGTTGTTTGGCATTGATGTGTCCCTAATACACACAGATAATTAAAATGCCTTGTCATCCTACATATCAGTTAAAAAGAGCGACATCTGAGTGACCTTATAATACAGCAATGCCAGATCACCTACTTAATTTGATTCATTTATTTAGCAGGAGCCCCGGAAGCCAAGCTACGCAGAGATCTGTCAGAGGATAAGAGAAGCACCAACACAGCAGCCGTCAGCGGATCCTCGAGCTCCCAGCTCCACCGCCGAAGACGTCAAAACTCCTGACTCTGCAGAACGCAGATGCAAAGAATCAGCGTCCGCACCTGCCAAATCCACAGCCACAGCGTGTCCCAGAGAGACAGTGAAATCTCAGCAGAGTCCTGGAGATCGAGCGACCGCTGGCACCACAGCTTCCTTCCACCAATCCTGAGAGCCTCTGCTTTGCTTCCAGGACCGAGCGGGAATGAAAACTCTGTCAGGGCTGCTCCCCCCCCGCAAAAAAAATAAAAAAAAGAAGAAGAAAAGTCCCTCTTATCTCACGGTCTCTGTGAGTGCACACACAGACAGCTTGTCACTGGAATCAGGGCCTACAGACAAAAGCACTTGTGCATAAAGGGTTCTCTGAATATTTTTGTTGTCCTTTATGTCGTTTTGTTTCAAAATTTAAAAAGATCTTTTGTTGTTTTCTAAGGAAAATGGGATTAATGAACCAGCACCGGTTGGAGAGTAACTATTTAAAACATTTCGTCAGAGCTCATCTTTATTTTGGGGTTAAAAAAAACAGTGCTGTTGGGAGAAAATACAGATTTTTGTTCTTTTTGTGGATAGTGCTGATCCTGAAACACTTTAATTTAGGTTTTCCTTTCCTTTTTTTTTTAAACTGAGATGTATATAATTTTGCTAACCTTGAGTGTCTTGGTACTGACGCGATTCGATATGAATTCTGACAGTTCCGGTCATTACAAACTGCATGAGTGAGACTTTGTGTAAATTGTTTTGCGTTCGGTTTTTACGTTCGGATGTTCCAGCACTGGAGTGACATTTGCTTTATTTTTTTCTTATTCGTTGAGCTCTGAAATATTTTTTTACATGCTAATCCTCTATCAGATGTACTAATGTGATATTGTAGCAGGTGTATGTATACCTGTTCTTGTGTGCATGCTTTCTTTTACGTTTTTCTTTTTTTTTTTGGTTGTTTTTCCTCTCCTTTTTTCTTTTTAAGCTTTTAATGGCACACGTTGATTTGCTGTATGATTTCTGTTTCTCGCTGATTGTTTGGGAAGAATCTGATGCCTCTTCATTGGATTCTGAAAGATCTTCACACTGCAATAGTGCTCAGGTTGCGAGGGTGAAGTGTTCATGTGCCTAGTCTGATGTGATCTAAATGATAGATGAGTTCTTTGGCTTTGTTTGTTATCCTGGTGTGGTGCTATGGTTTGTCACATGGTTACTTTGGTGCTTTTTATCTATGTAAATGGAGCGAAAGACACCAACACGCACCAATGTCTGTCGTATGACCTTTAACCATTCGCTTTCATATCACCACAATTATACGTGTGGGATTGTGTACATTTCTATAGTGACGTATACATCAAGAGCAAAAAAGATCTGAGCCTCCAGCACACATGGACCAGCGCTATTTTGTGAACTTTCTCCTGTACGTTTCCGTGTCACTCTCGTTTCTACTAATCATTCGTTCAGTTCGTTGGTTCTCACCCGTGTTTGGGTCGAGCGAGACAGACCATGTTTTTGTTTTGATGTCTTCCTGCAGTGTGGAGCACGTGCAGAATGCTTTGAGATGTTTGTCTTGTTGTTTATATTCTCTTTGTATCTTCCCGGTATTTTTTTGTTTATTTTTTTTTACCCCTCGGTTTATCAAAGAAAATGTTTTATGTTGATTTTTCTGACTCTGAATGCAACTGATTATTTTTCCATCAACAAATGAAGCATACTCTGAAAGTTTCATTACATAAACCTTTAAGGTGTTAAAAAAGGAAACAGACATCACATATAAATTAACAGTGTTTGAAAACTTGAATTTTATTTAAACTTGAAAAAAAAGTCTCTGCCTTAACTTTTTAGATGACAGTTTGGAGGTTTTTGTTTGTTTTTTTTGTTTTTCTTTCAATTCCCAAAGTGTAGGAAAAAGGATGATGTGGTTGAGGCGTCACAAAGCCTTCGTCACTACATTTTGTGTAGCACAATACTTTTGGGATTGAGATGGGATTTCTGTTTTGTTTCGTTTCTCCTCTGTGTAAATGCTTGTAGTCTAAACTGTAGTACATGTATACACTCGTATGTGTGTGCTTTCTTTGTACAGATGTAAATAATTGGAAAAATGTTAAAAAGGTACCCTAAAATTGGTTATGAGAAAATGTATGGGAAAAAAAAATAATAAATAAATGTTAATGACAAATTGGATGTCTATTCAGTTAGGCTGCTTTATTTAAACCAGGTCATGGTTTCTTTCTCAGGCTTTGGCTGACATAAGTGACCACAAGGTGGCATAATAAAAGCGTTAATACTTCATGAAAATCAACCTTCCGGTCTAATAGGCTTTATTCCACAAGAATAAAGGAGATACAGGACTTTTAGTTGCAGTTTTTGAATGTGTATATCGGCAAGTAAAGGAAATATTGAAACCCACAGCATTACTGAAAGACCTTAAAGGGGTAGTTCACACAAACATTTTAATTCTGCCATCATCTACTCATCCTCTACTTGTTTCAAACCTGATTTACCTTTTTTTCTTTTGTTGAACACAGGAAGATGTTTTAAATCAGCAAAAGTGCAATAGGAATGTGTGTACTATGTAAGTCAATGCTTCCCACATTCTTCAGAATATCATTCTATGTTCAACTGAAGAACTTATAAAAGTTTAGAACCAAGTGTGTTTTTTTTAGTAGAACAATCCCTTTATTACCGTTGAGTCTAAGGTAAAAGAAAGATGGTTCACTACAGCATCAAGCTGAATGAATTCAACACTGCATAAAAACCTGGTCATGATTCTGGTTACCTTAACAGTAACAAATATAATAAACATGGTGTAAATATCTAAGTTAGATTGAAAGAGCTATTTGATATTTAAGCTGTGTATGTGTGTGTGTAATTTTTTTAACACATTTCTAAACATAATAATTTTAATAACTCATTTCTAACAACTGATTTATTTTATCTTCACCATGATGACAGTAAATAATAACTAGATATTTTACAAGACACTTCTATACAGCTTAAGTGAAATGTAAAGGCTTAACTAGGTTAACTAGGCTGCTTAGGGTAATTATACAAGTTGTTGTATAACGATGGTTTGTTCTGTAGACTATCCACAAAAAAGCTTAAAGGTTCTAATAATTTGGACCTTAAAATAGTTTTTAAAGATAAAACAAATAAGACTTTCTTCAGAAGACAAAAAAATATCAGACATACTGTGAAAATTTGTTCTGTCAAACATCATTTGGGAAAAAAAAAAAAAAATTCAAATGTAGCTTAATAATTCTGATATCAACTATATATATATATATATATATATATATATATATATATATATATATATATATATATATATATATATATATATATATATATATATATAGTGCCAGCATATATGACTACACCATATTTTCTGTATTATGGGTTACAATATTTTATTTGTGCATAAACATTAGTCTGAAGCCAAATCTGGACCTAATCTAACAAAATCACTTACAATAATAGTTCAAAAATTAGTAGCCCATATTTATATGTTAGGGAAAAATATTAAAGATTTTCAAAAACAGCAAAAATCTACAAAAACGTGTTTTTTTATGTGCAATATTTTGCATGAATTTTAATTTATTATCATTTCATTTCCAAAGATGTTCTGTGACTAAAATATTATTTTAATAAAGATATCTGTTTAATAAATCTGTTTTGTTCAAATGCACCGATTCATATTACCCATATTCACTAAGAAATGGATACACATATTCATTTTTATAATGGGAAGTACAACTTAAAATTAACATTACTACTTTAAAAAATGCTACTTAAGCCTGTTTCCTTTTTAATTGCATTTTTAAAACAACTAAAAATATATTAAAAAAATAATATTCTGAATTATCAGAACTTAAAATACGTATCTATTCAAATGCATTTTATGAATAAAAACGGTATTAGTTTACTATTACAATGTAAGTTAATACTTTTTATTCATTCGTTTATTTTAAAATTTATCGATAATTAATAATGATCGACTTTACTTAAATTCTCATCAAGAAATTACTAGCATTATTTTTGGAAACATAAACATAGGCGCTCTTCCGCCCTCTTGCGGCCAAAAACACCACACTCGCCTTGCGTCATGAGAGAGTGACAGTGAGAAAGAGAGGGAGAGACTGGAGAAACACACACACACAGCGCTCCGACCCGTGAGCTTCACCGCACTGACAGTCCACATCTTCCACTGCTGACTCCAACGGCGGAGCCCTTCAGATATGGCGGGGCTTCGTTGAGAGGGACAGAAAATCTCCCGAGTAGCACCGTTCACCGAGCAGTTTGTTTTTGGACACGCGTCTCCCGCAGCCCTCCTTATGCACCGCTGCGACTCGGAGAAACGGCAGCCGCGCTGAAAGAGTCGAAGAAAGAGGACGAGAGTGATTTTTACCCCTTTGAACGGACAATGGCGGACCGCGATGCATTGCCCCTTCCATTGGAGGTGCGGGCCAGATTGGCTGAGCTGGAGCTGGAGTTATCCGAAGGTATGAGTGGCATTTTAAATGACTTATTTCGCTCGACAATACGGTTGTTGCGGAGGATACGTTAACGTCCCCCCTCCTCTCCTCCTCCTCCTCCCACCCCAAAACCCACCACCACCTCCACCAACCATACCAACACAACCAACACCAGATGTTGGAGCCAATTATTATCCCCGCAGCAGCGCGGAGCTTGCGTTCGTAAGGGCGTTCGTTCGTTTGATGTAACTCCCGCCGCATTCTCTTTGTTACAATGTATCTATTTGACCTTGAGGAGACCAAAGACTTCGGAATTGATTCTTTCTGTTCCGTTAGGATTCTGAAAACGCGTTTCCCTAGGGACCGAGCGTTCGAAATTCCGCCGTGGAATCTACATGTAGCCGTTGATGGTTTTGAATTTCTGTGGCTGTGTTGTTATTTATGCTAGTGTAACGTCTTCTGTACACCAGCAGTTTGGTAAACAAGCAGTTCAGTTTCCTACAAATGCATCGCCATTATTCCATCTATTCCCTTCATATAAGGCTCTGTTTTGTTCTGCAAAAAGATGCAGGCGTAGTTATGCTGCAGATATTGGTTTACACATGATTTATGGTTTGTCAGTATGAAATTATGAACATAAAAGCACGAAATGATGGATGTATGAGTGGTACATAATGTAACGTATGCTCTTGTCACGACAGCCACAAACTTTAAGGTTGTCATTTTGTACAGTAATGCAGCAAATATTGTTTTTTTACACAGCGTATTCGGTTTTTGTTACCCAAAAGCTGCATTAATTATAACACCAAAATATGTCCTGATGGTCTACTATAATGTGAAATCAGCATTATAAAAACATGACATGGAGCATTTAATGATACAAATCATAAACTAACTTTAAGGTTGTCATTTCGGACAGAAGCTCAAATAAAGCAGTATCATGTATTTTCATAGCATGTCCAATATTTCTGCCATCTTTAACACTGCAAAAGCTGCATCTGAATCTGCACAGACATGTACACTAATGGACATAAAATTACTCAAAATTAACATGTTTTTTATTACAGAAGTAAGAATAAAAATGTACTAACTGAATATTGCATTAGGACACAGATGCTCTTGTCCAAATGTTAAGGCGGTTCTTCTTTTTTGCACAGAAGCAGAAATGTTTTCATGTTGCATACCATCTTTATTACATCTTTATAATGCAAAAACCTTTGCCTAAAACTGCATTTCTACCTCACAAAAGTTTTAGTTTTTAAAAAAGATAGTAAAATGATGCAAATGCAGAACTCATAGTTCTTTATAGAGGTATACATTATGAAACGTATGCTTTTGTCAGGACAGCAACAAACTTTAAGGTTGTCATTTTGCACAGTAATGCAGCAAATATATATTTTTTCACAGCGTATTTGGTTTCTGTTACACAAAAGCTGCATTTATTATACCACAAAATATGCTCTGATGGTCTTATAATGCAATAGAACATATAAGTATATAAATCATCAACAAACTTTAAGGCTGTCATTTAGCACAGAAGCACAAATAAAGCAGTATAGTGTATTTTTGTAGTGTATCCAATCTTTCTGCCGTTTTTAACACTGCAAAAGCTGCATCTGAATCTGCACAGACATGCACAATAATACTTTCATAAAACTACTAAAATTAACATGTTTTTTATTACAAAATTATGAATAAAATGTACACATTTAATAATACATTAGGAAACAGATGCTCTTGTCCTGACAGGTTCAGGTGTTAAGGCGGTTCACATTGTATACCATCGTTATACCATCTTTATAATGCAAAACCTACACCTGAAGGTTTTCACAACAAAAAAAGCTTTTGTTTAAAAAAATGTGATTATAGTATAAAGATGCAAATACAGAACAAATAGTTCTGTATAGTTATACATTATGAAATCTATGCTTTTGTTGTGACAGCACCAAACTTAGTGTGTTCTGACTTTGGATTCTTCTTGCACTGAGCCAAAAATGGAGCAGTGCTTTTTTTATGACTTCTATACTGTATAGCATCTGTATGCCACCTTTACACTGCAAAAAGATGCACTTGATGCTGCATTTTTTCCATAAATAATAAATAATAGTCTTAACTCTGCATAAATTCAATAACATTAGATTAACACTTTTTAAATATATGATATTATGATTATAGGAGCATAAAATGGTGCGTTCAAAACTATTACACATTATTATGAAGCATATGCTCCTGTCATGACAGAAGTAGACTTGTTCTGATGCCATATTAACCTTTAAATTCTGAAAAAAGTACAAATTTTTACTTTACAAATGATTATTATCGATTAAGTGGATTGAACATAAAACAATTGAGTTGTCACAAAAAAACCCTCAAGAATTGTGCTGTTTTAGCTCATTTTAAGTGGTTTGAACAAACAGCAAAGGTAATTTTTGCATGGACACTTATTATTATATAAATGCTGGGCTTCTGTGACACAACGTTGGGTCAGATATGAACTTATTCGGGTGAAATGGCTTAAAAAGTCTAAATTTACTTGAAAAAAAATCCACAACCAATAATTCTACAGAGTGTATCTTTTGACCTTTTAAATAGTATGTATTAACTTAATATTGAGTCTACCAATAATCTTTTTATGCTAAAAAAGCCGAATGTATCAACCAGGCTCAGAGTTGGTATTCTTAACATGGCATTATAATACATCATTCTGTTTATGCATACTGATAATATTTAGACCCGATCAGAAACCCCGGCATGTAAAATTACAATAATTTATCGTGTTGACACTCTTGGCATCTAACACAAACTGGTTTGAGTGAACTAGTAACCTGTGCTCCATTTCCTGCCTTAGCTCATCCAAAAATTCATTTTTTGATGAAAATTACCTCATCTTTTGCTCTTCCTCATGTGGTTTTAAACCTTTATAAGTTGCTTTCTTCTATTGAATCCAAAAAAGATATTTTGAAAAATGTTGTTCGATGGTACCCATTGACTTCCATAGTTACTCAAATAGGTTCAAAACAAGTAAAGGGTGAGTAAAGGATGAAAGAGATTTCATTTTTGGGTGAACTATCTCTTTAATTCAATTGCATGGTGTTCATTTCTAACGTGTGTGTGTGTGTGTGTGTGTGTGTGTGTAGATGTGCAACTGTCTGCTGTGTGTAGATCTGAACCATTTAAGGCTATAAGTGCTTGTGCATTTGTTTACCCTGCCTCAAAGTTCCAGCAGACCTTTGTCTCCAAATGATACTAAAGACTCTGTCAGGAAAAACTGCATCATTTTATACCAAACATATCACAGTCAGTAGGTTTCAAAGACCTCTGGTTGACACTTGTTTAGTGTAGACTCACACAAAGCATTATGGTACTAAACGGTCCATTACATGTTAAAATTCTATTAATTAAGTCATGATCTTAAATGCTGGGTGTGAATTATGGAAGTGTCTGACGCCCCTAATTAAAGCCGAACCTGCTTAAATGAGGTCAAAATATGAGGATGAGGGCTATATGTGTTTTGTTTATACAATACATGTCATCAGCCAAACATGGATTATCTCAACCTTGCTAAAAAGTCTTAAGCTAGTATGTTTAAGGGTGTTTTTACACTTGAGGTTCTATTGTTCTAGTGTGTTTAGTCCGGACCAAAAGTGTGAGTTTTTCACAGTGAAAAAAAAGGCATCAGATCAATTCTCACTATTATGCTGTTAACACTTTTTTGTAGAATTTACAGTAGGGCATGCTCACACTATGCTATCCGAACCGTGCCCAGGCCCGTTTCCCGTATCATTTGAGAAGTGTGAGTGCGATGAATCGGGCTCAGGCATGGTTCACTTGGCCGGCCCTGGCCCGGTTGGAAGAGGTGGGCCTGAGCGCAGTTCACTTTGGCTTGGGCGCGGTATGCTTGTAGTGTGAGTGCAAAACGCGCCAAAGCCCGAAACTAAAAGCGAGATGTGACTTTAAGGGACTGTTTATCTTACTGTTCAATGAACGCAAACTGCCGTAGATTATTAAAGACTAGGGATGTAACGGTATCAGAATTTCACGGTACGGTAATACCTCGGTATGAATGTCACGGTACGGTATTTATTGAATCATTTACAGGAAAAAAAAAACTTTTGAAAATACTCCCAAAAAAGTGCCAAAAGTGTCAATGACATACAAATTAGCCATCTATCTGTTAGCTTTGAAACAGGAACTTCAATTTTAATAACAAAAAATTATTAAACCATGTAAAAAAATAAAGTTTCAATTTAGTATTGTTAAAAACTCATCACATTTAACATTTAATCACTCACTTAGATAGAGATGGGTTTAAAGGAAAATTATCATATAACTATAATCTGGTAAAAGCTGGTATCTCTGAGTATTTACAATGTCCCCTGCAACAGAAAAAACCCCTCTCATTTGGGACTGAGGATTCTGGGACAAGAGAGATATGACTTGGCCCATGTTGACAGCAGTGGGGTAACGTTGTGCATTGTCTTTCCCCCACTTGAGAGGACAAACCATGAGTGAGATAGAGATCTCTTTGCGGTACAAGTCAATGTCTGCATCAATCTGAACAGTGTGCTGTGTTTCTGCAGTCCCCATGACTGTTATTAGTCGTATTCCCCAACTTGCAGGCACGTGCACACATAGGGCTCAACCTGTGCAGTGCACATGCCCTTTTTAGTCTTGGATAGAAAATGCCCTTCCAAAACGATCAAAAGTGCCCCCGCGACGCGACACAACCTCCGTCCAGTCCAGCCCTTCAGTAGGCGCGCGATAACACCTCTCTTGAGTATGCGCGCTCAACCCCCCCTCGGCGCTTTACAATACGCGCGCCACAACATAGCTGATCAGAACGCGCGCGACAGCACCGCTATTCAGCACGCGCGCGGCGACAACACCCGCTTTAGGTTCGATCATTTCCATCTTTTTTTCATCTCCGCTACTAGCAGCACACTCCATTTCCGCATTACTGGATCTGTAGCGACAACAGACCGCAAAGGATTATGGCCACGCCGGGGCTGATGGGAAATGAAGTTCCAGCTACTTCCCGTTCGCTTCATTCGCCTGAGCAAATTTTCTCAGAAGACCTATAGTTTTACCGAGTCATGCGACTTCGGTAATATCGAAAAAATTTAATATTGCGGTATGACGGTATTTACAATACCGTTACATCCCTATTAAAGACGCAAACGCCTCACTGCACGACAGCTGCGCACCTTCAGCAGACCTCCTCATTCCTGCAGCACGAGAGCTTTATGATTGTTTATGAGGGCCAAAAGTGGTGGATCTGTTCGGCGAATTATCTGACTGCGTGTCACCGCATCTCTAAGGACTGCTTATCGAAATATTTGACTGCATGTCACTGCATATCAAATGACTTAAACGATATAACGTTTAGACTAATACATTTTAGTTTTAAAATGTGTCAGTTTTGCTATGGTTGCACTATCCGTCCACAATACCCCAGAGTTTTTGAGCAATGAAAATAGAGCATTTTGGAAACCTTGAAGTGGCTGTTTTAATTTTAAAATGCTGCTGCTCTGTGCCAGTGTGGATGGGGGAAAACGGAGATATCTGAAAATGTAGGCAAGGCTGCAGACATTCGCCTATCTGATTGGGGCTTTTTCCTCAATATTAGGTATACAAAGTTCAGTCTTGCATCCTCTCCTTGTAGGTTCGACTTCGCAAGTTTGATATGGAAAACAAACTCCCAAGGACACGTTGGATGAATCTTCAAAAGGAACAGTGTTCTATATAACATTCACATCACCCTGGCTACGTTGTTTCACTTTCTTAATAAAATAAAAACATGATATAAGGAACTGTCAATTTTCATTTTAATATTAGCAACTTAAAAGATACCAAAAATGTTTGAGGCGTCATGTAGCTACATATTTATATGAGCGTCATCTTCGCTGCATGCATATTTTTAATAAAACGGATCCTATAACATCACTGCCTTCTTTCATTTTCATTGAAAATACGAAACATACTCTCTCGCTGAATATTAGTTTTAATAATCAATAATGGCCATTATAAAAGTATAACATAAAATAAGCTTATACATTGTAGCAAATAAAGGCAAGCAATCAGTTAAATTTGCAGAATCAGTGTACGTGGTCACATAAATTAATATATTAACTTATCTTTGTGCTCAGCCAAAACATGTTACCTGAGAACAAGTAATAGGTTCAAAAGATCAAAGTTGGGGAATATGTCGTTAGAGCGACAGGATGAATTAACTATCATGTCTAACAAATATAGTGAGATTAGATCCAGAGGTAGATCCTTGTAGATCCCTTATTACTGTCCAACATGAGCTGCTCTCACCTGGGGAGGTGTGCTCAAAGCACCCGCTGACAGCCTGGAGCTCAGACGCACGCATGCGCAGCAACGCATGCCACTGTGTGTGGTCAAGTGATGTGCATTTTCAGCGTTGAAGTGTAGACAGAGCGGTGCTCAGAAATGCTAGGTGAAACACCAGGTTGGACGTGGATATTTTTTTTTTTTGTTTTTTAAAACTAAAACGTATTTGTGTATACAGGGTCTTACTGTAAATTAATAAGAGCGAAAGTACTGTAATTACATTTACAGCACTATTTATCTTGCTGTCTATGTATTTACAGAATTGTATGTACTGTATATCATTACTGTAAAACAGTGGTGCTCAACCCTGTTCCTGGAGTTCGACCTTCCTGCAAAGTTCAGCTCTAACCCTGATTAAACACACCTGAACCAATTAATTAGGACCTGAACAGCACTTGATAATTACAGGCAGGTGTGTTTGATATGGGATGCAACTGAAATCTGCAGGAAGGTCGATCTCCAGGAACAGGGCTGGTCACGCCTGCTGTAAAATATACAGTAATTTTCACAATGCCTTTTTAAAATACAGTTACA
The DNA here is from genome assembly GCF_052040795.2 of Danio rerio. Taxonomy (NCBI): domain Eukaryota; kingdom Metazoa; phylum Chordata; class Actinopteri; order Cypriniformes; family Danionidae; genus Danio; species Danio rerio. The sequence goes on from NC_141044.1 coordinate 30,358,649, forward strand.
TACTGCATAACAGACCTACTGTAAAATACAGTTCATATTACAGTTAAATATTGTGTAATTTACAAAAATTGTCAACAGTGTAACAGGTGTCTTATTATTAAGATATTGGCTGGTTATTAGTACTTAAAGTGCATATTCTGTATAATATTTTTTCTACATCCCTAATCTTAGTCAATAAAACCCAACTACTACATTATAATAACTATTAATAAGCAGCAAATTGGGAGTATATCAAGGCAAAATCATAGTTGAGGGTTTATCAATAGTGATAATTGTATCTTAAAATAAAGTGTGAGTCAAGATTTATGTTTCTCAGCATACAAATCTGTTAATAGTCTCCAAATGTGGACACAAAATTGTTAGTTTTGTCTATTTTTTTTTTACATTTTGGCAATAGATCCCTAATTTCTAAGCAGCTTCAGGGTTTTGTTGATTTAATTTGATTGGTTGATAAAAATGAAAATTCTGCCATCATGTACTCACCTTTCATTTGTTCCAAACCTGTTTTGGGTTTCTTCCATTTATTGAACACAAAGGAAGATATTCTGAAGAATGTTGGGTAAAAAGCAGGCATTGAGTATTATTTGTTTCTACCACATGTTGTCAATAACAAACATTCATCAGTATATCTTGTTTGGCGTTCAACAAAAGAAAGAATCTCAAATGTTAGATCCCCTTGAGTGTGAGGAAATGCTGAAGAAATTGTCATTTATTTTGAATGAACTATCACTTATAAGTGTAAGGATCTGACATAACAGAGGGAGCATCTAATAAGGTTAGAAAAATTGCCGTTTTAAATATTAAAATGACCATAATAAGTGACATTTGTCAGATTTTTTTATTACAGTATCTGATAAATTTTTAAATAATAAAGTGATGTAATACAATATAATACAAAGAGCTTTCAGAGTAAACCACTGTCTAATGTTGTCTAATTATTGTTAGTAATTAAGTCCTAGAAAATGAATTGCTGTTGTTATTGTAGTTAATAATATGACTAGAATATAGAATAGAAATCTGTTGCGACCTTTTTAGATTCCAAGGTAATTTCAGTAAAACTTCACTTTAAGATGATCACAGGCTTGCAAGTGGACATGAGTATTTTTAGCTGCCCTTCAAGCTTTGTTAGCCTTAATCAGCTGGTTTTGCATTTAAACGTTTTGCCTCACTTTATGATTGCGGTAGAGGGAATATTCTGGCTCGGTTCCCTCTTTCTGCAGCCCTGTATGGTTCTTCTGAACCTCCGTTTGTGTTTGTGTTTGCCTTTGTAGAAATAAGATGCTCCCTTGCCGTTCCAGCTTAGCTTGTGGTGCTGTTTAGCACTGCGCTCGAGGAGAGGTGATTATCTCAGTGTGCTGGCACGGGATGAAAGGCCTGGAAATTACCAAACGTCTGCTCATCAGTTTGCGAAGATAGATTTGCATCTGTTTACTCAACCTAGATTGTCCTTAAGGGCGATATTGTGTTTCTTAAAGTTTGTATACAGTTTATCACGTGTTTCAGTGCCTCCATGGTTTGATAAACATGGTTTGTAACAACAAAATAAAAGTTTGTATTTGCGTAATGTGTGTGTGTACTGTGTAGGGATTTGGCCTAAAATCATAATCTTGATTAATGAACATTTTGACTCCATTACAATTAATGAATGATTATTTCATTTATTTATTTTTTTCCCCTCACAGTTCACTGACAAGTTCTGTACAGTAAATATGGTCACATATTACAGGTGAGATATTTTTGAATAAAGGGTGCATTACTTTTTTAAATATTTATGTAAAAACAAACTTTTTTTTTTATGTGATTAATCGCGATTAATCTTTTCCCGGCAATATTGTAAAAATATTTAACATTTTCTATACATAACAAACATATATACATGATTTGCATATTATATATACATATATATACACAGTACAAGTATGTTATATAAACAACGTATTTAGTGATTACTAATGATTATTCATCATCTTGAATAATTAGTTCAGCACTCGTTTGGATTTGCTTGACTTGGATTGGAATGGAGTTTTTCTCAGTGGTCTTCAGTCTGTGCTGGCAGAATCTTAATGAATGCTGATTCTTCAAACTCAGTATTAGTCTCGTTCATGCCAAATAAAGGATGAATGGATCTCATTTCACCCTTAGGGTCACACTGTTAGTAAGTGAAAAGGTCAAGTTTTTAAACAGGGTTCACGCTGGCTGTGGAAGAAAGAAACCCCTATTTGACCCCCGACTTGAGGCCTTGTCTGTTAAAAATGTCAGTTCAAAGGATTATTTCTGTATGAGAAGATGGTTTATTGATGTGTTGATATCTTTTTAGACCACTGACACTTGTATTCATGATTTTATAAGGTCTTTCAAATATTTTTCCCATTATGAAAGCCTTTTTTAGAGAAGAAAACTGAAAAAGTAATTTATTAGTTGGAAAGAAATGTGTCATAATCAAATTATATATAATAAAATAAGAAAAAAATCTATTCATCAAAGATTCCAGGAAAATATAAACCACAATATCCAGAAAAAAAAAAATTACTAGCAGCTACACTACAGTCTTGTTTCTAGCCCAAATATGTAAACATTCTTAAATCAAGAAGCATTTTCTTGACAAACATAGCATATTTTTTGTTTTGGGAAATAATATGCCAAAATTAAGTGTTTTTTATTTTTTGTAAAGCTTTGAAAATAATCCCTTTTTTTATTATACACTTACATTTATTTTGCTTTTTCAAAAGTTAACAATACAGAACATCAAAACAAATAAATAAAATAATAATGAATAAAAAAGGGAGGAGATACAGTATAAACCAATAGGGAAAAACTTTGTCACATCAAATTATGTGGTACTGTTTTTATATAATTTAAAAATGGATTCGAAATCTTTTTAAATACTTCACTCTTTTCTCTATAAGAGTATCTTCTCCAATGGTATACAGTTGCAAACTTTTGAGATCCATAGTCCAATTGGTACATAAATGTCTTTCCCATTTCAAAGGAATACTTTTTTTTAGCTATTGTCAAAAACATTTCAGTAAGCTTAATAGAATGATTATGCTGGAGGTTAGAATTTGTATAATCGCCCAATAAACATATCTCTGGATCCAATGGAAAATCAATTCCATGAATCTGTGATATGATGTTGCGTACTTGGCACAGCCATGTAGAATCACAAAATAATCTTATGTCAAAACAAAAAACAAGATTATTATGCTACCCCATTGGCAGATTATTTAGCTTGTTTTAAGGAAAAACTCACTTCATTTTGGAGTATGATTTAAGAATTTTTAGATATTTGGGCTAGAAACCCAAATCTAAAGCATTTTTGCAGTGTATGTTCAACAAAATAATAAACTCCGAAAAATCAGTCTGATAGATTGTATGCAACTTAGGCTCATTTCTAGAAAATGTAGCCCTAAGTACATTTCTGGAGATCACGAAGTATGTAGCCAGACTATTGTATGGCTGCATTTCGTCTTTAAAATAAACGCTATGGGGCGCTATGACACATTCCTTTTTCATGCTTACCAGCTGGCCACCATACCTCCATATACCTCCGAGTTGACCCTGACGATGGGGTTCGAGTCCAGTGAAGATTGGATTGCTTTTTAGTCAGTCAGTCAGTCAGTCAGTCAGTCAGTCGACAGCAGCCTCTTTTGGATTTACGTGAAAGCAGCAGGCACAAATGGCACTCGCGAGAGAAAATTGAGATCTCAAAAAGCTTACACAGTGGATTCATAAAAAAGAAAAACCGCAAAAAACGTACCTTCTGCAATGTATTTGATGCTACCCATAAAAGTTTATAGGGGTACGTTTTCAGAATGAGCCTGGGTTGATTGTGTCACACTGAGGACTGGAAAATCGGCAAAACAATGTGAAAGAAATTGCTTACAAAAATTTATTAAAATAGAGTTGTATTGTTTTTCCTGAATTTTAGATCAAGCAAATGGTTATGATCAAAGTGTGATTTGGTTTGGTGCTCATTGTGTAGTGTGACTAATAAATAAAAATAAAACTAACAAAAATAGATTTAAAAATAAAAGTGCGTAGTTTAATATAAGCCTATTGACTTATTCTGTAGTAAAGATATTGAAGAGTATATTTTTAGTCTCTATATGGCATATGAAGAAACAAGAGGAAGCATGTTGTGTTATGGGCTCTGATGATGAGAGCCGACAGAGGCTGTGCTGTGGGGTCGTGACGCCGCGTGTGGTGCAGGATAGCAGCGTTGAGGTTCTGTCACTGCCTGTCACCTGTGCCTGGACATGGGGAGATCATGACATTTGCTAAATGCCATAAATTATTCCTAAGCTGAGCCAAACAGATGACATCTGACTGCTTTACCTGCAGTTTTCATGTTATATTCGACGTTTGCTAACTGATTTGTCTGAAAGATTTAGTTGGAAATGTACGGTTTGTGTATCTATAGCTTCTGCTGTGGCTGACATCATTTCCTCTCTCTTTCTCTTTAGTCTCAGTAGGAACAAATTCCATGAGTCCCTGTTTTTCCGTTTTTCCTGTATTGCATAGAAAAATAATCAACTGCACTTCCTTGTTCACACCAACGCTTTTTCTTTCTTCCTTGTAAGCATCACTTCCTCATGATGCAAATGGAGGTTAATGGAATGATACCTGCTCTTTTTCCTTTTTTACCTCACTTGGGTGAAAAGTGAACATGTGAGGACAGTCATTAAGAAATTACATTTAGAATTTTTAATTTGTGACATTGACATGATAATTGGGCACATTTCCTCATCTCAACCCCCATTTCTTATTACCGTAATGCAAAACATGTCTTATCCACACGTGTGAAGTGATATCTAATTTATAATATGCATATTTTAAATATGCATTAAAGACAGATTCAAGGTTCACACATTAAAACAAGACACTGGAGTTTTAAGTCCTTTTTTGAGAGCATCTGTTTTATATTTCATTTATTTTATTTTCTGAGCAGAGGACAAAAAGTCTTGATACACATTTACTAGATATTTTATATAGTAGCTTCTAATATGAAATAGATATGGGAGTGTTTATAGGTCATAGTACTGTGTAATTTGCATTTCTTTATTTCATGAGAAGCATAATACTTTTAAAGGGGTCCTTTTATGCAAAAATCACTTTTATGAGGGATTTACTGCTGTCGTGTGGCAGCAGTGTGGGAATATAACCAGCTTCTAATGGTAAAAATGTATTAATTAATTTTTCTATAATCACATTTCATAAAAACAGTCTGCAGAAACACTTTGACATTCTCCTATAGGGCTGCACGATGATGGACAAAAATTTACATTGGGATATTTAGTTTGTCTGTGATATCCAAGGTTTCCATAGGGTGTTAAAAAGTCTTAAATTTACTGAAATATTGTGATGTAATGTAATCTATTTGTTAATTTCTTTTTTTATTTTAAAGAAAGTTTATGTTGGAAAAAACTACAAGTAGAGCTTGCTTGTTTTTGCACAAATTTTTTGCTTAGAAAAATCTAAAATATTATTTTTTAATTATTTTTTTATTATTGTATTATTCAATGTATTAAATTATAATAATTTTTTTATAGAGCAAATAAAAATCTTTTCCATCCGGGCCATTTGACAAATCCTTTATGAGTCTAAAATTCCATTCATAATGGTCTTAGAAATGTCTTTAAAAGTCCTACATTTAACTTGGTGAAATCTGCAGGAACCCTGGATATATATTGTGAAATGAATATAATTTTACAAGAGGACTTATAACTCTATTTTGAATTAATTCATTATTTTACTTTGATTGGGATCATTTTGTAAAGGTGTATCTGCATAAAATACAACACAATTGAACAGATACAAATGAGTTTGATGGTTTTCTGTGTAATAGAACTGTATTGGTAGAAAAATAATACAATTATAAAATAACACCATAACAGTAAAATATATACAATAACAGTATAGTCTTCATTGTTTAAATAATTAAACACAATTAATTTAGGTTTATATAATTTTATAACCTCTTGGTTTTAATTTGCTTAAATCTTACACAGTCACAGGTCTTAAAAACACAAGCTCTTTCAATCAGTTTTAAGGTTAAAGTTTTGAAATGACCCCACAAATCACATATTCTGTCATGCTGATTCACACATTGCGATATCGATGCTGAAACAATATATAGCCCTACATTCTCCTTTTGTACATGTCATCAGAGTGGGAAAGACCCGCCCATTAATGGCAGTCTCTCCCTTATTAGCATAGGACATTAATTCTTTTTTCAGTCTGCCACTATGCTGACACACAGGCTTTCGTAGCTCCACTTGCTTTTTAAAAGAGCACAATCTCATGTAAATTTAAAGCGACAGTCACAAAAATGGCACAATTAAAATCAAAGCCTAAAAGAGGCAGTTTTTAGAGACGTATAAAACATACAAATCTGTGTGGTATTTTAAGTGGAAACTTCACATAAACACTGTAAGGACATCAGAGACTTATTTTACATCTTGCATTAATAGGTTCCTTTTACATAAAACATCCTAGTGCTCTACAATGACATTGTTTTAATCGAAAATATGTTTTTATTTTTACCAAAACAAGGTTACAATGCTTAAAGAAAGCTTAATTTGCTACTTTAGTTTTATTTTGGGGTGAAATGTAAATCAGACATGTTTGTTTGATGCAATACACCATCAAAGATAGCCACCTTGCAGTTACGTCTTCATGAAGCGTGATAATAAAGCAGATCTGTTACCGCAAATCTCCTCTGACTGCTGTTAGCCTTGTGGGATTATGTCATCCTACTGACCTCCAAACTGCTTATCCGCCGCTTTTCATCCAATCACTGTTGTCCATTGACCTCATAACCCTCCACTCAAAGCAGATGTTAAGATCTAATAGAGCGGATTGGTCAAACAAAGTTGTTTTTTATCGCGTACACAAACATATCGTATTACATGAGCATAAACAAATTATGATCACGCAAAATCTTGTTAACATATGTTTCACATAAAGTCTCAGTATGAAATCATCAAGGTTATTTAGAGGTTAAGTTACATGCCTGCACACATCCAGTTGTCCCACATGTTATGCACAAATATTCTTTCTTTTTTCCCTGCATTGTTGTTGTTGTGACTGTTGGATGAGTGTCATAGGATGCCTATGAGATAAGCTGGTAGCATCAGTTCAGCGTAGCATAACTGGAGCCGTCGATGGAAAAAGAGAGACGTATGAACAAGCTCAAACTGTTACATTTCATACCAACCCAAGCTTGAACTGCTTGGTATTATTTACAGACCCACGTACACTTAATAAACGCTCAAATTTGCGTCATTTATTAGTGAGGGAGCCACTTATAGCCTTATGAAAGGCTGTAAACAATTTCACACCTTGCTGACTAGCTCCACAGCCTCAGTGAAGTTAAATCTCCTTTCACTGTTGGCGCATTTTTTATACTGGGAATGGAGTGCATTTTTCTTGCTGTACGCCCGTGTTATCAGACTTGCTTCATGCTACATTTGTAACCAAACTCTCAAAAGAGCTCTGACCATATCCGGCTCATATTGACCTTTAAACCTGTAGCTAAGTGAAAGGTGTAAGCTCATTTCCTCCAAACCCGCCGTCTGTCCTGATTACAGAAGAATGTGCTGAGTAAATAGGAAGGGAGACACCTGGCGTTTCATAATGCTGTAAATAATGCGTTTCGGAAATACCGTCATTTGTTTCCTTACAGCAGCTGAAAGCATGTCCTGATTTTGAGGATGTAACTTTTTGTTGTGTGTTGTGTGGATTTTATCTTTGCTGTGAACTTTAAATAACTTGGACTATGTCTGAATGTATTTTGTACTGATTGTACTGATAATTTGAATGTTTTGCCTGTTATCTTTTATAATTAGAGAAATAATTTTTGAATAAATTATTATTCAAAATAATGAATAAAAAAATTAGCATGTGTTGCATGTTGTAATAACAACTGATGCATTCAAGTCATGTCAGGAAGATTATATTGATGTGTTAAATCCATTTGTTAATGCAGTCTTTCTGACTCTATAAATGTGAGTTTGTTAAGCTCAGAGTTTCCAACTTGTCTGTTTGTCAGTCAAAAAATACACTGTAAATCCCCAAAAGTTAAGGTAACTCAAACCATTTTTAGGAAACCGATTGCACCAAACCATTTATGTTGAAAAACTAATCCTAATGAGTACTGTGAACTTAATCCGTTTAAGAAAATGAAGCAATTTTAGCACATTAAAACCTGATAAATGATGTGAACTCAAACCAACTGAGTACTGTAAAACCCAGTAAGTTAAGGCAACTCAAACCATTTGAGGAAACCAATTGCTACAAACCATTTAAGTTCAAAAACTAATCCTGTGATCTTAATCCAAGTAAACAAAGCAATTTAAGCACAGTAAAATCCAATACATGTGGAGAACTCAAACTGACTACTCTAAAACCCAATAGGTTTAAGGCAACTCAACCATTTGAGGAAATAAATTAGTTTTTAAAAAGGTCTTAAAAAAACCTTAAGTTTAAATTTGGGCTGCACGGTGGCGCAGTGGGTAGCAGCTTCGCCTCACAGCAAGAAGGTCGCTGGGTCAAGCTTCGGCTAGGATAGTTGGCGGTTTTGTGTGGAAGTGTTTAGGGTTAGAGTAAGGCCATAGATTGCATCATAAAAGCATTTTATTACTGTATAAAATGCATTACGCATATGGAGTGTCCCTGAAAACCATGTATACAAGTGTGTGTGTGTTATGTGTTTGTGTGTAAAACATATCTAACTCTGTCCAGATCAATGGGGTGGATCATTCTGTTGTGGGCGATCCCTGATAAAGAAACGACAAACCCGAAAGGAAGCGAAAACGAGATAGAGGGGGTTATCAGTCTGTTCATGACCATCTAGAAGTTTCTTTGTTCGTAAAAGGACCTCTCTCACTGACTTCTCCATTGCAATAAGACTTAAAACATGAACGATCAGAGACTGAGTTCATCAATGCATGCCTGTTTAGTTGTATACCTCTTCATTTTTACAAGTGATCTGATCACTTTTCTTTTTACAACCAAGTTAATTCACTATGACCAATTACCTGGGATATCCAGAAGTCCTGTAACTCATTCAGGACTTGCACTAGGGATTGCCATAAACCTCGTCAATGGCAGGAAAACGTCTTTTAATTGATGAGGTATCTTGTCAAATAGCAGGGAAAGAGTTATTCATATTGTAGATTAAAATCATGTTGTGCTTTAAGAAAATTACTTAGGCTTTAGTTCAGTTTATAAGTTTCCATACACTCGTAATTGGAGGTGAAAATGCTGTTGAATGAGTTTTATAAGTATATAGATTTATTTACATTACATTGCACATGTGTTCGGTTTGGTGCTAAAACCTAACAGATGTCTGCGCTGTCCTTAGTGAACCTAGATAACTTCATGTAGAGACGAGGCTTGATTCATTTCAGATGGAAATCTTGAACTCCTCTGAAGAAATCGGCAACATTTTGGTCTTAAAGCTGAAGTGTGTAATTGTTTTAATATGTGTACTTTGCTCTTACTCTGTACAGAGATAACTGAGAGTACTGTAGAAATGAGTAAACAAAATGGGGCCGTTAAAACGTTACGCAGTTTGTTTGAACATGCTGACGTATAACAACATTCACTCAGCCAATGGTGTGAGTTTGGGGCCAGACCATCTGTTTATCTGACCAATAAGCGCTCGCGAAATGTTTCTTTTGGCTTTGATATTTTGATGGCTTTTTCAGTTGTTAGAGATGAACCAATGTGTTAATAATTAATAGCAGATGATAAAAAAGATAACCAGTATTCACTGATTATTTAAAAAGATTATGTTCTATCAATCAATAGGGTGGGATAATACCAATATCTCTTGTGTGGATTTACTTTAAATGTGGTGGCGATGTACACTGTAAAACATGCTGGGTTCAACACAATCATTGGGATGACATGAAGGAATTAAGTTAACTTAATAAGTTTTACAGATTTAAGTGGATTTAACATAAAACAATTGAGCTGTCACAAAAAAAACCTCAAGAGCTACTGTATGTTGTTTCAGCTGATTTTAAATAAGTAGTTTGAACAAACAGCAAGCATCAAGTTTCTATGCTCTGCACTTACAAAATAAGGTTGAATGTCCCCTAAAACTTTCAACAAAACTAATCTGTTTATTCAGAGATGCTTTTTACATAAATTATGTGAAACTCAAAGTTTTGGTGAAAATTCAGTCATTGTTAGGATGAATTCAAAATGTTAAAAAAAATCTTAATTGAATCTTTAGAGTTTACTTTGAGTTGCCACTGTTCATTTTTGAGTGTTTTTTAGTGTTTGTGACTGCAGACAGATTGGAGAGAATACATTTTTATATCACATTTCTTTCAAAATTATGCAATTAATACTTTAATATTTAAAAATACGACATAAAAAAGGCAGAGCAAGCAATTTATCCATATCAGTTTTAGCAGATATCACTCATTAGTTCACTAGTGGTCTCTAGTTTTTGTTTATCCAACTTCACTTTAGACCAAAAAATATTTGAAATTCTAGAAAGCTCCTGAATGGTTAATTCTGATCGGTTGAGGGGTGGTGTAAATTGAGTAATTTTATCGTTAGAAACACACAAGCCAGATTTTGACCAGATTACAGTTCCTTGTCACTTTACAAATTGGTTTTACTTTTTTCAAAGATCCTATTAGCCTAAAACATGGACAGTAGCGCACATCCGAAGTGGATCAACTGGTCAAAATAATCTGTAACTTCCTAGCAGGCACTGAACGTCAACATGATGTCACATTGACATTGTACCCCTACTTTGTGGGACGTTGATTTTTGTTTTTGTCAATGTCCAACGTTGGACAGATGTTGCATTTTGGTTACTTTCCACACAACAAAATATCAGCGTCTAATGCCTGGTTTATACTTCTGCGTCACGTGATTGGGGTGACCCACAGCCTTGTGTGTTGCCGTGCATTTATATTTCTGCATGCTGTTTATGTTGCTCTGCAATAACACTTCCAAAACAAGCTGGCAGCGAGGTTTTTATATTCTTCTGTGTTGAGTTTCTTTACTGGTTTTTTGTTATTTCTGAATGCTACTTTATTGTAGAAGTAGCTAAAACATGCTCATATTGAGGCGGGATCTGGGGTACGTGCAACAACTTTAATCATAAGGTAACGACAAAACAAAACGTTCCAGAGCTCCTTCACAGTACTTGACACTTGTAAACACTCGCTCCAACGGGCTCGCGCGGTTCTCATCCCCGCCCCCACTCGTCAGCGCTACCAAGCCAACCAATCACAGGGCTTGTGCTACGTGTCATTGTGACGTTTAGTCACATTTTTTGAGAGGTACGTGTTGGAGCATAAGCATGCACTTCATGCAGATAATCAGCCCTAATAATGTTACAGCTTGATGATGTGTGAACGGTACCACTATGACGTCTATCAGACGTTGGATTTTGGTTGACATTCCTGATGAATAAATGTCAGTGTTTGACATCAATATGACGTTGGTTTAAGATGTAACAAAATAACATAATATCAACATCATTTCACATCGTTTTTAGACATCTAAATAACATTGTCCTGGTGACCTAAATTTAACCTAGTATTAACTATTAGTTTACTCAAAAATGAAAGTTCTGTTATTAGTTACTCATTCTAATGTCATTTCAATCTCCTGAGACATTCATTCATCTTCAGAACACACATTAAGACTTTTTAGATGAAATCAAGGAGCTCTCTTATCCTCGACAGACATGGTCCTGATAGGTTCAAAGTACTGAAAAGGAACCAAAAACATTATCAAAACATTGCATGTAACTTTAGTGGTTCAACTGTAAACATACGAAGCTCCATAAACAATTTTCATCTCCCCCATCAGATCAGATTTTATGCATACTATGGGAAATCTCAGGGGATTGGAATGACATGAGGGTGAATAGTTAATGATCGAATTACATTTTTTGCTAAACTAATCCTTTAATTGGCTGATAATAATAACATTACATACATGCATTGATTGGCTGATACTGATATGGCCACCCATATAAATATTTTGCATCACAAACAAGCAGCACTCATTTTCTGGATGTTAAATTGCTGACATGCTTTTGAAAATGGCGCAGTCACATGATCCTGGGACAGACGTACAGACAGCAGATGCACAGCTGGATAACAGCAGCAGTTTTACTGTCCATCTCCTGTGTGTGTCTCTGAAGCTGCTATAGGAATGCAGTCATGTGGTCTCAATCAAGTCCTCTATTTACATCATAGTGCTGCTCAGGAACAATGTGCTTGTGTTTCCAGGCCTTTAGAGACCCGCTGCTTTTCTCTTATCTGTCCGCAGCGCTTTGATCGGTATCATCTCCCGTTTTAAACATTTCAATTGCAGTGAATGGCGGAGAAAGCTAAAATAACAGGAAAATGGATAAAGTGACGGGCAAACTGATGAGGGACGATAAGAAATGTGGAAAATAATGTTTTATTTAATGTTTTCAGCGATAATAAAAGCATTTACGGAATTGACATTCCAATTGGCATCGCAGCTAGAACCTTGCGTATGAACAATGATATTTGCTGTCAAAATTAGTAGACATTTAAATGAATTTTTCCACAGTGTTGCTTAATGTGGCGAAGATTTTTTAAACAGTCGTTTTAATCACTAATTTGTAATAACTAATAACTTGTTTTGTTTTATCCATGATGAAAGTGCATAGTATTTTACAACTTATTTTGCAAGACACTAGTATTTATGGTAAAGTAGGGCTGCTCAATATATAGTTTCAGCATTGATATAAGAATGTGCGAATGCGCAATAATCACCTCGCAAGACATGGAATGTTGAGTCTAAATTATATTTGACCAGGAGCCACAGAATTGTATTTAATTACTGAATTTTTTCATTCATTTATTTTCCTTCGACTTATTCCCTTTTTTCATCAGGGGTCACACCAGTGGAATGAACGGCCAACTTATCCAGCATATGTTTTAAACGTTGGATGCCCTTTCAGCTGCAACCCAGCACTAGGAAACACTTATACAATCTCATTCATACACATACACTATGGCTAATTTAGTTTCCTGAATTCACCTATAGCGCATGTCTTTAGACTGTGGGGAAAACCAAAGCACCCGGAGGAAAGCCACGCTAACATGGGGAGAACATGCAAACTTCACACAGAAATGCCAACTGACACAGCCGAACCATCAGACTCGAACCAGCGACCTTCTTGGTGTGAGGTGACAGTGTCAACCACTGAGCCACCGTGTCACCCATTATTTTAACTTAGAATTTGTGTCCTGTTTCTACTCCAGATATCTACATTTCAAAGCAAGGACAAGGTTATCTTACTCCACTGGCAGACTATTTTACTTGTTTGAGGAAAAACTCCTAATTTTGACTTATTTCTTCTCAAGTTGAAAACAAAGCAATATTTTTTAGATACTGTATTTGCACTAGAAACAAGACCATTCAACTAAGAAAAGCATTTGTTTGCATTGTAATTAATACATTTTTGTACCTAAATGCTGTTAGGCTCATCAGAAAACCGTCAAATAGTGCTATTCAAACTATCTTGCGAGACTGAATTCATATCGCAATATTTATCGCAGAAATATCGCGATGTCAGATTTGCATTCCAAATTTGGCCAGACTTATTGTAAAGTGCTATTTAAAGAGTTAACTAGGTTAATATGTTAACTAAGCAAGTTAATTTGACAACATTGGACAACAGTGGTTTAAGAAATTACACATTTCTGTAATAACATTGACCTTAAAAATTGTTTTAAAATTTTTTAAAACTGCTTTTAATCCAGCCCATAATAATAATAATAATAATAATAATAATAATAATAATAATAATAATAATAATAATAATGTCCCCAGAAGATAAAATATTTTAGAAAATACTGTGGAAAATTTCCTTTGTCTGTTAAACATCACTACTGTATTTATAAAGGAATAAAAATTTCAGAAGAGGACTAATCTTTTTTTTCATGCTATTTAAGACATGCTATTTAAGTCAAACAATGATACTTTAAAAAATATGATTAATTTTGTTTTGGTTTTGTCTTTTAAAATATATTTTTAAAAAATAATACACATCATTTTTATTAGGCATGTCAGTCTGGTAGAAAAATGAGCAAAAAGTACATTCCTCTGTATTAATATGTTTATTTCATAATTTCTTCAAGTTAAAGCAAACTTATTTTGATGGGTTATTGTGACACTTGAGTTTCTGTGTGTCTATGAAATGTGGATTTTTCTTGAAAGAAACTGTAAAGATGCCGACGAAGTTGCTGTTGCTGCAGCTCTGGTGTAGGGAACTTTATATTGAAATAGCTTTTCATGTTTAATATTCACAGCCACTAGTCCATGATTTGATTAGGTGTGCACTGTGCAGTCCTACATTTAATTATCCAAAATTTGGAAAACTTCTGACACATTCAGTATTATACAATTATTTCCATTTTTATGACAGGATTCTATTATTCCATTTGCATTTTCCGTATCACCGTTATTATGGGGCTCTAGTTTTAGTGAACTGTAATAACCCTGCTGTCGACTTTTAACAGGGTCCATATGGTCATGAAAAACCTGGAAAAGACATGGCATGTTGACATGGCATTTTGACATGGCATTTTCCAGGTAAGGAAATGTTTTGGGAAAACAGAATTTTTTTTTTGGAAAAGTCATGGATATTAGTTTAGCACATATCTTTATGCCTCAAAATAGGTTAGTTGTCTTTACTTTTGTTCTGTCGTTGGCTTAAAACATGCTAACATTATTCATTTCACATAGATGATTTAGTCATTAATTCATTAATTTTCCTTCAGCTTAGTACCTTATTTATCAGGGGTCACCACAGCGTAATGAACCGCCAACTATTCCAGCATATGTTTTACGCAGCAACAGTGCTAACCACTAAACCACCATGCTGCCTTTTTACATAGATATAAACACACATTTAAACGAAACACATTGTTACGTGTGTGATGATATGCTGTAATAAATTTTAACATGCATTGTTTTTCTTATTATGTATACATTGACATTACATAAAACATTAAGTCATGAAAATTAACCTGAAAGTTTTGGCATTTTAGTCATAAAAATATGGATGAACCCTGTTTTAAACTTGATAAGATGCTTTACAACCATTTAACCCTCAGCTCTTTTCCTGTTCAATGTTCGCTCATTTTACACACTAATAAATACAACATAGGCTCATTCTGAAAACATACACGTGGCTGCATTTCGTCTTTAAAATGAACACTATGGGACGGAAGAATAAATAAAACTAGAAACAAAAAAAAAAAACTGATGTGTTAAAACAGGTTATAAAAGAATAAAAAAGAAAGACAAAGAAAGACAATAAAATAAAAAGAAAGACATAATCAATTAATTGCAATGCTTGAATTTTACTGCCAAATCGGGTTTAGTAGATGAAATCAGGGTAATTTTTTGTTTTTAGTATAGACTCAAGTCTCTGCGTTCAGTTATTTAACTATGTCGTAATATATTATGATTAAAGATAGTCTGATTTCTAATGGATTCAAATGCCATTTGTTTAAACGCAGGGCAAATGGAACGCATGTTTTGATCCTTGTGGAATGAAGCACGTGCACTGATATTAAGCCAACTGTAATTAGAAATGCCTCTCTGACCAATAAGAATAAAAGGCATTTCTGTTATTTACACTCTTCAGATCGGCCCTGTTGTATTTGCGTGTGTAATAGCCCTTCTCAGCCGTTACCCACAGCTTGTGAATCTAGCCAGGGGGCAAATTGCCAAATATTTGTACAAGTGTATATATCAATGACAAATTCTGGAATATCAGCAGGATGGATGCTTTAAGGCTGTATTGTAACCTCTGCTAAGGATCTCTCCACATGGATAAAATGAAAAAATAAAAGAGGCAAACTGTTGGCTAACGCTCACTGTTTTCAATTTCACATTCCCTGCTTGGGAAAGAATGTTCTTTTGTGTTTTTGGACACTGCTGCATGGGTTGTTAAAGTTTTAGCGTCCACAGTTTTTTACATTTTGTTCTGGGCACTTTTCTAGAAGTCGGACAGTTGAGGAAAATGAGGTGTTGAGAGTCAAACTGGATGAGTTATAACAAAGACATATCATGAAACTACTAAAAAAAGAGCGCGTATTATATTAGCATATTGTGGTTGTCTTAATTAGCTATCATCACTGCAAGTAAAAAGTAAAAGGAAATTTTCACCATCTCTTGACTCCGCTCTTTGTGAAATCTCATTAATCTATGCAAGAGTTCAAATAACACCATATTCTCAAATCAATTAAAATTCAGTTATTTCTATTAACAACAATATTACTAATACTATAAAATATATTTAAACTATTTAGAATTATTTAATAATTTAATTAATGATTATTTTTTATTTTTTAATACTATTTAAAAAATGTAATGATATTTTACTTCTATATATGTACTTTTATTTATAATAATATTTTAAATAATATGAAAAATATATTGATACTATTTAATATTATTTAATAATTTGATTAAAGCTTATTATTTATTATTTTTATATTGTTAATACTATATTTACTTTTAATTTACCTTCCAAATTTGTAATGAAATCTAAGTGTATTTATATACCACTGAATTTAATGCATAATACTTTAAAACATTAATATCAAATTATTTTATTTAATATTATTAAAGCTATTAATGTAATGAATATATATTATTTATACTATGAATATAATATATAATGTCATTTTGATCACTTTTTATTTTAAGGTACAACTCCTGCATTTAAAAAAATGAATGGCGGTTCATACCGATGTGGTGATCTCTGAAAAAGAGACTAAGCCGCAGGACAATTACTGAATGAATGAAAAAAATTAATTGCGATGAAGTTTCTCATTACTTGTTTGTAACCTTTTGATTTTTTTTTAGTTTGTCAGTTTTTAAAATGTATGTTGTCAGATTATTTATATCAGTCTAAATCTGTAAAAAATCCAATTTTAGATTTAATCAGTTAAAATACATGAATATTGTATAAATATATGCAGTTAAATTCTATTAGATTTGGTTTGCTTATTTTTCGGGGGAGAAATTGACACAGCTCCATACTCCACACACTAGCTGAAATAATAAGAGGTATTTAAAACATATCGGAAATATTAATGATATTACTACATAAATCTTTTTCTTATTTCTTTCATTTATCTTTAAATAACAAATGTCAATTACATAAACGAAGGGAACTTTTATATGCAGTCAGAATACATACATCTCAGTTGTTCGGCGTAAATATAATTTGAGTGTTTTAATGGTTTAACCATTAACTATGAGGCATATTAATCTATTAATTTCCTACTAATTAATATTTAACAAGGTGGTAGTTGGGTTTAGGCATTAGGTAAGATTAGGGATGTAGAATAAGATACCTTAAAAGTACTAAAAACAGCAAATATCTTCTAAAAGCAGGCAATAATATATACACGATATATACACTTCACCAGATGATTCACATTTCTCTATCTGGAAATATTTAATTAATTTAGACTATAAAAATGTAAAATATAATAAATTACAAGCAAAATAAAAAAAATAAACAGTCCTTTTTGTTTTCTTTGGAGAGCCTAACAGCATACACACACACACACACATTGCTCAATCGATATATTGTTCAGCCCTAGTGGGAATTGATACTTAAACTAAAGTATTACAATTGATTTTTGAGTAATATTTTGGTATTAACTGAAAAAAAAATTATAGCTAACATTTCTCTCTTTAAAAACTCTAGAATATTATTCCTCAGTGTTTTGAGTTTGTTGCCTACATTCTTTAAATTTTAACTACCCATACAGCCAAGTAGTAGATTGTAGCAATCTGTCCGGTTGTTATCCAAACCATCAACCCGACAAGCCCCTCGCCGAAAGACTCGTCAACCATCTCATTTTACCAAGGCAAACAAATATCATGGGCGGTTAACACTTCACCAATGGAGAAGGCTGAAAAAAATGTAGAGATTGAGGCTCATGAGCCGTAGCCGACTGCCTGCCGCTCTGCACCCTGACTCTATCAATGCAGAACTCTTCT
Organism: Danio rerio; assembly: GCF_052040795.2. Taxonomy (NCBI): domain Eukaryota; kingdom Metazoa; phylum Chordata; class Actinopteri; order Cypriniformes; family Danionidae; genus Danio; species Danio rerio. The sequence goes on from NC_141044.1 coordinate 30,376,694, forward strand.
TTAATTATTCAGCTCCGCCGGCCCAGAGGCCCCGTCTGTATGAAACCGTGGACACATTAAGGCCTGTGGATGACAATGCGCTCTATTCATAGGCCGTCTCTGAGCAGGCCTTTTTTAGAGCTCAGGAGCATGTGAAGGCTGTGCTATGAGAATGCGCCGGGCTTTGTCTCATGGGAGTGTTGGGATGTGTGGAGCTGCTCTCTTTTTTAGCTGTGCCGTATTCGAGTCATGAGGTTTTTTTGTTTTTTTTTTGCTTATTCGAGCTACATCTGTGACTCACACTGACCTAAATTCACGTTTGAAAACACCTTTGAGTTTGTACAGAACTACAGTGTGTGTATGTGTGTGTGTGTGTGTGTGTTTGTTTTGGAGGCTGTGCACCAGGTTGAAATGCGGTCAGATTTTGGGAGCAGATTTTGATGCGCGGTTGGGTCTGAATATTGTATGATTTTGGGTGACGAAGAAGTCACCACCTGGATTAATCTGTCTGGACCTCTTTCCTCCTCTCTCCCCAAATTCTGGTTTATTCCAGTTGTAGTTGAAACACGGGGGAATGAGAGGTTGTTCAGATATGGTTGTGTCCAGAAGTTAATGAAAATGATATATATTATTTTTAAAATTTCCCATTTATTGTATTTTATTAACGTCTACCCCTACCCTAACATTAAACCCGACCGTCATATACTGTAAAGATATGAATTATTGTTATACAGTGTCATAAAAAATGCTGTTGACTGTCATATGGGTAGATTTTTGGAATGTTGAGAATTTTTGCATAATCGAAGAGCTGAATAAATTAGGTTTCCATTTGATGTGTGATTTTTTAGAGTATGACAATATTTGTCAGAGATCTGAAATCTGAGGTTTCAGAAAAATCTAAATATCGATCAAGTCCTCCAAATACGTTTTTAGCAATGAATATTAATAATTAATAATTAGGCTTATATATATTTTTGGAAGGAAATTCACTTAATATCCTAACTGAACATGTAATTTACTTCATATTTGCATAAAAAAATAAATTGATCGTTTTAACAAGAGACGCCCAAAGTAGGGCCTGCAGGCCAAAGTTGTTTGTAAAAAATGCAGGGTTCCACACAATTCATTCATGTTTTCCCAACACAAATCCATTCATTTAACTTAACACTTTTAACAAATTTATGTGGATTGGAAGCAAAAAAAGAGATTTTATTAAGTGTATTGTAACCTTTGATTTGGCCCAATGTCCCATCTGAGACGAGAGTGAGATGGATGGAGAGGACTGGAGCGAATGCCTTTAAAAGAGATCGTCATTTCTAATTTGACATAGCCTTTTGTTTGTTTGTTTATTGCTGAGCTATAAACAAGCATTTCAGTTAATTGTTTTTAAATAATCAGATTTTTAAAAATGTAAATAATGTCGCTCTTGCTATGCAGAAGACATCAGTGAGCAAATCAAGGCAAAAACTTCAAATAGCATTGTTTTTGTTTGCACTGTAATAAGGTCATTATAAAATAAACTGTTTGTAGTAATGTTTTCTAGTTATTTTTATATATTATTAATATTAAATAAATTAGGAAATGACCCATGGCAACGGCGACGCGGTGGCGTAGTACGTAGTGCTGTCGCCTCACAGCAAGAAGGTCGCTGGTTAGAGCCTCGGCTGGGTCAATTGATGTTTCTGTGTGGAGTTTGCATTTTCTCCCTGCGTTCACGTGGGTTTATCCGGGTGCTCCGGTTTCCCCCCACCGTCCAAAGGCATGCGGTACAGGTGAATTGGGTAGGTTAAATTGTCCGTAATGTATGAGTGTGTGTGGATGTTTACCAGAGATGGGTTGTCGCTGGAAGGGCATCCGCTGCGTAAAACGTGCTGGATAAGTTGGCAGTTCATTCCGCTGTGGCGACCCCGGATTAATAAAGGGACTAATCCAAAAAAATTAATGAAGGAATGCATAAATAAATAAAATAAAATACACAAATTAAATTATGACATACCATAACTCAAAATGCAGCTTAAAGAAACATCAATAAAGTCCAAGTAAGTACTCCAGACTTGAAAATAACCTCAGTGGACAAATGAATGACACAAGTAAGGAATTCTAAGGGAATCATTTCCCTAATAATATTGTGCCATGCCTTCAAGGATGAGTCAAGAGTTGGCCTTTATATATATATTACATCACCAAAAATGATTGAGGTTAAGCCCATGTGTTGTGTGATAAGTCGATATAATGATTATTGTGACACTGACAGGCCTATTTGTATTTAAATTTTTAGCACTGGATGAAATGATTCCATCCTCGTCAAAGGGCCATAGATTTAATGAATTATAATTTAATAATTTTACCATGCTATCATTTTAAACTTGCAAATAACATTAATATTTTTACCCTCCTTAGCTCTTTCCTACATAATGACAGAAATATCAATTGCACCAACAAAGTTAGAATTTCACTGCCAAATGGGGCTTAGTAATAATGAAATCAGGGTCATTTTGGGTTTTTATTGTAGGCTTTAGCCTTTGTGTTGAGTCATTTAACCATGTGTTAAATATATATTATGCTTAAACAAGGTATGATTTGTATTCGATTAAAACCAGTAGAGCGGCAGACCAGCTCTTGAAAGTTCATCTCGGTCATCATTGCCGTTTTAACCTTTCTTGCTGTGTCACGCTTTCTTGAGGCAATTAAGGTGTTCATTTCAATGTGGCGTAAAATGCAGGTGCTTTCATCTGTGCTGTAATGCACTCCAGGCATTTCGAGAGAGAAACATGTGCTCCGAGATAAGACGTTCAATGTTGATATCTGTCTGACTGGTATCATGGACCCCCTTACTGATGGATCTGATTTTTGTGTTATCACAGGGAAAGAATTTCGGAGGGAATCACATGCTTTGTTATTTTTACACTTAAAGTACACTTAAAGGGGTAGTTCACCCAAAAATGAGAATTATTTTTTCACTTATTATTTATTTTCTTTTTCCTAAACAAATTTGCAAAATGAAATGCCCGAAATGCAGTTTACAGTCTTCAGGCTTTGTGTTATGCTCCAAAAAAACACCACAAAAATAGTTTGCACAGCATTCCAAGTTTTGTGAAGCCATATGTTAGCTTCTTGCAAACAGACCAAAAATGAACCGATTTAGGAATTGGCTGTCTTTCGTTTCATGAGTGGAATTGGAAATATGTTGGCTACAAAATTTGAATCCAGATATCAAGAAAAGTAGAAAGAGTTTAGACTTTCCAAAGTTTTAAATCCAAGATTCTGATCAGTCATTTGTTCAGGCTAAAGTTTGCATTTCCTCTCAAGCTACCCATTATTTGTTTCACCTTTTATTTATTTGTTTTGTCCTCGTATAGTTGATTCATTATATAATTAGTTTCGTCTGTGTGTTCCATCCATTTTTCATTTTGTTGGTTGTACTGTCTTGTTAATTTTATCTTTGCATTGTTTGTTCTGTCATTTGCTTTCATAACATTATATTTTGTTTGTCTTGTTACAATCATATCTGATTGAAAGCAGCTAATGCCCTAAAATCCCATATTTAAAGGACTGAATTGATAAAATGATTTCCATTATTTAATACGAAAGCATTTCATGACTTACAGAAAAAAAAAGTAAGAAATAAGGAAATAACTTCTACCAGGACATTAAAATTGGACAAATGATCCGGGCTTACTTCATTGAACTTCTTTTTTTGATTGTCGATCATCACTGAATACAGAAATGGGCAGTATTTATGTTTCATGTATTTCGTAATCCTTATTTTAAATTTGGGGGCAGCACAATCACCTAACAGCAGGAAGGTCGCTGGTTCGAGCCCTTGCTGGGTCAGTTGGCTTTTCTGTGTGGAGTTTGCATGTTCTCCCTATGTTTTCATGTGTTTTCATCTGGGTGCTCCTGTTTCCCCCACAAGTCCAAATACATGCGGTACAGGTGAATTGAGTATGCTAAATTGTTCATAATGTATATGTGTTGATGAGTGTGTATGGGTGTTTCCCAGTGATGGGTTGCAGCTGCAAGGCATCCGCTGCGTAAAACATGCTGAATAAGTTTGCAGGTCATTCCACTGTGGTGACCCCAGATTAATAAAGGGACTAAGTCGAAAAGAAAATAAATGAATGAGTATTTTAAATACAAAATAGTATTTTGTAATTTGTATTTGATTGGGTTTATGAAAATGGTTTAATATTTGTATCAAAATACTTAAGCGCCTTGTATTTTTGTTTTTTAAAGTACTTTTAAAAATATTTGAAAAATACTTTGTAAGAAATCTACACCATGACATCATATAAAAGCGGCCTCTGATTGGTGCTTTGGATGCTAATGACTCTTCCAACTAAAGAAGAATTGTTTGTCGTTAAAACAACATAAAAATAAATCCTACAGTGGTGATTCCTACAATACTTCATTGGCTGTTTCAAATGCCAGCAGTTGATCAGTAGGTAAACTGTATAGTTAATGAAGAGGAAAGATGTAAGCCTTAAGATGTCATAACATATGAAACACATTAATATTTAATAATCAAAAACTCTTTAAACAGTTTTTACATTGAGTATTGAAGAGTTCAGTACCAAAAAAACGAAAAAAAAAAAAAGATTTCTGAAAAATTCTGTGGACAAAAAAATCGAATTAACTCTTTATTTAAAATATTATTATCTTAATATTAAAATATTAAGAAGTTGAATACTCAATGTACAGAGATGATGGCAATTAAAGTCAGTTTAATTGATGGAAGATTTGCTAAGAAATGGCATGCCTCTTTGTAAAAGTATTTTGTTAGTATTTTTAAAATACAAAATACTGTATTTTATTTTGATGCATATTGTGACTGCTGTATTTTGGTATTTGGCATTTTATGTTATTTTGGCATTAGTATTTTTGCCCAACTTTGACTGAATACATAAGCAATATAATTTTAGAAACACTAATGATATTTAATTCTAGTTCCTAAATTTTTTATTAAACTTTTAATGTAAATAATTTCAATTAATGCACATACATTTCTGGATGACACACCTATAACAAAAACGATTAAACACCCCACATTATTAAATGGCCTGCCAATCAGAAATATAATTTTTGGTGCAAAATGCATTCATGGAAAAAGGTCTCTGAAGTGTAGTGGACTCTCCGTTTAAAATGCTGAATTGGTTCCACTTCAGCTAACAGCACCTTTAAAAGGTCATCTGTGATGTTTAGTCCCCAGTAATATGCTTTGCTCACTTTTCAACCTGTTCTTGCTTTTTAAGCACTCTAATGTGATGGAACGTCAGTGAAATGTTTGATTCAATCAGATTTGTAGGGGGCTCCAAAAGTGCAGTACATTTGAATATCACCCATGGATGCTGTTTTTTTGGCAAGGCATGGCCGACAGACGCTGGCATTTTACACCTGGCAGCGTGATTTTTGAACAGGCTGTTTTCTCAAGGGTGAGTCCACCATTCCCAACCCCTCCATCAGTGCCTCAGAGACTCCAGACCACTTCTCCAGTTACGTTGATTTCCAGGAATCCAGCTGCTCACCTCTCACTCCACAATTGCTCTTCTAATCGCTCACCACGTCCATATGACAGGAAAGCGTACCAGAACCCATCTCAGTCCGAGGGACTCTCGAAACAAGAGTCATTTCCACATGGGCCTCTCGAAATAAATCGATACCAGGCTTTAAACAAAAAGCCAAGTTTCTTTCGGGGATACAAGTGTGGTCTTTTTTTGTCAAAGTAATCCCCTTTTTCAAACCAACAGAGAATCCGGAATCTCAAAAGAGAGACTAAGCTTCTTTAATCCTTTGTCATGGCCAATAGCCACCGCTCTTCTGCAGGACTCTTATAAAAGCTGCGGAAATATGAATGTAATGGAGAAAAGCTATGAATTGTGGGAGGCGGGTGTGGGTGAAGGCATGCACGGTCCTCTGAAGTTCTGTCAGATGCGTCCACACAGTAAGTCTGTTCTGTGAAATAAGGAGCGCATTGCTCATCATATTATGATGGCTTGAACTTGGGTTGGGTTGACATTTTATTCTGCGGTTCTAGTCAGTCTCTCATTGGTTTCCCTCACCTCAAAACAATGGCTAAATGTGAGTCTTGCTGATAGACTGCTTTGTAACATTGAAACCTTTGTTTCCCTGAGCAGAAAACATCATGACTCCTACACCTACTTGACTTGAAGCAGTAATTCTGTCCTTTACAAAGAAGTACTATGATATTGCTATTGCTTTGTTGTCATCTTAATGTTTTTCAAATTCCTTTGGTATTTGAAGTGCTCCAAATTTCCATTAAAAAGCACCTATTTTACCCCTTTTTAAAGATTAGATACAAATCTTTTGTGTCTCCAGAATGTATCTGTAAAGTTTCAGCTCAAAATATCCATCAGATTATTTATTATACCTTTATTATTTATTATAATGCTGTTATGGCATTGTAGCTGTTTTTGTTGCCTGTGCCTTTAATGCAAATGAGCTGGTTCTGCCTGCCTACCGTTCCCACTTGTGTGTCAGAGCCGTAGCATTCACATAGATAAACAGCACAGTGACAGGCAAGAATGAAGCAGATCTCACTTTCTACAGTAAGTAGAACTTTTTCCTAACTGTTACTTAATGTATTTGTTGTGGAGTTAATTCAAGCCTTTCTGCAATGATGAGTCACACACAATGTCGTTATTAAGTTGCACACACACACACACACACACACACACACACACACACACACACACACACACACAGACACACACACACACAAACAGTGTATGCTAGATCCTAGAACTGACTCTTAGAATTATTGACAAATATAGTAATTTTTGGCAGAATTGCTCTGCAGGATTATAAGAATTAATTTCGAGGGAACTAAACTAGCTTCCTACATCAGTGTAGGGTCTAATCCAATAAAATAGAAACTAGTGGTGTTGTAAGACATAGTGAATATTAATTGGGTGAAAGTATGGATGAATGTGGATAAATATGAAACAGTGACACCTAATTTTAAAGTCTAATGTGACATCCAAAAAGCTAATGTTAGTGGCATTATTTGTCGCTTTTGTCTGTTGGGTTGTGTTCTTTTCTCAACCTTGATGATATTTGGCCATACAAATTGTTGCATTTCATTTCATGAAATTTCCATTTATTTAATTTTTATTTGATTTACTTCAGCCTAGGGTTGTCAAAAATATCAACTTGTAGTGCCAATCAATAATGACATTTCAAAAATGTCCACTTCCCACTAAAATTTTGGGAGTTGTTAAGCATACTTAAACACAGCTGATTAGCCTTTAATTATACAATGGCTAATCAGATGCACTACATTAGATACACTGTGTATAGGTACATGGACACTGGAATGTTTGAAAGCCGCATCTATCAGCTGATTCATGTATGAGCATATATGAGCATCGAAGACATCGAGGACAACACAAGTTTAGACATACACTTAATATACAAATACACTTTATTGAACATGTACACATACTGTAGATATCACCTACATACTGTATAACTGCAGGTTAACTTTGTCAATATATCAGAACTTGACATGTTAAAAGCTCTTAGTTCATTAGTGAAGGTAAGTTATGGCTATTTCCAAATTTGATTGTATTGCAGTCATGTGTACCAAAGCTGCTTTCAAACAATATTTATTGTGAAAAGCACAATACAAATAAACTTAAATTGATTTGAATTATTAAAAAAAACACTGACCAATCAACTGATAGATGTGGATTTCAAACGCTTCCATGTCTGTGTTTTTGTGTTTGTCATTTGTGAACAGCAGTGAAAAGTGATGGCGCGATGACCTTCAGAGACAATCAGTCATATCTGCTGAGCACCCAAATGTTAGTGGATAATAAATGTTTTTATAATTTCAGTATCAGATTGTAACCAAAGTTGATACTCATGACAACTCTACTTTAGTCTACAATGGAGGGGAGGAAGGAAAAAAAAAGAGATAATAAGAGATAATTTAGGGGCTGATCACACCAAACACGCTTTAGCATTCCAAAAACGCAAGGCACACCACACTTTTTGTTGACAAGAAAAAAAAGAAGCATGGTGCGCTTTTTTATGCCACTAGGTAACAACTATCAGCTGCATATTATGCGCAAGTGTTGCTATAGATATTGTTATAAGTATAATATTTTTAAATATTGTAATACTCAAAATTTCATACAGCTCTGGATAAATCTGGTTTATCCGGTTTATACTTCTGCATTGAGTGATCGGCGTGACCCACGGCGCAAGCCTTGTGCATTTATACTTCTGCAATAACACTTCGGAAATGCTAGCTGGCAGTGGGTTCCTCTGTGTTGAGTGTCTTCGTGGATATTTTCTTTTTTCTAAACACTACAACTAGCTTAAGCTCACTCATTCAGAGGCGGGAACTGGCGGCAGTGCATTGCGACCACACGAAGGCTGCACTGGACTGTACGCATGCGCTTGACGCAGAAGTATAAATCAGCCTTTACTGGAAACATCGGCCACTAGTCTCTCGTCCATCTTTAAAAATCTCTGTAGTTGTCATGACAATACAAACACTGCTGTCACCTTAGCGGAAACCCCGCCTCTGCTTTCATTTGATTGGAGAATGAAAAAGACGTGACTGACGTAAAGAGCTTTTTCTGCTCAGAGTTGACTTTTTTCAACGGCGAGCGCACAGAGCGCAATAACAAAAATGCGAGGCAAGCAGGGCGCTTAAGCAGCATGCAAAACACTCACATTCATTAGTAAACTATTCACCTTTCAACAAAAAAAATGTGTTTGATGTGATCGGCCCCTTATTTACTCTCCACATACATTAAAGCTTTTGAGTTTTTTCCTTCTGTTAAACTCAAAGGAAAATATTTTAAAGAATGTGTAAAACAAGTATGATATTTTTTTTCTTGACCATGGAACTCCAGTTTCCAGTTTACAACATTCTTCAGAATATCTTCCTTTGAGTTCAACAGAAAAAAAACTTAATAAATATTTCAAACCAATTAAGGGAGTTGTTTTTCTTTTTTTTTTTTTTGGGTGAACTATCCCTTTAACAGCTCCACAATAAAATTTTACTTAAAAGTGACTCTAACTACACACATTGACCACAAAAAAAAGACACACACACACACACACACACACACACACACACACACACACACACACACACACACACACACACACACAAACAGCTTGTCTCATGAACACAAGTCTGTTGTCCTTGTGTAATGTGTGTTAAAAGGCCTTTTCTCTGGAGCACACAAAGCCGAGAGGTGGGATAATGTTTCTACCCTCCTCTGCTCCTCACTTTCTCCTTCGCCGTCTCTCGCTCTTGGTTTTCCTCCCTCTCCGTCTGTTTTTCTCTCGTCTCGGCGTGGTCAGGCGTGGCACCTTGTTCCCTGGGTGTTATATTACTTCTCTGCAGGCCCACTCTGTATGTATGTATGAGTGCGCTTGTGCGATTGTATGTCCACTGTGAGGAACGTGTCTTGAATTCTGTCTCTCTCCCAGCAGCCCAAACGTTCAGGGATTAAACCGTCCTCCTGAGGGACGTTTTGCAGATTTGATTCCGCATGCCAGTCGGTCTCTGCAGCAGTGATTCGACCAGAGCTTTTGAAGTGGTGAATCTTGTGTCCTTTGTGTGTTAAGGGTGTGAGTTAAACTCGCTCTGCTCCCTCTCTGTACTGGATCAAAAAAAAAAAAAAATCCAGTCAGTCAGTGCATACTTTTAGTTTTGCTCAGTTCCTTAGCCAGAGAATGAGCTACGATGAGCAGCCAAACAGAGATGAAGTTGTTTTTGTGCACAAGTCTGATACTCTATTTTAGTTTAATGTTATTAATAATTTTCTTGTGTGGTTTGTTTTTTATGTGATATGTTTTTATTTACAATTTTGCATTGTTAAATTTATTTATGTAGTTTTATGACTTGATTTAATATGAGTGTTTTTTTTTTTTTTGGTTTAGTTTAATTATGTGTTTTCTTTTTTTGTGGGGGAGAGGGTGGCGGGCATTAGAGCCTAGATTGGGCCCAAAAAAAAAAAACTCGATCCTACCCGAGTCCTGACACCTTGGGCTCTATTTTGATGGTACATGCGCAGAGCGCAAAACGCAGGGTCAGAACGCATTTTTGCTAATTTAAGGACGAGAAAATCCGCTTTGCGCCATGGCGTATAGTCTAAAAGGGTTGAGTTTATTTTCTTAATGAGTTATAGGTGTGTTTTGAGAATAAACCAATCAGAGTCTCATCTCCCATTCCCTTTAAGAGCCAGCTGCGTCGCGCCATAAGCGCATTTTGACGTAAAGTAAGTTCACTTTCGCTTTTGCTCTCGTGGATAGGGAAACCTTTACGCACAGACATCAATTAGCCTATATATAATTAATTTTGTTTGTTAAGCGCAAAGATTTGTTTCAAAACTATTTCTAAATTCAGTTCTAATTTCTAGCAAATGAATAAATGAACAATAATAACCAAGTGTGGTCAAAATACCAGTTATTTCCAAATATTAAGAGTTATTTCCAAATACACCTGCCATGCCCCATATGGTCTGAAACCGTACAGGTGGACAAATCTAAGCTTGTTTTTAATAAAACAAATATAAATATGGATATAATAAATAATACTGCTAATAATAATAACATACAAAAGCAAATTGAATAAACTGAAAAAGCCTCCCAAGATGAAGAAAGCAAGGCAGTGGTTTTTAAATCTTCATGTAGGTTAGAAATTAATATGTTTTGTAATATTTTAATCATTTATATTTATATCCAGTATATATTCTTACTATATATATATATATATATATATATATATATATATATATATATATATGTCCTTAAGATATTATATATTTTTCATATGTAAAGATATTTGCATATTGCTCCGCATCTTGTTTTTAGTGTGTAAGCCAGGCGCACTTTGCGCCAGACAATAGACCGACTTTGTTCTGGTCTAAAGATCAGTCTATTTACAGTTTCTCAAAATAGCAACACGCCAAAACACGCCTGCTTTTTTAGACCAGAACGCCTATGGGCGCACATTTTAGCGCAAATGCATTTGCTATTTAAACAGCGTGGCACAACACCTCAAAATGACCTTTGCGCCGAGCTAAAAGTACCAAAAGACTATTGCGCCGCGCCTTGCGCCACATTGCGCCATGTGTATGATAGGGCCCTGTATTAGACGTTCTTAGCCAACATTCTGAGTCGTTTGATTTAAATTAGATTTATTTTAATAAATAATGCAACAAGGATGAAGCATGTAAATTGCATTGTTTGTTCATTCAGAATGGATCACAAATTGATCCGAATGAAGAAACGAAGCCTAAAAAAGCGTGAACAATGATAAACACTCGCTTTGCTCTCAGGGGTATGCTTGGAGAAGTAACAAAAGAGCTCTTGGGTCAGGCAGGGTCAAGTCGGGCTCGGGCAGAGAATCTAAACTCTTAGCAGGTGTATAATTTGTTGAATGATTTATTTTAATGAGCTATAATTCCTTGTAAAAACAACATATTTGGCTACAAAAATGACATGGATTACTTTTGCTTTTGTTTTGTTTTATATTTATTATTTTCATTTTTTGCCTTTTATTACAACAGTACAGTAGCTGGACAGCAAGTGAAGTGAGGAGGGTGGGAATAAGGACATGTCAGCGGGACTTAAATTTGGGACAACTGAATCACAATGACGCTAGATATTGGCGCACAGCCCACCAGCCTATCAGTGCCAATTAAAACAGTGCTTACTTTTATTTGTAAATTGCCTTTAAAATTTTGTAGTAAAATGACATTTTGGTAAACCAGCAGCTCCTATTGCGGCCTTGTTTGGTGTGGGCTGAGCAAATACGAAGCACAAGTAGTTTCCCTCAGTATGTTACTTATTTTGCAACTTTGTAAGTACCAACATTTCATAGTTAAATCATCAAGTTGGGAAAGATTTTGCATTTAGAAAAGATCCATTTAATAAAGAAAGGAAAGAGCATGTTTTTGGAGCATATGGGAGTCAGTCATCAAATTGTTTGGCAATTCTGCAGATTGTGTTGGTGCATCACAGTTAGTAGTATTTGTATTTACCATTTCTCCAGTGTAATCTTCTATTTAGACATCATGGCTTGTTTTTGGGAGTTGTTACAATCCCATCATGCATACTGGTATAGTTTGTGAAAAATTGTATGAATAAAGTTGGACGTGTCCCACTATTTCTTTCTTTTTGGGACATAGTTTGGCATACAGAACTGATGTTGAACAGAATAAATAACATTTGGTTTACATTATTTCCCCCGTCCTTGTGGCCAAGATAATGTCAGCTGACGAGGCAGAGCAAGTCAAATTGGAATTCTGTTTGGAATTACTTGTTCAATAACAGATGCTTTTAAAGAAAATAAATGATAATTTCATGTTTACTTGAATGCCGTTTATGATCTTCAGCTGATCACAAGACGGCGAAAGACCCAAGATTCCCCAGAATGCCCCGAGGACTCATCTTCACCCACAGTATCTGACGTAGTTGATGACAATGGATGTCTCTGTGTGGAGGGTTATATGCTTCACAGGGGAACATTCCTGCCCTTATTGGCTCTGTTTGCCCTGCTCTCAGTGGGGCTTTCATCCATAATGTTTCCTCAGAATTGACTTGCTTTAAGAGATGAGAGACGTACTTCCCCACAGAATCACTCTGGGTGTTCATTATTACCCAAGTGCGGTGTCTCATCCTGCCCTGCTCAAACGGTATTTGGAAACTTTGATTCCTAATTGAGTCTCCTGGTGGTGTTTTCCCATTTGCAACATGAAATACATTAGCTTTGACTTCAGTTCTCGCCCTTGTGCCTTGTTTTAGATTTGCGACTGGAGCTCAGAGCCCTCTGGTCATTTAGCATCTTGTGTTCATTCTGCCAGGGGTTTTGTGTTTTACTCGTGTAAACATTAGTGTTGCTTGTTTCTGGGGATGTGCAGAATAAAACGCTTTCTAAATTGACTCGTCTGGAAAAAATAAATAAGCAGAACCTCAGTAATCAATTAGGCGCATGTTGGTTTAGTAATTTAGTTGTCCATTGTGACCAATTCACGGTAGTTTGTGACTCCATTATGTACAGTCATGCTTTTTCTTGTTGTGACCTGGTTTGTTGACCTCATTGGGACTATTGACCTCATCATTAGGCTGTAATGGGCTGGTGTTGAGCTTACTAATTACTCCTTTCACTAGCTTTATTGCCGCAGCTCTCGAGATTTTGAGGTCAGGGCAGGTAATGTTCATGCAGACCAATGTCTTATCGCCAATTGTAATGTCTTCACATGGTATTACCCTGGCAAAGTAAATGAATATGGTTATGAATATTGGCATCATGGTGCTCTACACTGAAAAAAAAGATTAATTGGATTTAAAAACATTTTTTAAGGTAAGTGGTTGCAACTTTTTTGGTGTTTACATTCAGCCCATATAAATTGTTTGCAACCACCTAACTTAAAAAGAAAATAGTAAATCCAATGAATATTTTTTTCCATTGTACTAAGTTTTAAAAATTAGGTAAGTGTTGTTTATGTAATATTAAAACTGTCATGGTTTAAAAAATCCCGGACGAGCCCCCATATGTTACAAACAGCTCAAAATTGTAGCATAAGAGACGATGCAGACCAGGTAAATTAAAAAGAGAAATGATTTATTAACAAAAGGCATGATTAACAGAAGTATTTAAATTAATCAAAGTCAGTATAAATGGAAGTCAATAGTAAAAAGCATGTGCACGGTAGGGAAATGAGCTCATGATCCAAAACAAACTAAAATAATCAAAACGATAGGCAGGGAGGTCCGGCTAATCCAGCTCTCTTCTCATGTCAAATGTTGGACTCTTTATAGGCACCACATAATGGGTCTCAGGTGAGATGACCCACCCACAAATCAGCAAATCAGGTAAACAAAGGACCTAACAGTTATTAAAATAATTGTTTCATAGGTTGTAGTGAAGAAAAGATACTTAAATCCTTAATCTATTTAATAGAAAAAAGACGTTTATTCAGTTTTTATTGTTATGCATATGTAAAATCGGAAAATTACTAATATAGTTTTATAACGTTATGAAAGGGCTTTTATACGTTTTGTACAGTAACATTATCTGTGAATAAGTAATATTGTACTATTTGGTACTTTGGGGAGAGAGAGAGCAAGGGCACCAGGTATTATGTCTTTAATCTCTGTTATTCTGTTACATTTTTTTAAGTTTTAACGATTTTTTAATTAAATTTGTAACAATTGGGAGCTCATCTGGGATATGAACCCGCACCCAAACGAGAATCGTACCCCTATAAATACTGTAAAAAAAATAGTATTTTATAATAACAAAACAATTATTATTAGTGTTTAGAGTAAGTATATTAATTAATCGTTTTTTTTGTCCCTTAAATTCCATTTCTGCACCAAACTAATGTTTGTTTCTGGTTAAAAATGAAAACCTAATGTGTTACATTTTGTTGTACAGCATTTTTGTTTGTGTTTTTTTTTTTTTTGCTTGTAAATGATTCATAATTTCATCATTTAGCTTAATTATTCCTTGAACAGAAATACCAGCAACAAAAACACCCAGCATCCATGAATCCAGACCCTCAAATCCTCAATTCATTAGCACATGGAGGCAACCTTCTGGATGTAATTTGAAAGAGCTGATTAGTCAAATTAATTGTGTTAATCGTATTTATGTGTATATGTTTGCGCACACACATTTCCCCCTCCCGTCTCTCTGTCTCACTTTCTCTCTCTCGCTCTCTCACAATTATTGCTTTTAGACGTCAAATCTGAAAATGAAAAATGGCTGCTGCTGCCTTTTTCCAAGATCTCGGTTGCTAGGCAACTCTCTGTGTCTCCGAGTGAGTGTGAGTTTGTGGCGGGTGAAGATGCATTTCTCCCTGCGGAGTGTGTGCTGTAGTCAATTCAGACGGGGATTCGGTGTGCGTGTCTTCAGCTTGGCCCAGTTTACTGACGTGTAAAGCAAGCTGCCAGCTTTACGTCAACGTGTAGAGTTATGTCTGAATGACAAAGTCAATTTTCCAGCCGCGACATTGGTTGGGAAGTCAACAAATGTGCAGTTTTTTTAATTCCGCCTGCAGCTTAATAAATATTGGATGTTAGAGAGAGGTTTATCATCATTTTTATTGACGAGTGCGACTGCAGGGGAGACCTAAAGTGTGTCAGAAGTGAGTGAGTGTTTCAGAACTGTAGCTAGACAATGTTAAACATAATATTTTTGCCAATGTATGGTGATGTGATAAAACGTACAGTCCATAAATATTTTTAATTGACCATAAACATGTGGAGTAGTTTATTAAGAACAGGCAAGTCTGGGAAATGCATCTAATTGCAGTATTGGAAATGATGAAGTCTGATATCTGATATGTTATATTCTTTTTGCCTGAGAGCATATACTGATGAAAATAGATTTTGGTTGGTTTGTCGTGTTTGTGATGTTTTTTTTCCCCATCATGTTGGGTGTAAATTCCGACAATTAAATCAGAGTTGTTTGATATGAGTTGTTGAATTTATTTATAAATAGTATCATATTGTTGTGTATTTTGCTTTCATTTTATTAGTTTAAAGGTGCTGTATGTAAGTTTTTGAGTCTTCTTGGTCCCACATTTATTTAAAGGAGTGATACACTGTACCAAAATGGCGGCTCTATTGATGCATTCCTTCTAATAGGCAACAATAGAGTATACTGCATCTAATGTAAATATCTATGGATTCATTCAGTCAGGAAGGCTGTCAAAGCATGTGCCCGCAACAGAAAATGTGACCTCGTTGGACAGTAGCAGCAGTAATAAGCAGTGTGGCTGTTTGCATCAGACAAAACACGACAGAGATTTAAAAACAGCCATTCAGAAGCACATACAGTAATAGTGCACTTAATGCACTCAAGCGAAATTGTAAGGTTTACAATCTAATTAATACATATTAAAACTCTTTAACATTATTAAATGTACATGCTGAATTACTCCTGAATCACTCCTTTAATTAAAACTCCTTGTAGTATGGAAAATATATCTTCTGTCATGTGCTGTTGCTTTTGGTTAGAAAATTATTTAAATCAGCTGTACATCCGCCTTTAGGCTCAATAGTCAGGCACACTCACGTCAATCTGGTAATCTGGCAATTGGCCGGTGTCTCCACACCACCACCAATGTGCAGCATCCACTTGGATGATGCGACAGCAGCCACAGTACAACGGCGCCAGTGTGCTTACCACACACCAGCTATTGGTGGAGTGGAGAGAGGGTGGTAGAACCAATTCAGTGGATGGGAATGATCGGGAGGCCATGATCGTAAGAGCCGATTGAGGGATTGAGCACCCCTACTCTTTACGAGAAGTGCCATGGGATTCTGATAAATCGTGAATTTTTTCACTCTTTTTGAGCACACTGCTAGCTTATAGATATCTTAAAATCTAACAATACTGATACTAATATCTAAAACATTTGAATTTAATTTCATAGGACCTTTAATAAATTAATAACTAATACCAACACTATTGAAATGCAACATTTTAATAAGAATTATTCCTATTGATGATAATGTTATTTGTTATTATTTCAAGAAACAACAGTAAAACTGGTTAGTATTAATTTCTAATGTTAATTTTAGACTCTGCTTGGTGTTTGTTGTGCAGGCTGCATGGTTTTGATAGAGCCTGTGTGTGTAGTGCATCTAAAAACTGATGTTCTCCATGTTATGCAATACACTAGTGGTGTAATTTCAGCTGTGATAATAGTTTTCTCTGTTAGATTTTTGTTTACTTAAAGGGTGGAATCCTATTCCGGATAGTCCATATGGTCGCTGAATTGTACAGAGATGGACAATCAGAGATATATCTAGCAGCCTTGAGAAAATAACAAGCCTTTGTGTTGCTGGAATGAATGCAATATAGACCATCAACAGGGCAAACAAAGGTTTGTCTTCATTCCTCCTGCTTTGACCTGAATACAGTCCCATGCAAACAAAAGCATGGTAAAAGAGGCAAATGAAATAAACGTGTTTCTAATCATCCCCTCAAAGTGTTGTTGGTATTGACATTTATAATGGGCGATTGTCATTTAAAAGGGGGATAATCGTTTCAGAAAAAAGTGGCTTGGTCTGGTGCCAGAAAGCATAAGGCGCAGCTAATGCTAATAGGTTCATATTAGAGTGAAATGCTGAGGTAAATAAACTGGCAGGCTAATGCAAAGTAACATGGAGTTTCACCTAATCAACATTAATTGTGTGAATAGCAAGTATGTGTTGTTCTTATTAGTCAGACGGGTCTCATGTTAATCCTAATTGAAGATTGTGAGTAGTGGAATAATGTTGTGTTAGCCTGAACACAACAGTGCTTATTTGATCATTTAGTCTGTTTATTGTGTTGGTGGATTCGTCATTCTAAAAGGAACAGCCTTGTAGTTTGATAGAAAATGGCACAATAATTCAACGCGCTGTTGTTGTTAACTAAAAAACTAAGTATTTTGTGTGTATTGTGTGCATTCATTACATAGCAATATTGCCACCTTCTAGCCTGGCATGAGAAATGCAGCATTATTTTTATTATTAAAGATTTAGTTTTGGTAAATTTTGCCTTTGATTTTGATAAAGTTGGAGAGAGTGAAAGAGAGGGGAAATGGGATCGGGAAGGTCTGCAAGCCAGGATTCGAACTTGGGACTCCCGAACCACAGTTGCGCTACACCGACATGTTTTAGATGTCTCCTTTGCCCGTCACACCCATTACAGGTCTTTCAGGCTGCATCTGAAATTGCATACTTCCATACTATATAGTACGCTAAAAACAGTATGCGAGCCGAGCAGTATGTCCGAATTCATTGAATTCGAAAAACAGTATGTGAAAAGGACCCGGATGACCTACTACTTCCAGCGTCCAAGTTCTGAAGTGTGCATCTAATGTATGCTATGCTATCCCATGATGCACCATGAAAGAATTTATGAATGGGAATGAAGTAACACAACTGACTTGGGTAAGTCACGTGATCATGACAAAATGGCGAATGTAGTACGCCCGAGTTCCATTCATACTACTCACATTCATACTGTATTGAACTTACTTTTTTAACAATTGAGTAGTAAATTCAAATTCACATGCAGTACCTATTAAGTAAGTAGATAAGTAGTAGATGATTTCGGATGCAGCCTCAGTGTCAGGTGTGTTTAGTTAAGGAGACCTGGAATATGCGTAAAGCTAGTGGTCCTCCAGGAACATGGTTGAGAAACACTGCGCTACTTGTTGACGCACATAAAAATGCAGCATTTTAAAACTCAATTTTGAGGATTGATGTGAACAGTTTTATTTGGGTTCATTTGGACGAAGGTGACTTCTATATTCGAAACATTTAAAAATACAAAGGGAAAAGCTTTCCGTTGTTTTGTTGTTGTACTCTTAATGTAAAACCTCTTTTAATTAATGAATTCAAATGATTCATGAAGACTAATAAAATGTTGTTTAGATAACAAAATATAATAGTATATAATTATTACTATTAATTTACTAAATTAACACTGATGCTAAGAGCTTTATGTTTGATTATGTGAAATTTCTGCCATGAAACTCAATGTGCACGCCTAATCTGCTCCTGCGTCATTAACTACATGGCACAGGTTGCTTTCATCTCGGCAGCCAATGAGCTTGCTCCTCATCAGTTTAAATGCTCTGTGTCATTTCACACTGTCGAGCTGCGGCGTGTTTTGGAGACCCTCCTCTACCCCAGTTCCACCTGAGCTTAGATCTGCTACCGGGGTCTCATATGTATTACATTTGCAGCAGCAGCGTGTTATATTCTCAGACGGCTTGTCTGTGTATATACTGGCATTAGCAGGTCTCGGTACTTGCTCAGCCATAATAATCAAAGCAGCGGCAGCAGCATAGCAGATGTATACCGCCAAGACCAAATACATCAACATTGCCAAATACATATTCATTACCATACTAAATTGAGTGTTCATGACTAGCAGAATTATATTCTGAGGTAAATAAAATGCCATTTCCAATGATAGCATGAAGTGATCAGGTTGTTTTAGTACATCATTGCAATGGTCAATAGTTAGTGTAGGTTTTTTTGTTTTTGTATGTTTTATCAGTTTATGTTACAAACAATCGAATGCATACCTCGATCCCTCAATCTCCTTTTCTATCAGATTATATACTTTACTTGTCCCTGCAGCTAATAGCTTCACATTAGAATGAAATGCTAAGCTAAATTAAATGCCAAGATGAATGCAAAGTAATGTACGACTTTACCTCATGGCTATTTCTGTTTAATTACGTTACTTATTAATTAATTTATGGCTCAATTATTTGATTTAGTTGAGTGTATGTGTAAAAAAGATGGTTGGTGAAAATTAGTTAGCAAGAATGATCTCCTTCACACAGCTAGAGTGAAATCTCAAGCCAAATATCCCTGCGCCAGTTCTTTACCTAATAGATAATTGTTTTAAAAGCATGTCCTTGTCGTTCTTTTGACAGCTCTTGTGCTTATGTTTCTTTCAAATCGAAACGATGAAGTCTGCCATAAAAGCTGAAGAGTTTACACACTGCTTCATAAAAGGATTGGAGTGTTTAGTTAGCTAAACCTTTATAGCTTTTCAGCCAAAAAACCTACAACAGGCCAAAGAAAGAAGGGTGTGTGTGTATGTGTTAACATTATTTGCGTTCCTTAACAAGAGCTCACAGCTTTGCCAGAAGAGTGTTTATAGAGATGTTTTGGTTCTCCTGGGACAGCTGGCCATTTTCAGTAACATACACTCGTCTCACCCTGAAAGGCTCATTTCGTCCACTGCTAAAAATACAAACTTGTGAGGAAATACCTAATTATGTGACGTAGTGATCATCTGCATATATAGAAACATTAACATTCTTTAACAGCGGTCATCTGGATCAGTGGAAGCGTATTATGTGCTAAATTAACCTCGAAAAATATGAACAATGAGGTGGTTCTCAGGATATGTGCAGTTTCCATTTTTAGAATCCGTGCTTCTATTTCCATGGTAATGGTTATGTGAAGGGTTTTTCTGTCTGAGTTTTGACCTGTGGCAAGAGCACTGGCACGACACTCTTCCACACCCAAATCTTTTCTTCTCCTCATCTTCTTCGTCCGGTTATTAAAAATGCAACATGCCGTCATGTTTGGAAGGGATCGCTGAAGTTGATTGCTTAGTCACAGATGATGGCTGACTGCTTCTCTCTTGAAGAATCCCTCTTCTCGGAAATAAAAAAATTACATCACACTATTTTGTGATGAAACAGTTATTTTAAGCTGTTTGAGTGTTTTCTGTTGATGTGTTGTGTTGAGAATTTGTGTGAAGCCAGACTGAGCAGTTTGTGAAATATTATTGATAAAAATATTAATGAATTTCTTTTCCTAAGTAGTGTCGTTGAACTCTAAAAGATACATCTACAGTATATCATTGATTTATATTTAGGAAATTTGCATTTGATGATTTAGTTTGGGGGGGGGGGGGGGGTATTATGCTCATTTTGTTCAAAATTACAGTTTAAGTCAGAATTATTAGCCCTCTTGAATTATTCTGTGTGTTTGCATGTTCTCCCTGCTTTCGCGTGGGTTTCCTCCAGGTGCTCCGGTTTCCCCCACCGTCCAAAGGCATGTAGTACAGGTGAATTGGGAAGGTTAATTATCCATAGTGTATGAGTGTAAATGAGTGTGTATGGATGTTTCCCAAAGATGTGTTGCGGCTGCAAGAGCATCCGCTGCGTGAATCATGTGCTGGATTAGTTTGCGGTTCATTCCGCTGTGGCAACCCCAGATTAATAAAGGGACTAAGTCCAAAAGAAAATGAATGAATGAATGTAAAACAATGGTTAGTTCTGTAGACTATTGAAAAAATAGCTAAGGGGGCTAATAATATTGACCTTTAAATGGTTTTAAAAAATTAAAAACTGCTTTTATTCGACATGAAATAACACAAATAAGACTTTCTCCAGAAGAAAAAAAATAGTAAATACTGTGAAAAATTTGGAAAATATTTGAAAAATAAAAATAAAATCACAATAAGGCTAATCATCTATCTTTTCTTAGAAAAGTATTTTGGTGTTTAATACTTCTAGGAAACATACTTAAGACTCATCTTTGCAGTTCACTCTGAAAAAAGCAGAGCAACTGGCATGCCATGGGCAGATCTGCGGAGTCAACAGTGCCCAAGTGCAGCGCAGCTTCCACTTAGCAAATGACTACAAGCTCTAAAGCACTTTTTTTGGAGTCATTCTCCAGCAAGTCCTGTGCAGTGCTGCAGTGAATAGTGTGCGCTCTACTCTGCAAAGTGATCATATTGACCTTATTCTGCAATGCGGAAGTGTGCTCATTTTTGAGATTGTTTAAGATCTTCCGATTCAGTTGCCTATGGGAAAAACTATTAAAAAAATAAACAGCATAAAATGGTTAAAATACTTGCTCTACAAACAAGTGTACTCATGACTATACATAAAAGGAGAGGAAAATAGTTTGCATCATCAAGCATCATAACAAGCTATTTTTAACATCTAAAAATCAATGGAAGTGAATGAGAGCAGTCTTGATTCATATGTGAAGAATAAGGTCTATAAGGAATTACACTAAATAGAGCCATGCTTTAAACATCTGAAACTAATCTAATACTAATGTGAAAGTGCAATTTTAAAAGTAAATACTCTGTTGTATATGCAAATAAGAAGGCATGGTGGCTCGGTGGTTAGCACTGTTGCCTCACAGCAAGAAGGTTGCTGGTTCGAGTCCCAGCTAGTCCAGTTGGTATTTCTGTGTGGAGTTTGCATGTTCTTCCTGTGTTCATGTGGGTTTCTTCCTGGTGCTCCGGTTTCCTCCACAGTCCAAAGACATGCAGTGTAGGTGAATTGGGTAAAAAAACTTAGTGTATGTGTGTGTGAATGTAAGAGTGTATAGGTGTTTCCCAGTATTGGGTTTCAGCTGAAAGGCCATCCGCTGCTTAAAACATATAGTTGGTTGTAGGACTTGGCTGATGAATTATATAATAACAAATCGCAATAAAATTGATGTCAATAACAATGATAAGCTCTGGACTTTTTTTTACTCTATATTGATTTAAGGGCCAAACACCCAGTGGAAATGTACAACAGTGGGAATCTAAAAGTGTGTTGATATTAAAGATGTTTTGCCACTGAAAATTTATCGGCCCAAAATATGCTATGCCATTTCATGGACATCTTATTTTAGTGGCTTCAGTGATTGTTGGAAACTCTTTTAAATCTGAAAGCATTAACAACTTATATCGAAATAGTTATCGTTATCGTTCGATATGGAAAACAACTATCGAGATTGCATTTTTGCCATATTGCCCAGCCTTAGTTGGCGGTTCATTCCGCCGTGGTGAAACTTGATAAATTAGTGACTAAGCCGAAGGAAAATGAAAGAAATCATTGTGTAAATATATTTTTTTAGATTTTTAGAACTAGGTTTATTCTGTGAACGAGTCTCTTTTACACTGTAAACAACTCTGAATCTGATTCAGTGATTTGAGAAAGATGCGATTCATTGATATTTATAAGAAAATCATTTTGTGATTTGGATGCAAAGTGATTCACTGCTTGGAATAAAAAAAAATGTGGTGATTTTAATAAAAAAGTTGCAGTGATTTGGATAAAAATAGTTCAGTGATTTGGAAAAAAATGGATATTGGGATATTATTAAGCAATTGTATGAAAGTGATTCAGTAACTTGAGCCCTTCAGTAATTCGAATGGAGATGATTCAAATTCTATTCCAGTTCATTTATTTTTTCAGTGCAAAAAATGAAATTAAAATTACATATTGCATGTCCTTTTAATTATTGTGTCAAGTAAGTAAAACCAACATAGAAAGTATGATTTGAAGGTTGTTTTTTTAAGTATACATAATATTGATACATATAGATGAATGCACTGATACAATTCACTAAACAAGAAATTATCAGGAAAACATAATTATACACTAAATAAGTATATAAATAAAATGTAAAATACCACATATACACAAAGATATACAAACATAAGATAACATAAAAATAAGAATAATAAAAAATAAACAAACAAATAAATAAATTTATTAATTAATTATACAAATAAAATAAAGGGGGAAAAGGCAATTAGGATATAGGTGTCTCCTTAAATAATTAAATTAGAAAAGGGCTCTGGGACTGTTCTGGCTTTTGATTTATTATTTTAAACCAATTGGCGATAAGAAGGGGGAGCTGCTGACTTTAAATTTATAAGAATAAGTAATCTAGCCAGTAAAGTTGCAAGGGCTACACTATCAGCCTGTAATGAATTTATTTCAACATAATCTGGCAGGATTCTAAACAGTGCTGTTAAGGGGTTTGGGTCTATTGACAATGAAAAAAACAGTAGAAAAACTCCTAAAGACTTTCCCCCAGTGTGTAACAGTGTGGCTGGTTCGGTTGTACAGGCAAGTTGGGTCAAGATCAGGATAAATTGTATTCAATTTAGTTCTAGACCAGTGCATTCTGTGCACGGCCTTGAATTGAATAAGAGTTTGCCAAGCATTTTTTGATGATGAATGTATTCATGCAAGAATTAGATCCCAGATATTTTCTTCAGTCGTTAAATTCAGTTCCTCCTCCCAAAAAAAACCCTCAGTACATGTGTTGAGGGGGACTGTTTTGTGTTAATAATAGTAAAGACTTTAGGAATAACCCCTTTTAAAGAGGTCTGAAGGATTTGAGTTTTTTTAAACCATATTTTACAGTATATAATCTTTGAATTGTTTTATTATAATATACTATTTCATGTCTTTATAGAACCGAGATGGCCAAACTAGGGCCGGCTGGCCAAAGTTGGCCCGTGGTAACCTTTGATTTGGCCCCCCATGCCATCTAAAAATGGTTTAGAGATTGTAATTTCAAATTTAATGTAAGCTTATATTTGTTTATTTTAGTTTCAAGCTACAAAAAGCTATCTGAAATGTTTCAATGTAAATGGTGTAAATTAATCAGATTTAGTTAAAAATGTACAGACGATGGATAGAGGACAATGCAGAGACTGGTACAAGAGTTCACACTCAGCTGATGATTTATAATAGCTTGTTTGGCATGCTGTCCCGGGAGAGAGCCCCGAGCTCAAGGGATCCTCGAGCCCGGGGCTTCCTCCCGTTGGCAGAGCGAGAGGGGAGCCTGAGCTCGGTGGATCTCAGAACTCCCCGACTGCGGTAGCTAAGGGAACAGAGGGGTTAGACGAATGCTTGATTGTTATACGTGTTGAATGTCTTTGGATGGTGGGAGGAAACCGGAGAACCCTGGGAAAACCCACGCGGACACGGGGAGAAGATACAAACTCCTTACAGAAACACCCACGGGCCCTATGGGACCAGGGCCGGCAGTGTTCTTGCTGTGGGGCTCACAGTGCTAACCACTGGGCCGCCGTGCCGCCCAATCAGAGGTAAAGGAGGAGGATAGGGGAGGAGGGGGGTTTCTTCCAAACAAAGATAAAATGAACTGAAAACTGTGGTTATTTATAGTAGCTTAGGGCTCATATGATTGTAAGATAGTGATTAGCAAATACGGGACCGGCCGTGATAAATCATGAGCACGTGATCCTCTCGAAATTAGTTTATGAATAAACTTCACTGAGTGAA
Organism: Danio rerio; assembly: GCF_052040795.2. Taxonomy (NCBI): domain Eukaryota; kingdom Metazoa; phylum Chordata; class Actinopteri; order Cypriniformes; family Danionidae; genus Danio; species Danio rerio. Next base: position 30,401,245 of record NC_141044.1, read on the forward strand.
TCAAGGCTAAGGAAGATTCTACTTGACTTGTGAACTCAGCATTGAACTCTACTGTGTTATGAATTTAATTGTTTTTATTGCAATAAATTCCAATGAAAAAGTTATACTGCATTAGTTAACATAATGCAAAGTAATGTTTTCTATTTAGTTTTTAATATTATGAAGTAAATTATGAAATCACCCATGGCAATTTTAATGTAAAACAGTTTGGTATTTTTATTTTTGTCCCACAGCTATCAGTGATGGTTTTTGTCCCTTCATATGAAAATGTTTTTGCACCCCTGTTATAGAGCAAGTGCATAAATATAACCAAAACATATCAAATATCATCAAAGCTCTATTTGCTGTAGTAAAATCAGTGAAGGTGCATGCATGTTTCTTTTTGTTTGCCACCCAGGCAGCCTGTCTGTCTCTAGGTTTCACCATGCCGTCTTGACACGTGTGAGCTGGCATGAGGGTGTGTTTGAAGGCTGCGCGCAGGGCGTTTTGTCTCATTTATATCGGTCTGGCCTCTGTTGTTTTCCGGCTCCGCCTTGTACAATACAGGGCGACAGGGATGACTGCTGTACCAAAGCCATCCTCGCACAGATCACCCAGCGTGTGTTCATCTCTCCTCAGTGTTTGGCGGGGAAATAAACAGCACGGCCATGCTTGATTTCCTCCATTTCCTCTGACTACCTCTGATCCCCAGGCGAACCTGGACGCGGCTCGATCTTCATGAGGGTGTCGGGGACGAGAGGAAAAAGATTTGTCTAAGACGCTTAGAGCCGTTTCCAGCAAGATGAGGGCAGTGGTGCGTTGGCTCCTTACCAGATTGCTGATTTCAGCTCTCCGCAGCTCTGAAACGAATGGCAGTGGGGAGAAAAAAACGACACAGGTTTTGTGTATAGATGAAACAGTTCTGAGCAGCTGGTCAGGTCACCGCAGTTGGCTCACTCTTTCCACTCAGGATGTATTTGTTGATTTGTAAAGAAAACAAAGCGGCCAAATAAAGGTGAATCTCGGGAAGAGTGAAAAGTGTATATGTCAAAACAGGAACATGTGAGATGTCAACATGATTAGAGTTTTATTTACTTTGTTAATGCATTATAAAAGATTCATCAGTCTAAATTAGGGGTAGAACATGTGACCAAGTCATGACTAACACAAACACGTACACGCACACAGACATACAGTAGTAAACATTTGAAGGGGATCATAACCTTTCATCTAAGTTATCCTAAAACTATTGTACAACACCCATTTTTGTATTAGGACAATTTTGAAAACCTTTTTTCATCCACTCAAATATATCAACTCTATATTAATACTGTTAGTTATTAGGGATATGTCAATACTGTAATAGTTATTCTAAATATGTCAATACTGTAATAGATATTAGGATTATGTTAATACTGTAATAGTTTTAAGGCATATGTTAATAACGTAATAACCATTAGGAATATGTTAAAACTGTAATAGTTATTAGGGATATGTCAATATCGTAATAACTATTAGGGTTATGTAAAATCCATTACAGTTATTTTATGTCAATACTGTAATAGTTATTAGGGATATGTCAATACCGTAATAGCTATTAGGGATATGCCACTGCTGTAAAAGTTGTAATACTGTAATAGTTGTAATAGTTATACTGTAATAGGGGTATGTCAATACTGTTATAGTTATTAGGGATATGTCAGTACTGAAGTAGTTGTAATAGTGTAATACTTTTAATGGTTATACTGTAATAGGGGTATGTCAATATTGTAATAGTTATTAGGGATATGTAAGTACTGAAATAGTTGTAATACTGTGTTAATGGTTATACTGTAATAGGGGTATGTCAATATTGTAATAGTTATTAGGGATATGTCAGTACTGAAGTAGTTGTAATACTGTTTTAATGGTTATACTGTAGTAAGAGTATGTCAATTTTGTAATAGTTATCAGGGATATGCCAATACTGTAATAGTTGTAATACTGCATTAGTTTTAATGGTTATACTGCAATGGAATACAGTATGTCAATACTGTAATAGTTATTAGGCATATGTAATTCATTAATTTTTAAATAGACATGTCATAATCGTTACAGGCTGTAATATGTAATCCAATTAAAATAGGCTACATAATCTGTAAATTTAATAATCAAATCTTGAATTCTGTTAAAAAATAGGTCAAATTTAACGTGCTGTGGTCACGGTACATTAGGCTTAAGTGTTCACTTTTTGACCTCATTTCAATTCTAAGATACTTCTAAGATAAGATTTTGTTTTCTACTCTGGATATAAGCTATTCGTACTTTGTTTTTTTATGTTTGCAAACAACTTAAAGCCATTCTGACTGTGCTACTATGTTTACAGTGATTTATACAAAATTACCAAATATATTCTTTTTATGACAGAACTCTGTGATTGTGTCCTTGTTGTCCACATTGCAGAAATCTTAGCCTATATATATATATATATATATATATATATATATATATATATATATATATATATATATATATATATATATATATATATATATATATATATAATGTTTACATCTGCAATAGTCACATCGCAGGATCTGCAATGTCGAATTGAGATTATAGTTGACCAGGAGCCACAGTTGAAAACACTAATGATTTGTAGAGTATTGTAAAGTTTACATTTACTAAAATGTTTGTCATTTGCAGTTCTTAGAGCTTGTGACTGTGTGAACATTTCAAGCCATGCAAATCATTCAGGCATAAGAAATTATACTGTTTGTAATTTTAAAAAAGATTAGTTGTAATTGTATTATACAGTAGTTGACACTGGATTATTTAATTTGTGTGCCTGAATAATGGTAGACTCACAGAAAACAGTTTTTTTTATTTTATGCAGATGCACTCCGCTACAAAATCATCACAGGCAGTCAATTATGATTTTTTTATTTTCAGAAAGAGCTATTCCAGCCATCTAGTGAATCTGTACTCAATATTGCAATAAGATCGCAGGAAAAAGTATCGCAATATACTTTTTCTTATATATATGAATGTATATATGTATATATTTATATATATGTAAATAAGGGGGTATTGCCCTGCAATTATATCTATATTAGTGGAATTGCTCAACCACTATCAAGTTGCAACAGTAAATGAAGAATGGAGTACTGCAGAATGGCTCAGTATTTGCACCGTTGTTCTCTTTTTGGTTCTGCACAAGAAAGAAACTCATATCAGTTTGAAACGACATGAGAGGGAATAAATGATGACATAATTGGGGGGTTATTGACTTTCATTGAACAAAAAACTCTCCACATGAGTGGAATTGCATAACCACTATCAAGTTGTAGCAGTAAATGAAGACTTGTCATATCAATTACAAAATTTATTATGGCGTACTGCAAGGCTCAGTATTAAACCCGTTCTTTAAATTATTTCACGTTTCTTTTCAGGTTTGAAACAGAGACTGTGAGACTGCATAAATCATGAAAGATTTGGAGGGTTAATGTTCCTTTAACATAATTAAATATTCACTTTATTACCCTCAAATGACATAGACATTTGGTTGTAGCTCTTATATTTGGTTTTTAAATGGTGTAATACAAAGCCCTCATGACTCAGGGTCAAGCCTAATACTCCGCTTTATGATGGTCACCACTGACCAGCTATAAGGGATTAAAGTGATCCAGCGTGCGGATCTGTTTATTCACAGTAGTCCTCATACGGATGGGCTTGCAGAAGCATATGCACATGCATAATACACGCGTGCACATATGCGCATACTCGCATCCAGCCTGTCGTATAAATTTGCCATGGCAGGGAATCCTCATCCCAGTTTTTACAGAAAAAAGGCATTCTTGCATGAAATCACATCGTTTAAGCTCAGGGATTGTTATTTACATTCATCGCAACAAGAGTGCATTACAAAGCGGATATGGAGCTTTGAAAAAATTGATATCTTCAGCTTCAAAGAGGAAGTGCTATGTGTGGACGCTCCACCAGCCCTCTCAGACTCTACACCTGTGGTGGTTCAGCCAACGGTGACTATTCCCACAGGAGAAAGGTACCCTGTCTGTTGCTATGGTGACCGTTGCCCTGATTATTTTGTTCTCAGGCCCACACGTTTGTGCCGCACTGGTTCCTAAAGCGCACATAATTTAGCTGGCAATGGGTTGAAAGTGGTTCTAAACAGATCTGCTGGGTTTTGTGGCTGTGTGATCAATTACATCACTTCCTCTGTGACTGGAAGAGAGCTGCTCTCTTAGTTCTACCGGAGAGAGAGATTTGACAGAATAACAGACTGGCTCATGTTCAGCCCACTTTAATGACTTTTGCTTTTGATTGAGTTTTAAAATAGTGAAGTGTGTTCTATAAAATAAATATCAAATAACCTAGACCATAGATTTTAAATAGATAGCACTGTAACATGCTTGAAATGTTAGAAATGTGACTTTTTGTATTTTCTGCCCTATCAGTCTCAGTGGAACTGCTTATTTTGTCATATATAGAGCAATGGGAGATTTTCTGAATGAATAAGCATGAAATAAATCAAGACTTTACTTACTTGTCTAGCACATGGAGGCGTAACTGCTGGAAACAGTCAACTCTGTGGTGTGACAGAAATATAGTGCTACCTTGCTAAATATCTCTAAAATCATTTTAAACTGGTTTAGACTTCAAATTAATCAACAAGGTATACATTATTCATTCATTCATTCATTTTCTTGTCGGCTTAGTCCCTTTATTAATAGTGGTCGCCACAGCGGAATGAACCGCCAACTTATCCAGCAAGTTTTTTACGCAGCGGATGCCCTTCCAGCTGTAACCCATATCTGGGAAACATCCACACACTCTTTCTTACACACACTCATACACTACGGACAATTTAGCCTACCCAATTCACCTGTACCGCATATCTTTAGACTGTGGGGCAAACTGGAGCACCCGGAGGAAACCCACGTGAACGCAGGGAGAACATGCAAACTCCACACAGAAATGCCAACTGAGCCGAGGCTCAAACCAGTGACCCAGCGACCTTCTTGCTGTAAGGCGACAGCACTACCTACTGCGCCACTGCTTCGCCTATATACGTTATATAAATATCAAATTTTTATTTTCAACAGTTTTTCTAAAGGATATTAATGCCGAGTTCAGATTGCATGGTTTTAGCCCAGATTTTTACTCGCCGACAGCTTTTGAGAAATCGACGACAAATGCCTGAAATCACAGGCAAATTTGTGATCGATCACGAAAGTAACAATCACACAGTGTGAACTATCAAATACGCAATCTGAGAGAATCACCGATTCAAATAATGCCGTATGAAATGTCTTGTAATTAAAAATAAGATCGGCAATTGCAGTGCCGATTGCAGTGTGAAACCCCTCGTCACCAATGGAACGCTACCCCAGATAGTCATGCAGTGTGACATCCGTGATGATTACTTTGAAAACCGTGCTGTCTGAACTTGCCATTATGTGATATTTATAATAATATTTACTGTGCTAAAATTATTATTATAATTATTATTTTTTGGAGTAAATGAATCAATGAATTTTTTTGTGGATTGTCTTATTAAAAATTAGTTTCTAGAATTTTTTCAAACCTCTCATCTAAATTCTGCAACACAGGCTTATTGTGGTTGCGTACCCCTGGTAACGTTTCTGGGGAGCGCGAAATATGTAGCCAGAGGTGCGTCTTTAAAACAAACGATACGGGGCTGTATGACAACGTCAGTGGCTTCTGTTCATTTTAGTGCTACCAGCTGACTGCTAACCTCCATATAAACCTCTTTTCGGGTGTTTGCTCAGTGGCACACTATTTATGTTGGCAGACTTGGGATGCAAAGCGGAGTTGACCACGACAATGGGGTTTGAATCCGGCGAAGAACAATTCCAGAAAGCAGGGATATCAATATTTACTTACTCACTTACTTACTTACTTAAAATCAACAAATAAATGAATACATGAATAAACAACAGGCTGAAAACATGGTGAAATCACATGGCCGTGATGGCTTTTCTTTTTCTAGATTGCTTTTGAAAACACTATTGATTGACTTTAGGGAAGCGGTGGGTGGGTCAGTCAGCCAGTCATTCAGTTCACAGTAAACTGGCCTGGTTGGCTGAAGTGTATGTTGCGCCTTCTGGTGGACTTACACGAGAAGAGCAATCACAAGAGGAATTTGGGATCATCAAAATCAAACACTGAGGCCTCTGGTGGATTTGCAAAAACAAAAACTTTGAGCTGAGGCACCTTATGCATTTCAGTCCCCAGAAATGTAGACCTGAGTATCTGCAGTGAGCCTGGGTTGAAATTCTAGTTAAAATTCTAGTTTAGCTTCTTTGATAATTTCATATTTGTATATTATATGGAGGAATGAGTGCAAAACTATCCCAAAAACGTAATTGCAACACAGCTATTTATTTTACTTGCTCGTGTTGCCTTTCACTATATAGAGGACCTGACCTAAATTTAAGACCTCAGCAGATCTCAAAGCCTGTAGTCCAGACCTCCAGACACAACTGTTAAAAGATTGATATCACCATAAATGCAATGGCCCAGAGTACCATCTTCTTTGCTAAAACATACCAAACACACACACACACACACACACACAAACACACACAAGCACACAGTACATGCAATATATTTTTCCAACTGCAGATAACACATTGCCTGTACTGCCTGACATCTTTGTTGCAGTTTTTAGGGTGTATTTTACCTCAATATGTGACCATCACCCATTCTGTCCCAGTTCCTCTAAGATCCCCTGGACCATACAAGTGACAAAGTGACATTTTGGGATCACAGGGTCCACAGCCTGAGAAATGTGCCACGCTTAAATAATCCAACAGGTCAAAAAATTTCATCTGCTGAATTATAGATGAGCGGCTGTCAGTGGGGAAAGCGTGTGGTGGCTGTATAAGAGCTGGGCCGTATTCGAGGCAACAGACTCCGAGCCGTAAACCAGTAGACCCTGGCACAGGTTATCAGATGTTTCCAGGGGAAAAGGGAAGAAAAGCCTTCTGGGAGTTTTTAATATGGCCATTTGGAGGTAGTAAACAGCACAGAACTACACACAGTGGCCTGGACTTCACATCTGAGTGCTTTTGTCCTGATATCATGATATCTTCATCATTCCTTGCTTCCTTGCTTTCTTTCTGGCTGTGGTTGGTGCTCAGGTAAGGTGTGTGTTGCTGAGCCGGACTCTTGTCTGCTTTATTAATTGGTTCCATTAGTCTCGGCTGTCTCAGGGTTGTTAGAAACACCTGTGAGTTACTGGTCGCGGTAATAACGTCAGGTCATAAAACAGATGTAGAGATTGAATGACTTAGAGACTTTATAGCGATAGTTCAGCCAGAAATGATGTCGTCATTCAATCACGTCAAATGATATCAAACGTTATTTCATATTGTTTCAAAGTTGAATCAGTTTCTTTGTTATGCGGAACATGAAAAGTATACTAGAACAGTCCTTATACAGAGCCCTGCGGTACTCCATACTGAATGTGTGATTTGATATGATAGTTCTTCATTTACTCAAATAGCGAAGCACTTCCTATAATACTGGAAGTGTTATGAGATAACCGGCTTTTGTCCCTTGAAAGTCAATAGGATCTAAAACAACACTGATACCCATTGACATTTAATGCAAAAAACATGCATAAATATTTAGTGTGTGTGTGTCTGTGTGTTTAACCTCCTAGGACTTGAGTGTCCACATATGTGGACAGCACATTTTAGCTCTTAAGTGGCTTTTTAAAATACTTTGAATGTTTTATATTTTGTTACAGACATACAGTGTCATCCTGCAACTGTTTTGCAGCATATGATATGTCCCAAACCCTATTTTTAACTATCCAAAATAGGAAAAAATGTTGTTTCTTCTCTCTGATAGTCAAAGCAAGTTCAAAAAAGTATATTATGCATTAAAAAAACAGCCAGAAAAAAAAGTGTTTTATGTAAATTCAGCCCACGAGTCCACATATATGGACTTAATTTTTCTTTAAAAGTACATAATATCAAAAGATGATACTAGGGTTTTTTTTCTAATTAGGTTCCAATAAGCCCAAATAGCAAAGAGAAATAAAAATGCATGTAAAAAGCTGCCCATAAATTTAAAAAAGTTTTTATTGTTATTTATGTATTGTTTATTATTCAAGGCAAGTAATCCTTTCAAATAAAGATTGTTCTTTTGAACTTTATATTTATCAAAATTAATGTTTTCTATTCTTTTTTGCCTTTTATTTCTGTACTATTAATGTAAAAAAAATCCTATGCCAATAAAGCAACTTAAACTATATTTATCAATGTATCTTTAAAAAGTGTTTCACAGTTTTCAGAAATTAAGTAGCAGTTGATTTATTTATTTAATTATTTATTTATTTTTAATAATCTTGGGTTATTTTAATACATCAGCACATACAAATATAGTCTTAGCTATACAGTAGGAATTAATGTGAAATATAAAAACACATAAACAGGATAATACAGTCAGGATAGGAGCTGAAAATGCACCATATTATAGAAAATCGGGAGAAATTATTAATATAATGCTAATAAGGTGTCATTGGACTTTTGATTGATATCATGAGCGAGTTTCTCTGGAAATATACATACTTGAGACAACCACATTTTAAAGGAGGGTACCCGTAGAGACAATAAAAGTATACATTTATTTGTTAGATAAACCAAGATACTTCACCGTATAACAAATAAAATTCCATAGAAGAACAACATTTTGTCTTAAAGAGTTATTGTAGACAAAAAATTATGTTTTATTCCAAAACGAGATGATTTATAGCATATAAATATATATATATATATATATTTCTTTTATATGAAACTCTGCTTATTAAAATAGTTTCTGAAAATTTGTGAACTGTGTAGACAAGTATTAAGTATTGCTTCACAGTAATGTAGTGGTGCTTTTTGGACATAAGCAGGCAAGCAGTTTTAAGTATCACCCTGGCAACTGTTTAGCCATGCTTTGGCAACTATTAAACTATAGCAACGGAATAAAACATAAGCTACATTTTAGCGCCAGAACATTAGTGGAATTGCTTAACCCCTCCCAGTTTGTAGCAGTAAATGAAGTGCCATATCAATCATACCCTAAGGCTGGAGTGCCTCAGGGCTCAGTAATAGGTCCATTGCTTTTCACATTAACCTTGAGAGATTAAGAAATGCATAATAAATCCTAAAGTACCCTTACAAAATTATATACAGTTTTGTCTGGTTCTTGATAGCAGTGCGATATTCTGCCAAAACAGCACTCGTTCAGCCTCTTCACCCTTTCCCTTTGTTTATTACTCCGCCCACATACAGCTACAAACAGAGGACACTCTACAATTTGAAAAATATTGCTGCTGTTGGACAACATAATGTACTTTTGAAGCTTTTATGGTTTAGAATATAGTTGTTTAGATAGCAACAATGCAGTTTATTTATAAGGATAGTGTCTATTTTAAAATTTGTATCAATTCTGAGAGACAACTTAATGGCAGCCACTTAGTCCTGTTCACATTGTTGCCGCCGCTGTTGGGAATTTCTCAACTTTTCAAGCACCAACGGACATGCCAGCTAGCCAGATCGGTTTATGGAAATACACCAGCTCAGACAGTAGTAGATTGTGGACTAATTTCATTGGCTGTTGCTGCAATGACGATTGTGTCAGCCCCAACTTCACACACGCCCTCTGTCAAGCGTTTATGCTGAAGCACTATGTGAATTAGGCGTTAGCCTGTCTTTGAGCAAAGACGGTTGACGATGTTCATCCACAAGATGGCGACAGAGACCGCATAATAAGCCCTGTATTTTCAAACTACAGCTGATCAAATCATTATAAAACCGGGAAATTATTTTCTAAGTTGATTTCTCTCTTGTGTATGTTGTAGTGCTGTATTTCACCATAGTAATATTGTGATCTCCCGATTGCAGCAGAGAAATACTGGGAAATCTCTGTAAACTGATGGCATTTCATGCTGTTCAGCCTTATAATCTTAAAATGTCAGTAAAATCCTGTTTTCTCATCACTTTAGACATTACGCTAGAGAATAATTCAAATTCTAGCTCTAAAGTGACGTTGGTGAATGAGTAACACTTTCTGCTGTTCAGATGCAGCTGCAGATGCGAAGGAATGGCAGAAAAAAAGTAGTTCCTCCTGCAAAAGGGTTTTGAGACTCTCTGTTTGATTTTCTTTTTTATATACACGATCATGTCTTCGAACTAAATGCAATATCACACTTGTAGCCACTGGTGGGACACTAAGGCAACACACGCTTCCCACCAGTGCCATTTACTGACGCATCGCACTGCTACAAGTTTGATATTGCTCATATAACAATAAATACTACCGTAGTGGGTATAAAACAACTTCTTTCCAAATAGAACAAGTCTAACCTACACCAAACTTTTTAACAAAACTTTTATAAAATGTTATTATTGGTTTAAACCACAATTAGCTTATTGTATGTAGATGTTTGTTTGCAAAACACAGCATATGTTTTTGTCCAGCTTCAGTGCTCATTTTAGGAAGTATGATGATGCTGAAGGCATTGGGTTTGCTTTTGTGTCCCCTTGTTTTTAACTTGCAGCATTCACATTCGTCACATAACGTGGGGGGAAGCGATTAATATTCTGTGTGCTGTGCAGATGCCGATTTCAGACGGTTGATGCCGCTCAGCCTGTCTCAAAAAGAGTTAGGTAATGCTCTGATTCACCATGGATACTGAGGCCCTGAGAGAGCCCGGCATTTTCATATTCACTGTGTTTTCACGTCCAGCGTTTACTGTGTGTGAGCTGCTCAGAGGATCAACGTGGCCTGCAGGCTTGAGCTAAAGCTTGTCAAGGTCACTCTGTAGCAGTACGACAGGCTGAGACTGTCCTCCTCGCTGCAGTCAGTAAGTAAATTGAAGAGCAATCCTCTTGATTTACTGAAGCTGTTTACACCTGTTGATTGACAGCTATCAGCGGCGTGCTGATACACACTGAGTGATTAAAGACAGAGTATAATCTCTGTTTGCTTAATTAGGAAGCCAGCTCTTAGATGACAACATGATAATTTTGTGTTTGTTGCTGACTTGTGTATGTGTTTTTTTTTAGGGTAAAACACTGTAATTTTGATATTGGTCAATTTTGTGTCCTTAATGATGTCTGTTACTCCCATATTTGCCATTAGATTACATTTGCTCTAATCTTATGCCTATTAAAAGTAACTTTGCATTCTTATAAAAAAGATTAGCAAATATCAAAATAAATATCAAGTTTTCATACTTTTATGTAGTGATGCCTACATTCTTAAACCTGTAACAGTTTAGTTGATTTAGCTTTCAGTGTTTTTAATTTTAAATTATTTAGATACAAATGTATATATGGCAACTTACTGTTTATCAGCCATGACATAAAATAATCATTGGCTTATCATTATTGGCAGAATTTAAATTTCCGCTCATTCTTACTTGAGTACTTAAACAAACTAAAAATGAAATGAATGTGTTAACTAAAAACAAAATAAGCTTTAGCTAAAAAAAAATAGGTACAGTGGGGGAAATAAGTATTGAATATGTCACCATTTTTCTCAGAAAACATATTCTAAAGGTGCAATTGACTTGACATTTTCACTAGATGTTGGTAATAACCAAAGAAATCCTTATATGCAAAGAAAACAATAATAATTAGTTAAAAAATTAAGTTATGTGTAATAAAATAAAATGACAAAGAGAAAAAGTATTGAACGTATGAAGAAAGGAAGGTGTCAAAAGGCAGTGAAAAACTAGACAGCAGCTGAAATCTCTTAGTAGTTCTTCAGCAACCCTCTGCCTTTCCTTAGTTTAAATTACTATAAGCTGCTTCAGTCAAACTAAAAATGAAATTAGTGTGTTAACTAATAAACTAAAACAAATCTAAAAAAAAATATGTAATATAGACATATGTATAGTCATTCATATAAATGATCAAACTTTTTACATTAAAAAAAAGAATTAAATAGAGCTTTGAATTGTGAATAAAAGCTACTGTTAATATATGTTTTTAGTGTTGGGTCTCTTATGGTCTACTTATAATGATAATAATAATTATTATCATTTAAAGCGCCTTTCAATTAACCCAAGGTCACTGTACAACATAGCTTAAAAACTATAAACCAACAGTATAAAATAGAGAAGATGATAAAGTACAAAGACAAAATTCAAATGTAGCAGGGCAGTTACACTGCAGTAAACCCTAATAAGTTGAGAAAACTCAAATGCTTTGAGAAAAGTGATTCCCTCAGCTTGTTTGAGTAACGTGAAATTGACAACTCAATTAATTGCGTTGACCAAACGTGGCTTTTTATTAAATGAACTTAAATGTTTAATTAAGGTGACGCAGTGGCGCAGTAGGTAGTGGTGTCGCCTCACTGCAAGAAGGTTGCTGGAGTTTGCATGTTCTCCCTGTGTTCGTGTGGGTTTCCTCTGGGTGCTCCGGTTTCCCCTAGTGCAAAGACATGCGGTACAGGTGAATTGGGTAGGCTAAATTGTCTGTAGTGTATGAGTGTGTATGGATGTTTCCCAGAGATGGGTTGCAGCTGGAAAGGCATCCACTGCATAAAACATGTGCTGGATAAGTTGGTGGTTCTTTCTGCTGTGGCTTCTCCGGATTAATTAAAATGAATGAATTAATGAATGTGTAATTGAAGATAAAAAATAAAAATGGCTAACAGACTAAACATCTACATTTTTCAGCTTCTATATTCTTTACTTACTCGCAGGGCCATTTATATCGAAGTTAATATTTAGCCGCACCATGTTGGTGTTTTGTATCATCTAATTTTTACGAGGTGGGTCGTTAACCCAATGCTCAACCACCAACCTGTAAGACATACACACATATACTACAGACAATTTTGCTTACCCAATTCACCTAGAGCGCATATTTTTTGACTTGTGGAGGAAACCAGAGCACCCCACGCAAACAAGGGGAGAACATGCAAACTCCACACAGAAATGCCAACTGAGTTTAACTTTTCTCTTTCGCCAGATGAGTTCAGGCTGTGCCTCTGTCTTGCTGCGCTTCATCACAAGGAAAATGACCACCTTGTGCCATTTAACTTATATCAACCAATCAGTGCGGTTGTCAAGGAAGAATTTTAAGCACAACCAATCATTTTAAACAGAGACATGGTGAATCATTTAAAGAATTTAAATACTAAGTTTAGAGAACTTAAAATATGAATAAAAAGTTTTTTGGTGCCTAATGAGTAAGTTAAGCATGCCTGTTTAAGCTTTGTTGCCAAAACTTAATATTTTAAGTAATGAAAAGTTATATTAGCGTGATATATTTAGTAATGGCAACAGCTGGGTTTACAGTGTATAAAAGAGTATGTTATTTTAAAGTGATTTATGAGTTTTAAGTCTGGATTAGAACAGAGGGAAAGAGTCGGTGTTGCGGATGTCAGGAGGAAGAGAATTCCAGGGTTTGGGAGCAGAGCGACTGAAAGCTCTGCTCTCCATTGTGCTGAGACGGGCAGATAGGACAGAGAGGTGGACGATGGAGGAGGATCTAAGGAAACGGGAATGAGTGGTGATATGTAGGAGATCGGATAAATAAGGTGGTGCAAGGTTATGGATGACCTTGAATGTATGCAAGGGATTTTATATTCGACTCTGGGTTTGATTGGAAGCCAGTCAAGATCTTGTAAAATGGGGGTCATATGGTGAAGAGAGGTAGTTTTGGTAATGATGTGGGCAGCTGAGTTCTGGACCAGTTGAAGTTTATCAAGGGATTTCTGTGGAAGAACATAAAGGAGAGAATTGCAAAAATCAACTATAATAAAGCATTTTCTAGTGCCATAAAATATACAGACTTTTCAATATTTTTAACAATAATTTTCAATTTGCTTAACGTTGATAGTATAACTATTGTAACAATATTAGCTTACTTTTTTATTGAACAGGATTGGAGTTTTTTAGTTTAAAGCTAATACTTCTGACTCTTAATCATAGCTTACCATAGTTTGAATTGCAATTGAATTATTTCTTGCTGAACAATAGATCATCCACGCTTTCCAAAGCTTCCTCCATCCACAGAATTGGAATCAGAGAGACGGTTGTGCGTCTGTCTCACTTTTCAAAACCCTCATCTGAAGGTCTGCTCGTGTTCATCCAGCACAAATAAGAGGCAGCCATGAAAGAAGCCATCCGAGATGAGAAGTGGCATCTCTATGGTGACTTTGGAGGGCTTTGATCCCTTCAGCCCTCCATCATGAAAAGAGCTGGATCTCGGGAATTAGAGAGGCAGTTTGACGTGACCCTGCTCAGCTGTTCTGCCTTCACTTTCCCTCTTCTTCCCTGTTTGTCACTTCTGATCAATCGCGTCACGCTTTTGTTGGTTTCATCAGCTGTGGGGACTTTTATATCTCAGTAGTGGGTTTTTAATAATACTGAAGACTATTTTGTGTGAAGGTCACATTAAAACTATGTCTAGACATTTTATTTTTCCACATGACCTCATTTATTTTCGAATTATATTTGCAGTAATGAAGTTAACTGAAGTCATACAGTCATAAGTAGGCTCACACAGAATCTGCGCATGCAGAAATCTGCAGATTTTTAGCCCATAATAGTGTATTTATTTACTTGTGTAAATATGTATATATTTATTCAGTTTTTAATTTAATTTTAGTAGTATTATTGACTAATATGAAAATCGTTGTATGATTTTTACAATACAGTTTGTAAAGTAAAACCTTCTATTTTTTAGTAGATGGTTATTTGAGGTACTTGCTTTGTTTACCAAATAATAAGTGGATCTAATTGGATTTGCATTGTAAACATTAAGTAAAAGTTAAAACTTATTATTTTTTTTATTTCATATATTAATTTTTCAGTTATGATACTCCCAAATTCAGTCCGCACAAATCCACAGATATTTTTTACGAAATTCTCCACAGAAATCCGCAGATTCTGTCTGGACATTGTCATAAGTCATAACGGCAAAAAAAAAAAAAAGAATTTACAAAATATTATCTATATTTATTTTATACTTAATTGATTCTTTTTTTTTGTACGTGGACTTACAAACTTAAAAAGCTTAAATCATTGTTTATTTAATTATAAAACTGTGTTTATTTGTGCTGTTGCTCTTAATAGACCCTTTTCACATATCCGGGTTTCTCAGTAGCAGAGGACGTCATAGCTGGGTAAACTTAGAGTGCAGTGAATGGGAGAGTACAACAAATATTTTTTTTTTACAATCCTATTTGCTGAAATAATAAAAGAAAAACTCCACGATGGTGTATCAAGACTTTTAGAAAAATGTAAAAAATAGTGTGAGACTGAAAACCGCAGCCAGAGAGAGAGAATAACGTCAAATTTAATCTCAGCCCTATAGACACTTATTTAAAAACACCTTGCATAAGCTGTATTTTTTTTTTTTGTAATTTGACGCAAAGAGGATATAATACATTCATAAATGTATATAAATGTTCATACATTTTTTTTTATTAAAATATTGAAAACTTTCAAGAATTTAAGGTTATGACGACTGGTAAACACCTCATAACAGGCCTGTGGAAAGAGTCCATTAGTTTCTTTGTTTTTGTTATAATAATGGCTCTTCAATTTTAAAAAATATTATTCATCATTAATTTGAATAGGGTAGTAGTTTTTCTATGTTATCAGAATTGGAATTGTGAATTATGAAATTTAACTTTATTAACAATTTATATTTTTAGTTTTTTTTCATTTTATTATTTTATTATTATGCAGATACTTGAATAACAGTAAGTACATGACATGTGAAATATATAGTATAATCTGCTAGTTTTAAACATGGAATACCGTTATGTAACCATACAACCATAACATTACCTGAAAAAATTTGACTAAGGAATAATAAATGCCTGTATTAATAAACAACAAGGGCTAAAATCTTCTTAAGCTAGTTTTTATGTTTGTGCATTTTTTCAGGACACTGTAGAACAATAACTAATATTTTTACAGTACTGTGATAGTTGGGTTTAGGGTTGGGGTGTGTGAAAAATACAGTTTATTGGGTAATTTAATAGATAACATAAATAATGCTCGGTACAACTACAGTACTGTTTTTTCGTCGCTGTGATGGTTAGGTTTAGGGTTGGGATGGGGGAAGACGTTAATTAAATACAATAAATGAGAAGTTTAATAAATAATAGAAATTATTTTTGTTAATTTCTGGCCGCAAACGTATTTGATCTAGCCACAACCATTAAGCAGGTGTGAGTTGGAGGAAGTTGGAGATAAACTATGCAGAGCTGCATCCCTCCAGAAATCCAGGAGTTTGAGACCATTAGTTTACAGTATATACTTAAGCTTTACAATAAACTTGACGTTGCAGTCACATACTGTCATTACATTTTCATTTCAATATTTGGATTTTCAAGCCATAATTTGGTAAGTTTTGGTTTACAGTGAAAAAAACTAACCATAAAATGAACAAATTATGTCCACTTTGGTCCAATTTACTCAATGATAAATAAGTCATTTCTAGAAGGCTGTTGACACAACATGCTGTGCAACTGACATTTGTTGGTTTTGAAAGAAATAAAGACTGAACTGTCCTCCACGCATATTTACAGGCATTGTTTGTAGTAAAAAAAAAAAGTATTTATAGAGTTTAATTTGGAGAAGTCCCATGGGCTCTCCTTCTGTGAGCGATCGTCTGACCTTTTCCTCATCCCTGACTCTCCTAATGGTGCAACTTGTCATATTATTATTTTTCTGTCTTTGATTAGCTCTCACCTTGCAGACCCTTCACACTGACAGAAATATGTTCGCTTTCCCCCATTAGAGCTCTGTTGTACTCCTGGAGTCATTTGTTTGGTGACAAAGAGCGTTGGCGGGAATAAAATGAATGTTGACTTTTATCCTAAACGGGGTTTGAACTCTGGGTCGGTGATTAGGGCAGTCTGGTGTGCCAGATTTGGTTATACGACTCTCTTCAGCTAAGTGTAAATATAGCCATTTTTATTATTATTTCTTTAATTCATAAAACAGCCAGAAACATTCACTTGCTGTGCCGGAGGTTACATCACCAGACCATCTTTTTAAAGCCTCGTCCTTGTAGAAAACAAAAGCTAAGAGAACTTTGCTTTTGTCCTGACTGTTTAGGTCTGATTGTTTTGGAACTCTAAATATAGCTGATTTTCATGTTATGTATTTTATTTTAAGTCATGTTTTTGTCTGAAATACACTGTAACATTCTGTTGCAGTGTAACACTGTAAAAAGTGATGCATTTAATGTCAAGAAAATGAAAAGTATTTGGTTTTTGCGTTGAATAAAGAGAACATTTCTTTGTATTTTTTAAAATTCCACTACAATTTCTGCTTGTGTACTTATATTTTATTTATATTTTCTGTTCTGAAAGCAAAGCTGTAATTTTGTACAAACTGCAAGTTTAATAAATATTTAATTTATTTTATTTTTATTTTTATTTATTTAATTTAATGTTTTAATTTTATTCATTCATTTTCTTTTCGGTTTAGTCCCTTTATTAATCTGGGGTCACCACAGCGGAATGAACCGCCAACTTATGCAGCACATGTTTTACACAGCGCATGCCCTTCCAGCTGCATCCCATCACTGGGAAACATTTATGCACACTTATTCACACTCATACACTATTGAAAATTTAGCCTACCCAATTTACCTGTACCGCATTTCTATGGGGAAAACTGCAAACTCCACACAGAAATGGCAACTGACTCAGCTGAGGCTCGAACCAGCAACTTTCTTGCTGTGAGGCAACAGCACTATCTACTGCACCACTATGTCACCCTATGTTTTAATTTAATTAAATAAATTTTTTTAATTTAATTTATTTAAATATAATAATTTAATTTTCTTTTTTCTTTTTTACATTTTTCTTTTATTTTTTTTTAAATTTTATGTTTTCATTAAATTCAATAATTTTTATTTTATTTAATTTTTTTAATAAATTGTTAAAATTAAATTAAATACATTTTTAATATTTTTTTATATTATGTTTTAATTTAATTTAATTCATTTTTAAAATGTAATTTAATTTTTAATTTAATTTAATTAATTAATTTTATTTATTTATTTATTTTTTCAAATGACATTTTATACCTGAGTAGCCTATTTATTCCTTAAAATAATAGTTATTACTTTATTACTTTGAGTCGTTGGCTACATTCTTCCACTTTCTTTTACACCACCACTATAGTTTCACAAGACACAAATAAACAATATTATTGCTTTAATTTCTTATTGATTGGGCTTATTTTGGATCTTACTGAAAAGCAACAATAAGCTCTTATTCATTTATTATTATTTTTTTCACATTGTGGACGTGAGAATGAGAATTTAAAGAAGCTTTCTGTTCTTAATGCATCTGGACAGACCTGCCGATAACCTGTCGTGCTTCGGTTTGGTCTTGTCCATCGATCGTTAGCCGGGTCTGTTTTCACTGTCTGCTCAGGTGATCTATAAGGCAACAAAATTGACATTAATGGCTTTATTAAACCTCTAATGGTGACTGCAATTGTTGCCCCTGTCAGGCATAGTCCTCCTAACAGACTGCTTAACGTGAACATTTATTAATTTATTTATTTCCCCCCGACTGAAAAGAAGATTGAGCTCTTAAAGTTGTTCCTGTGAGTTAGACGAACACACGGGCTGGAGTGAATTAATCTTCTCTGTAATGCGTTTTCATTTGATTGAATAGAATCTGACGCGCTGTGGCATTCAGGGAGGCCTGAACTAAAAGTGCCTGGGCTTTCTGTGCCAGCGGACCACTCACTGACCCCGGGATAAGAAGAGGGGGTGGATGGTGAATCCCCAAAGTGTTTGCAGTTCTTTTCCTAATTGATTATGTGTCACGGCCGTGCGTTCAGAATAGGACGCCTCCTTAAAAGCTTCTGTTTGTATGGCTGCTGATTTACGCTGAAGAGAGACACAGAGATGGAATTCTAAACTAAGACCTCAAATAATGGCATGATGTGATTTGTGAATGCACTCAGTGTGATTACCTCTGCGCTGTGATAGATCCACACAGGCTGTTGACTACAGCTTCTAGTGGAATAGCACATGAACACATGAAACTAGACAGTCTGTCTCCACTATATGCTGCTAAGAAAACAGAATTTTTCACCTCCTGAGCCAGTTGGCATTTCTGTGTGGAGTTTACATGTTCTCTCCGTGTTCGTGTGGGTTTCTTCCGGGTGCTACGGTTTCCCCCACCATCCAAAGACATGCGCTATAGGTGAATTGGGTAAACAATATCTGCTGCAGTGTTTGAGTTCGTGTGTGAATGAGTGTATGGGTGTTTCCCAGTACTGGGTCAAACTAATGCTGGAATAGTTGGTGGTTCATTTAGCTGTGGCAACCTCTGATAAATAAGGGAATATAAATGATAATGGAGATAAATGTGTGATGCTAATGATAAAATGTTTTAATTTAGATGTGCACAATGGTTAAAGTGTTTTTAGGTGTTTACATGAAGGGCTTTTGACCAGGGTGGTTATTGGAACTTGACACATACTGTAAATTTGAAAAAGAAAATCTAAAAACTTGGTACAAATCAGGCGATGGCTGTTCTTTTTCTGGATTGCTTTTCAAAATTGCTTTTGGTGGATTTGCGAAAACAAAAACTGCAAAAAAAAAAAAAAAAACATTGCTCCTGGGATGTATTTTGCTCTCTCCAGAAATATATATAGGGGTACATAATCAGAACGAGCCTGGGTTGATCTTATGAGTCGAATCCTCAGATAGTTCACTGGTTATTGTCACGTCACATCTTCTTTACATCATGTTACATCAAGTTTCGTGGGCTGTCCAAAACCAGAAGAGTTTTGTTAATTAGTCTTGAGTCCTCACTTTTTGATTGATCTTTTTAGCAAGTGACAGCGCTGTTGATTTGACGGATTGATCTCACAAATGTATCCATTTCATTCGCTTGTCTTGGTTTCAAGAAAAGATTAAATATACGCCCAGACTTTTTGGGTTCCTGCTGTCTGCATTGTAAAGCCTGATTTATACTTTCACCTGGCGTCGCGTCGCAGACCTCTGCTGACTGCGTGTGCACCTTGTGAAATGGACGAGGCTTTTATACTTATATATATTCTTTAAAACGACTGAGGGCGGTCAAAAGAAACTGACCGTAAAATCAGACGGATAAACAGAGAAGTACAAAGCTTCTGGAACTACGTCATATTGTTAATATCATTCAATGTTTTTAACTAATTGTTTTTTTTAATTATTTTTATAAATTATTTTAATGATTATAAAGATCTTTATAACCATTTTAGATTTTTTTAATTCAAACTTTGATGCATCACTTGCTTTTGTTCATATCTTGGACAGTACCTTTTAAAGTATATTAAAATATTAATGACAACAGAAAAATGGGTCGCTCTACAAATATTTTTTTATTATTATGGCAAGCATAAAAGCAAAAAAAGCACACTTACCTAAAAATGCTGACTTTTTTATTCAACCCACACAACAATTCACACATTACTGTCTGGCTTGGTTGCAACATTCCTGGTCCAACATTCCTGACCATTATCACCAATAAAGCCTAAAAACAGGGCATCAGTATGTTGTAAACTAACAGGTTCAAATAATCTTTTTCAGTTAACAATGAAATAATTTGTGACTTCATTTTAGTTTTGTAAGTAATAAATTGTTTTAGATTCAAAATTGTAATTTATACACCAGTGTAAAACCTATGAATGGTGGAAAAACATATTCTGCAATTGTTTATTAAAACCGCATGGATCTCCTCTTTTGCCATGGCCTCTTGTTTTGGTTTTAACAAATTTATCCCTCAGGGTTTTCCAAAGTTTTCCAAAGTCCTCCTTTCTCACTGGTGTTGCAAGTTCTAGCCAAGAATTATTGATCATGTGGTTATCTCTTTGATCCACAGTGACTGATTATAAAGATGTGTGTACAGGTGTACCTGTTTCAAACAAAATCTCTTCAAAGTGTATCCTATTCAGCCAAATGAAATGCGGCGCTGTTCCCTCGAGTCTCCAAAAAAACTGTGCTCTCCGGCAGCCGAAATCATGTCCCGCGCACCCAAAGCAAACCTCTGCAAATGCAGTGATGACGTCACATTCGCTGCTCGCACTCATGCGAACTAGCGGATGCTTCATTTATAAACCAGGCTTAAGCCCTATGCAAGTACATTTTCACCATTTATCGCATACGTTTCTTTATGCCTGGTCAGTCTAGCTGTTCTGTTATTTTCGAAAAGGGGCACACAGTGAAAGGGGCTCAGAATATCAGTGTTATGATTAGCCTTTCAAGATATTTTTGCATAATTTCTAAAGCATATTCCCCATTTACTGTAATTGCATTGAAAAGACTGATCAGCTATAGTCAGCTTTACTCAACGGCAGTCACGATTCAGGAAAATGGCTTTTGTTTTATACAATCCCTCTTGATGACACCAGTGACACCCAAGTTACGTACATCATACTTAAATCACTTTTAGTTTCAGATGGTAACAAATCCAGAGATCACATGACAAGACCTCATTCGGTTCAACTGATGGTGACTTTTTAGAAAAGTCATTTGAATGCTGATATTTTACAATGCGCTATATCGTGGCAGGGTTTTATGGTTTCTCTGAACTTTCATCTGTTCTGCGGCCACAGCTGCCTGTGTAATTCACCACACAGAACGGGATTTGGATTGATTTACTTCAGAGTTATTCCTGTCATCTTATCAATGTGGCAGCCATTGACATGCTTGGTCTGGATTCTCCTCAGAGTAAAAGTGATTTTGGAAAAGGCCCACCGTAGGGAGTCTATCATATTAACCAGCTAATCTAAATGCAAATGAGCAACAGGCATGACCCCTATCTACCGGAAAAAAGGCAGAATGTTTACCGAACAGAAGAGTTTTTCCTTAGAACAGGTTCTGGAAGTGCAGATACACTCTTAACTGTGGACAACAATGGTGAAGTTTCATTTAAATATCCACTTGTTAAATTGTGATATGGAATAGTGTTTTCTTGTGCAGGTTTCTGCTCATTTAAACTAATACAACTCTCAATTGCCGTTTATAAACACGGCTGAGACATTTCACACATTTAAGTGAATTTTGAAATCAGCTTTCTGCATTTCAGACACTAATATTTTGAGGTGAATTACTCTTTGACCATCTCAGATCAGACATAGGTATTAAGAGGACAGTTCACCCCAGGCCAACATGATTAATCGTTCCTAAAAAAACGAAGTCATGATTTGAAAATGTGTGCAAAAGCTGCTATTATTTGGATGCACTATCAAATATGGTAACAAGCATATAGTTTTTGAAAGTTCTGACAGTTCGTAAGCACATTATCCTGATCAGTGTGAAAACTGTAGCACAATCTGAATGTATAGGATTTAAATATCCTCATATATAAAGAATTTAGTTGAATTTAAAATGCTGTATGTTATTTTCTTAATTTGTCATAACAACTGACAAATTTATTGGAAAAATTGGCAACAATGTTTAAGAGGTTTTAAATAAACAGTAGCAGTGTTGCGCATTTTGTGATTGTGCTTGGTCTTTCTTTGGTGCTGTTGAAACCACCACATCAAACCTGTGGCTTTTATATAATAGTAGTAAATCACATTTTAAATCGCAAATCGCTACATTGATCAGATAAATTGCCATTCAATTTTTTTCTTTAAATCGTAGTTTTCTCTTAGTTCACCCCCAAAAACAAAGATTTACTCACTATTTACTCACTTTCAATTGGTTCTAAACCTTTCTTTATTAATTTATATATAAAAAATTAAAATATACTCACTATTTACTCACTCAAATTGAGGGACAGAAATTCAATCATCAATTCTAAAATAACATGGTTTAGTCTTCATTTTAGAAACACAATTAATCTTTTCAAAAGTGGCAAACGTAACAATTTCTTTTGGCCAATTTTTTTTAAAAGTTTGCTTTTAAATTGCTGGCCTTAAACAACACATTTAAGTAAATTAGAACCCTATTAGATTAGGGTTACATTTCACAATGACTACATAAATCATGTGCACTGAACCGTGATTCCTGGTTAAATATAATCTCAACATGACATATCCGATCCTGCGATTGGACTAATGCAGATGCGTACATTACAATTGCAGATGTTGCCAGTTCACAAAAGCCACTTTAGAGCTAGCATTTGAATGATTCTCTTGCGTAATGTCTAAATAATGCCAAAACAGGTGATTTTGCTCACATTTTAAGATTATAAAGCTGAACGACGTTAAATTCCATAAGCCTACAGAGATTTCCCAGTATTTCTCTGTTGTAATCAGGAAATCACAATAATTAACCCCGAAAAAGCCATAGCAAAGCAAACACTGAAAGATAACTTTGGTATAAATACAGCACTACAAAATACAAAAGAAAGATCGACTTAAACTGTCACTTACCTGTTCTATAATGATTTGATCAGCTGTAGTTTGAAACGTACACTGAAAAAGTTATGTTTTTCTCCCCTAAGGACTTACTATGCGGTCTCTATCGCCATCTTGTGGTGGAACATCTACCGTCTGATGGCTGCCAACGCGCTAAATCTTTGAAATCATAAATATTTAAAATAGGCACTGTCCCTATAAATAATATTGCAATCTAAACAACTACATTCTTGCCTAAAAAGCCTCAAAAGTACATTATGTTGTCTAACAGCTACAATATTTGTCAAACTGTAGTCCTCTGCTTGCCACTTGTGTGGGCAGAGTAATACACAAGGCTAATAAGGCTGTAGGAGTGCTGTTATTACTTTAATATTTCAAGGCTATAAGCCAACCAGATTCGAGAACCAGACAAAACTGTTGTATAAATTGTGATATCGATGCTGAAATGATATATTGTGCAGCAATAATGAAAACGTAACCATTGGCTTCCATTGTACGAAAAGCAAATTCTACAGTAAAGGGCGAGTAAAGATGACAGTATTTTATTTTTGGATGAACTAAACTTGTAACATTGCGATCATGGTTTTCAGTAGTGTTCCAGCACACTCTGAGTATATACTGTAATAGTACCATTTGCTGTTCGCTTTTGGCATCTGATAGGGCGTCTGGACACAGAAACTGTGATGTGTGACATCAGACAAATGAATAAATGTGGAGTCATAACTGACAAATGCCAAATGAAATCAATGTGTCGTTTTTTTCCCCTACGTGTGTCATTTAAATTAATATTCATACCCACTCATTCACAATCAATCAATAGTACATGCGAAAAAGCAAGAGAGAGTGACAGCCGCTGACAGTTAGTGTGACGCTCGGGCCTCTCTT
This sequence comes from Danio rerio, assembly GCF_052040795.2. NCBI lineage: Eukaryota > Metazoa > Chordata > Actinopteri > Cypriniformes > Danionidae > Danio > Danio rerio. The sequence goes on from NC_141044.1 coordinate 30,425,480, forward strand.
TACATTGGAACGTGTGTGTTTGGGTCCAACAGGGTCTCCGGTTTTATTGAAAGCCTTGTCGAGCCCAGAGGCCAAGCATAAAATACGCACGACGGCTAGCTGGGATCATATGCTGTCTGTTTGATGAGGGAAGGTTCTTGTGCAAGGTCGAGCACATTGAGGTGGCAGTTTCTTTCCTTCCTTCCCACGCTGTCATTGACAGATGCAGAAATGCAGGTGTTCTTTCTTGGATGTAAAAAGCATACCTGTTCTGATGAGTCTTAGTTGATTATTACAGTCTAAGTTATGGATGCTTATTTCATATTTTTTATGTAAATCTGGAGATATTATAATAAAAAGTCATTAGTATTGAAAATTTAAGAGTGTTAAAGGATTAGAAATTGTTGTGATTGTTAAATATAAAATGTAAAGTGTTTTTTTGTATAAAGGTTTGTGTTTAAGTTAATTTTGTGCTGTAAGATATTTCTGATGTGACAAATTTTGAGCATACATTAAACAGAAATTATATTAAAAATATATCTTGTTTGTTATTTTTAGAATTGAAAACAGTTCTGCTTCTTTATATTTATTTAGTGCACTTATTTTTTTTTTGTTTAATACAATATGTTTCAAAAGAATGTCTTTTAGCTGAAATCAAAATCATTTGTAGCATAATATATGCCACACTGAAAAAGTGATGTCTGCAAAATTGTTGCAAATAATTTATATGGGTTGAATTTAATCAAACAAATTTAGTTTAGTAATGCTCAACTTAATTTGTTTGTTTAAATTCAACCCAAATAAACTATTTACAACCACTTAACTTAAAAGAATTTAGTAAATCCAAGGAATCATCTTTGAATAATTTTTTTTAGTGCAATATGGATACCAGTGTTCATTTTGACAGCAGATTTTGATTTAGTTTTAGTCTTAGTCTTTCTATTTTAGTTTTAGTCATATTTTAGTCTTCTGTATCATTTTAGTTTTAGGTTAGTTTTAAGATTTTAGTCAACTAAATCGACTCTTGCGAGAGGCTATTGCATTTCAGTTAAGCAAAAACACACACTCGGGTAAATAAAAAAGAGTTTATTTTTGCGTAAATTTCAGAATGATTCCCTGGTTTGCTGATGTCGCTTTAGTTTTGTTGTTTTTATCAGCTATTTCCTCCCCATACAGTTTACGATAGTTTTGTCTTGAAATTTACAGTAATTCTTTACTTTCTCTCAGCTGTTGCCATTTTATTATAGCTTAATCAGACAGATGTGTCATGCGTCACACACCAAGATTAATTCTGATTGAATATTTTCCAAAAACAAAAATGCCAGTATATTTTTATAAGTATTTTATAGGGGTTTTCACCTTCATTAATAGGACAGTGGAGATTTACAGACAGGAAAGTATAAGAAGCAGAGAGAGGATTGACAAAGGACCTCAAGCCAGGAATCAAACTCAGGTCGCCGGGAGCACCTGGGTGCTATATGTCAACGTATGTAACCACTAGGCTATTGGCACCGACTCAGCATATATTTATTGTAGTTGTCATCATCATCATCACTTTTTTTCTTTAGTTTTCATCTAGTTTTCGTCAGTAAAGACTTGTTTGTTATGAAAATTATCATTACAATTTTTCTTTAGCAAAATATTTTTGATCGATACTTGTTTATGCCTTCTTGCTGTAAAAAGTATAAATTTTTTAAAAAACAACGACTATTATGGTATTTATGCTATTAAATATTGGTGTCGCTGGGGTCTTAAAAAGTAATAAAAGTTGATAATCACATTAAGGGCTTAAAAAAGTATTCAAAGGTATTACATTTTGTATAATTTTTGATTATACAATATATAGTTGTATGCTAAAGTTTGCCTGGATTAAATATGCGAATATTTGGGTGCTGTGACCTTTTTGAAATCGATAAAATCGTGCTAGATTTGACTTCAAGCTGCTTTGTTTACTGGAGTAACCAAGGCAACACCGTTATTCCTATTCTTCTATAGGCACCGCCCTACCCCTTGCTGGATTAGCAGTTTTATTCAGTACATGAATAATGTTTTAGTTCAACATTAGTTTCTTACAATCAGTACTTTGTAAATACTTTATATAAAGTTAAAATTTCCCTAATGTTACTGCTTTAAAACCTAAAGTGGTGATGAGATCTTAACATGTATGAAAAGAGTCTTAAAATGTTCACTCTCTGATTCTTGAATATACACAGCAAAATATGGGGACCCAAAACAACTCTATGGGTGTTAATTTCAACACTTTAAAAGTGTCTCATGGGGTCCACTCAAAACAGAGTTAAATCAACACTTTCAAAAGGGTTGGCACATTGACACCGAAGTAAGGGTTAATTTTAACTCTGGGCAGAGTTAAAAAATGTAACTATATTTAACACCGCCTGGTGTAATATATTATTTTATTCAACTCTCTTGAGTGTAAATATGGTAAAAAACTCAAATAGACTGTAAATTACAAAAGAAAAAACATTTTATTTGAAAACATTCACCACTTCAACAATTCATTCAGTTTTTAAAATGCAACAATGTCAAATATGCTTTAAATGTTTTATTAGTACAGACAGTATCAACAAAATATGTATGACCAGTGCTCAAAAAGGCTGTTTTAGTCCTTTGGTCCAAACTTGATGTTTTATCAGTTTTCTTCTGAACGCATAGTTTTCTTCTGAAATTACATTTTTAACAACTTGGCGTGCAAATCTTTCACTTCTGGTGTTTCCTTGGTCCTCCATATCAAACACAGCAGTTTAAATGAAGGTATAAATGCTGGAATCTTGTGTGAAAACAAACTGGAGCTAGGAAATCTCATCAAGCATGTCCTGTGAATGAAGTGCTTCCCAGCCACAGGATGACCTTTTTATCCATGACGATGTAGTAGCTGCTGATCGCTCGTCTGGTGGTTCCTGATGCACGGATATAGGGTGATGCTCTTCTAAGAACTCTTCAAGACTCCAGCATGACTAAGATAAATGTTTGAAAACAAATTGCAATCAAATTCTATAATATATTTAAAAGAACATTTAAAGTAAATAAAACATATTCAAGAAATCTAAACTCACCTTTTGAAAATCTTCATGATGATCCACAACTTGACTCTCCCAGCTGGTTGAGGTGACAGGATATGGAAAAGTAGAAAAAACACATACATCACTGTTGGATCTCCAAAAACAATTAGGTTAATCACTATGACTAGAACTGGAAAAACAGGCAGCTGTCTGTCCAGAATCCTGAATTTAACACAACACTTGGAGCAAAATTTAGAGGAGCTTAAAATCTTTTATATCATTTAGTGATGCTGACTTCCCCAAAATATTGGCCACAGTGTAAAAAATATTCATAAACTTCCGTTTTCTGTAAGCGTGTGCGTGTGTGTGTGTGTGCGTGCGTGCGTGTTTCTTTACCAGATTCAACTTGTTGGGCCCTTTCAGGACCAGTATACACCTTTCCTGGAGTCTAGCAGATGTTTCAGGTCCAAATATAATCTAAAATATTAGGATAAGCAGAAGAGGAAAAGTGCAAAGCAAAGAGCAAAACATTATTTAAGTAACAGTTCACCCACAATACAAAACTTATCACCTTCATGTCATTTGTTATTCTCTAATGCTCTAATACCCTCTCAGCTTATTGTGAAACAAATACAGAACTTTATCAAACATACCTTCATTATTATCACCACATATGACCAAGAAGGTGTGCTTGGTCATTTCACCAACTCTGGAAATACACCATCCGTCTCTAATCAGCCACTGTCACAGGGTCTTGTGTTATTGTATAGAGAACTGTGGCTGTTAAAAAACAACAAAACATTAGTATCAAACACATATTCATAACCTTCAGATAAAAAAAGAGAGATGAACATCACAAAGTATGCCTCACACTTTTTCAGATATATTTTGATTCAGATGTTGATTATTGATAATAAATCTACAAATCAAACCTGTATCATCATTAGGCTGCTCAAATATGAATCAGTTGATTAATTTTACAGACAGGTGGCTGTTTACAACGCACTAAATTGTCTTTAATAAAACGGAAATGTTGTGTACAGTACATGCTAAGTTTAGCCTAGTGTTAAGCACAATATCATGCGGGAGAAAAAGCTTGACTAAGATGTTCCTGACTACAGAAATAGCCTAACTTACTAACGTCAGACATCCCGAGTTGGGAAAAGTCATTTTCGGGGGATACGGAGTTGATTTGCGGGAGGTAGCGGGAGAGATGAGTACCTGAAGAGCGGTGGGGTGACTTGCGCGCGACGTACCTAAAGAGCGGTGGGGGTGACTTGCGCGCGACGTACCTGAAGAGCTGGGAGGGATGCGGTGGAGAGGGGTGTGCAAAGTGTTTAATGACCGGGCGGGAGACGCACGATTTCCGGGAGATTATCATTCATTTGCGGGCATCTACTTAGGCATCTGGGAGTCTCTGTGCATTTGCGGGATAACGTTAACGTTAGTCCCGCAACTTCCGGGAGACTTCTGTAACGTCAAATGTCTGAGAAAGTGCAAACGCGGTCATTTAAAGACATTAATGTTAACATTCCGACTTTAATGGTTGTCAACACTTAATATAATTCAAGTGTACGTTATTACGCGAGTCTATGGACTAACGGTATATGGACGGCCACGAATGAACCAGTTTAAAAGGGCTGCGGTGTTTAAAATAACCAAATTAACATACACGGATAACAAACAATCATATGTTTTAGTCAGGAAGCCTTTTACAAGTAAGCATATGTTCATTTACTCACCAGATATGTTTTAGAAACTCTCCAGAGCTTATGGAAACCGTCCTGTGTTGCCGTTAGCATCCGGGCAGAGTAGGCTAGGCTGCTCCGGGGATTCCCTCGCTAGTTTGCTTCGAATTAAAGGAGAAGTGTCGATTTTATTTTACAGATGGGTAACAACGCACAAAATGGCATTAAGCGTGACAGAAATGTGTTGAACATGTACATTTGCTGTTTTTATGCACTATGTATGCGTGAGCATATAAAAACATTCTTGAAAAGAAGTCGATAGTAATGCAGTTAAGCTAAATACACAAACGACCATGAATGAACCGCAGAAGATTAAAATTGTCACTACATTCTAAAGTTATTAACTTAACAATATGTTTACAACTGTATTTCCTTAAAGAAAGTCAGTAAAATACCAAGATTTAGGTAGTTTGACTCACCAGTTGCTGTTCTAAACTTCAGATGGAAAATGGCGTCTGGAAAATTCTTCAGTGACTGGGGCTGCATGAATTCCCGGATGTTGGAAATAACACCACCAAGTGTAAAAAAGATAACTCCTTGATTTCGCACTGAATAAAATCAATTCTAACTCTTATTATATTCATTTATCAAAATCTAACTCTTTAACGTCAACACTTTACTCTGAAATGCTTCAACACCGAGAATTTAACTCTGATGAATTTGCTGTGTACCCTGTAAATATCTAGCAAATTTTTAATATCTTATGTTTATCAGTTATCTTAACCTAATGTGAAAATAAGTACAGCTATTGTCCACATTTTTAATATCCGTGCAATATCCTTAATCATTGCCATAAATCAATGCAGAGACAGAGCTGATAATTACATAACCTTAATAATGGGTTGATTAGTACAGACTCACTATAATTTGAAAATCCCATCTTGGTTGCATGATAATCAACTCAGAGTAAAGCTGGAGTCTTTGAATAAGACTCTGCGTACAGTAATATCTGAATACTCCAGCCTTACTCTAAGTTGATTATTGCAGTCTGACTGTAAGCGGAGTACTTCTCTTTGACCCGGAGCCGAGTATTAAGCTCTGATATCGAGCTGAATGGTAAGGTATGTAGAGTAAGAGCTTTAGGCTGTGGATTTATATGCTGTATTCGAGTGACTCAGTGGACCCAGATTTAAAAGGGCTTTACTCAAAGCCCAGACCACTTTATTGACCCACAAACGACCGGCAGCTCCAGCCAAAACCGCTTCTTTTTAAAGTGTCATAAGTGTAATATGCAAATCACCAGCTTTTGTAAAGGAGTTTTTGAAAAGCAGTGCATGTTGGGGTGTTTTTTAATTGAATTGGACCCACTTACTCCATCTGATCTGTTATTTGATTTTTAATAAGCATGTATGGTACCTTCAGGAGTTGCTTTTGAGTTAGTCTGGCATGTGGGACGTGGTAAGTCTATTGGTCTTTTTTTTTTAAGCCACATCTGTGTTTAGAGCTCCAGCAGTGCAACTGGGACTGATTGTTATTTCATCTGCCTTCGTTTCAAAGCCAACAAATCTCTCAGCAGAGCATCAGGTTGTCCAGCAGCAGGACTAATCAAGCTCTGTGTCTTTATTAGTGGGGTGGACTGTACGTTTTCATCTCTGACTGAACAGGACTATCGCTCTCTGCAGTTTAAGGGTCTTTCCGGGTCAGGGATGTGGTGATTGTTTAGTATGTGTGGAGACATGATTTAAAAATGGCTTTAGATGAAAATTAGCCCTTGTGAATAACTCTGGCTTTTTATTTTACAGATTTAATGTGCATTGTCCCTGTTAAATAAAAATAAAAAGAAAAAAAATTATGATTCATATTTTTGCAACTTTAATTTAAAAATGGTGCACAAAAAATAATGTGCATATTTGTTTCAAGATAAAATTATAATAAATAAGAATATAGTAATATTGAAAAACATAAATATATAAATTACACAATTGTTTTATTTATATGAAATAGGGCTGCACAATATATCATTTTTTTATTGTATCTATCTGCAATAATCATATTGCAGGATATGCAATGTTGAATTGGGATTATATTTGACCAGGAGCAACAGTTCAGAACATGGAGTCATTATAGATTTTTACCATAATGGAGAAAATCTTTATCATTTACAAGCTTTTAAGGCCCGTGACTGTATAAGCAAATCAAGAGAGTTTAAAGCATTCCAACACAAAAGAATTGTACCATATAAAGCTTTAATGAAATATATTAAATTAAATTATTTAAACAATGGAGATGCTATGTAGTGCTATTTTACATTTGATTGACACAGGAAAAACATCTGATGACACAGAAAAAAAGACCCGGCGCTCTTGACAACTGATAATAAAAAATCCTTTCTTCCCATACCCTTCCCATATCTTTTCCCCATACCAGTATTTAATGTGTTCGCAGGGTTTAATTTTTTTGTCATTCATTTTGACAAGTTGTTTTACTATAGTTTATGACAGAAAAGTTATCATTTTACCATTTTCTTTTATTCTAGGCTTTTTAAAACAGTAGGCATCTTAATGTAATATCCATGGCGTGATTTATGCACTTGATGTATGCAACATTTTTATATTAGTTTATATTGGTTACGTAGCACATGTTGACCCCTCTCTTTCTCTCTCTCTCTCTTTTTAAGCTTTTTTAGTCCTTGTGTATGCACTGTAAAACCCAACAGTCAAATGAAATGAGTGCATAGTTAACTCAAAATTGACTGAAAGTTATTTGTACTCATTTAAAAAAAGAGTTTTGAACTCACCACTTCAACTTTAATGGAGTAAATTCATAGTACTCTTATATATTAGTTTTTAACTCAAATGGTTTGTAGCAATCGGTTTCCTCAAACGTTTTGAGTTGCCTTAACTTATAAGGTTTTACAGTACTCAATTGGTTTGAGTTCTCCTCATTTATGGGGTTTTACTGTACTCAGATTGCTTCATTTACTCAAATGGATTAAGTTCACAGTACTTACAAAGTACAGATTAGTTTTTAAACTTAAATGGATGTTGCAATTGGTTTCCTCAAATGGTCTGAGTTACCTTAACTTTTTGGGTTTTACAGTATAAGATTTAAGGTTTGGGGCTCTGCTAAAGTCTGTTCCAAAATGAAAGCCTCAGAGTTGACGTCGTTTGCTACAGTATTTAGTAATGCGCGGCAGGTAAAAAAACGATCTACCTGCTTACACTGCAGACAGGCGGGCACATATCCAATTCAGGAAGAGTAACAGGGTGTCAGAACATTCTTAATATTTGGTGTCAGCTATTTCAATTTCTTTCAGTGCATCGCTACTTCACACATAATATAATTACTACTGCTTAATGTGAAGTGTGTGAGATTCAAATCTAGACAAGTTTTCAGTTTTGTCACCGCACGAGAAAAAATGATAAAGTTAAGCAACAACCTGTGTCGATAATAAACATCATAGTCTCACGCTCCTGCTTCACTGAACTGCTGCATCAAATCACGTCGTTTCAATTTCCTCCCTTAACATTTAGATGGTGTGAAGACGTGTTTTCCAGAAAACAAGTCTTGCGTGAGCGTTTCGCTGAGGCCTCTGTGGATTCAATAATCTGTGAGACTAATGGAGAATTAGCACTCGGCTGTTTGCTGACTCTCGCTTTCTCTTAGTCACCATAGTTACCTGATCTCCCATGACTACAAGTGTTCATCACCTCAAGGAGTCACGCGTTCATAAAGCTGAAAATATGCCTCAATAAACACATTCACATGAAACAATTCCCTGCAATGCAATTTAAAAAACCTGCTGTTATGCCCCTGTTTACACCTAGTGTTAAGATGTGTTTCTGTCGATTCCATCTCAAGGGGATGATGCTAAATTTAGTGGAGATTAAAATGAGAGTATAACCTACAACTCTGCTAAACTCTACTTAAGGACAAATTACTGATGTTTAGTCATTTTTTAAGTGATCCTAACAACAGTTTTAAGCATATTTCATTAGTTACTTTTTGGATGATATTGGCAAAATATGTAATAATCGATATTGTTGTTGAGTATTGTGATAACAAGATTACTTGCGAATGCGATGCTTTTTAAAAAAAAAAAAATTTGTTTAGGTTATGATCATATTTAAAATGTGATCTAATTTAATCTAGGTTAAAAAAAAAAAAAAAAAAAAAATATATATATATATATATATATATATATATATATATATATATATATATATATATATATATATATATATATATGTCAAGGTGCAAACATTTGGATTTTTTAACTCATGATTTTTTGCATGGCTGAAAACTTTAGCAGATATTCTGATTCTTATTCGATGTTGTCATTTTACCCGCTTTCTTCTTCTCTTGCCATTAGTAATTTTTTAAAACTCTCTGCTCTCTGAGGCACTGAAGGTTCAATATAAAATATTAAATGTGATATTCAAACAAAAAACCTAAACAAATTTAATTTTATGTGTTAATCAGGCAAGCCTAGTGGTACAGTCCTTATTTATCTGATCTACCCTATTTAACTAACAACGTTCTTAACTTAACTTTCCAGTTTTCACTGACTTTGCAATATATTGAGCTGGGTAGCATTGCACTGCTGTTTGTAAGTTCTTTCTTAAACTGGAATGTAAAGTCCACACTAAAGGGTTAGTAACTACTAGCTAGTTTGTAACTAAAGTTGTTCTTACTTCGGTTGCATCACATGTTCTTAAGGCAGACCGTAGTTTGTTGGTCGTAAGCTCTCTGTAAAGTCATAGCCGCATTTAATGACGTAATATCCAATAATAAACATTTAAATCATTAAACTGCTTTTAAATTCTGATATATA